>NC_081406.1:23974348-24574348 GCF_030272615.1 Cryptomeria japonica
GAGAGAGAGAGAGAGAGAATAGGATAAGGAGAGGGGGAGGGAGAGAGAGGGGGAGAGATAGAGGACAAATTGGGAGAGAGGGAGAGGGAGAGGAGGGAGGAGATGGGGAGAATAGGATAAAGAGAGGGAGAGAGAGGGAGATTGGGAAAAGGAGAGGGGGGGCGAGAGAGAGAGAGAGAGAGTATGATAAGGAGAGGGGGAGGGAGAGAGAGTTAGAGACAGAGAGAAGGGGATAGGAAGAGAGGAAGAGAGATAGGGAGAGAGGGTGAGAATAGGATTAAGAGAGGGAGAGGGAGAGGGAGAGAGAGAGAGAGAGAGAGAGACAGAGAGAGTTAGAGACAGAGAGAAAGCAAATAGGAAGAGAGGGAGAGAGATAGGAAAGAAAGAGAAGGGAGAGAGATAGGAAAGAAAGAGAAGGGATGAGAGGGTGAGAATAGGATTAAGAGAGAGAGAGAGAGAGAGAGAGAGAGAATGGGATAGGAAGAGGGAGAGAATATGATAGGGAGAGGGGAGGGAGAGAGATTTAAAGAGAGAAATATTAGGGGGTAGGAAGAGAGGGATAGAATAGGATAAGGAGAGGGGGAGGGAGAGAGAGTTAGAGACAAAGAGAGAAGAGGATAGGAAGAGAGGAGAGAGAGAGAGAGAGAGAGAGAGAGAGAGAGAGATAGGGAAATAAAGAGAAGGGAGAGAGGTGAGAATAGGATTAAGAGAGAGAGAGAGAGAGAGAGAGAGAGAGAGAGTAGGGGGTAGGAAGAGAGCAATAGAATAGGATAATGAGAGGGGGAGGGAGTTAGAGAGAGAGAAGGGGATAGGGAGGGAGAGAGAGAGAGAGAGAGAGAGAGAGAGAGAGAGAGAGAGAGAGTAGGAAGAGAGGGATAGAATAGGATAAGGAGAGGGGGAGGGAGAGGGAGTTAGAGACAGAGAGAGAAGGGGATAGGAAGAGAGGGAGAGAGATAGGGAAAGAAAGAGAAGGGAGAGAGAGGGGGGGAGGGGGAGAGAGTTAGAGACAAAGAGAGAAGGGGATAGGAAGAGAGGGAGAGAGATAGGGAAAGAAAGAAAAGGGAGAGGGTGATAATAGGATTAAGAGAGAGAGAGGGAGAGAGGGAGAGAGAGAGAGAGAGAGAGAGAGAGTAGGGAGAGGAGGAGGGAGAGAGAGATAGTAGGGGGTAGGAAGATAGGGATAGAATAGTATAAGGAGAGAGAGAGAGAGAGAGAGAGAGAGTAGGGGGTAGGAAGATAGGGATAGAATAGGATTAGGAGAGGGGGAGGGAGAGGGAGTTAGAGACAAAGAGAGAAGGGGATAGGAAGAGAGGGAGAGAGATAGGGAAAGAAAGAGAAAGGAGAGAGGGTGAGAATAGGAGAGAGAGAGAGAGAGAGAGAGAGAGAATAGGATAAGGAGAGGGGGAGGGAGGGAGAGTTAGGGACAAAGAGATAAGGGGATAGGAAGAGAGGGAGAGAGATAGGGAAAGAAAGAGAAGGGAGAGAGGGTGAGAATAGGATTGAGAGAGAGAGAGAGAGTAGGGAGACGGGAGGGAGAGAGAGAGTAGGGGGTAAGAAGAGAGGGATAGAATAGGATAAGGAGAGGAGGAGGGAGAGAGTGTTAGAGATAGAGAGAGAAGGGGATAGGAAGAGTGAGAGAGATAGGGAAAGAAAGAGAAGGGAGAGAGGGTGAGAATAGGATTGAGAGAGAGAGAAGGGGATAGGAAGAGAGGGAGAGAATAGGATAAGGAGAGGAGGTGAGAAAGGCAGTTAGAGAGAGAGTAGGGGGAGAGGGGGTAAGATAGAGAATAGGGAATAAGAAGAGAGGGAGAGGAAGAGAGAGAGAGGGTGGAGATGGGGAGAATATGAGAGAGAGAGAGAGTAGGGTCAAGAGAGGGGGAGGAGAGAGAATAGGATAAGGTAACGAGAGAGGGAGGGAGAAGTAGGGGGAAAGGGAGAGGTAGGGGAGAGAAAGAGAGAGAAGGGGAGAGGGTGATAATAGGATAGGATAATGAGAGAGAGAGAGAGAGATAAGGAGAAGAGGGTGAGAGACTTGGCAGAGAGAGAAGTGTGAGGGGGAGAGAGATAAGATAGAACTCAAGAAGGATAATTAGGGCTCAGAATAGACATAGACGGTGATGAGGGAAGGAAGACAAGAGAGAGGAAAAGAAGAGAGACATGCATGTATACAAACATATATACATATATCTATATAAATATATGTATATATATAACTATAGATATGCATATATACATACATAAACACATTATATATGTATTTTGTGAAAATCAAAATAATGGTTTTTCATAACCCGTACGAGTTTTGTGAAACTCAAAATGATATTTTTCATAACCAGTACGGGTTATGAAAAACCATAATTTTGGTTTTTCATAACCCGTACGGGTTTTGGGAAATTCAAAATGATGGTTTTAGTTCTACATAACCCGTACGAGTTATGCAGAACTATGAATGGTACTTTTTGTTTTTCAAAACCCGAGCGGGTTATATTGCACATCAGAACCCGTGCGGGTTTTCGCTTGGTAAGAGGGTTGGAAAATGACCCTAAGACTTGGAAGCTCATTTTCCCTCCATTTATGTCCCTTTACACGTTTTTTCATCTTCCAACATGATTTCTCGACTTCATCATCATCATCATGTTTACAAATGATCAAGTGGGTATCTCTAAAATTACCACCATAATCTCACACGTCTTCTCATCTTTCTGACCATATAAATTTTTCTATTTTTAGACAACATTAGCATAGTAAACTTTAATTTTCTTTACCAGTGCCTTGATAGTCCTCACAGACATACATCTACCATTTTTTTAATAACTTTTGATATACTTGACCAAATTCAAAATAAATTACATATTATTGTTCTACACTAGATTCTATACAAAATTTTTTAAAAAGTTTTCATTTTCGATTATTTTGATGCAAGTTATGCCCAGCGCACGAACAGGTACCAAATTTTCAAGATGCGGTCACTTCAAAAAATCATTAAAAAAAAAATACTCATTGAAAAATTACAAAAAAATACACAACTTCTAGATCTCAATCTTACCTATCATCCTACCAAAGGGTTTTTCAAAATACTAAATCTAATTATATATTTTGTGCAGCGCACGAAAACAACTATGTTATGTTTTTCAGAAAAAATCAGGAACAGTTTTTCGTGCGAGAAAGGTTTGACCCTCTTAATATTATCCAATTTTTAAAAAAATTAGTAGTTTAGAAACTAGATTCAGAGTACTACAATTCTTATTCTTTTCTCAACTCCTAGTTTTGAGTGCGTGACCTTTGAATATCTCTTTGAAGTTCAAGTTTACCTGTTTTCAGAAGAAGAAAAAAGTGGCCACTTATACCCCTTTTTGTTCACCATCTTGATGCACTTACCCAAATATTATATGTAACATTGTTTCATTAATATTGTTTCATTAATAAACTATATTTAAAATATCTAAAATTTTACTTCCTGTTTTATGTAACACCTATAAACCTAAGTGAATAATATATGCTTTAAAATTCCAATGGTATGGTGTGGGAATGGAAAAGTATGGATGGCCTACCAATAAAGGTCTATCAAAGCAAAATTAAAAAGGAATGACGACATTTTCTATCATGGGCTCATGGATAGAATTGATATAGCATTAAGTAAATTTTAATGAGGAGATTATCCAAGGCTCAGTGATAGTATTGGAAATTTAACTTTTGCAATCCTGGGAATCGGGATACTTCTTGTGTTCGTGAAATTAATAGTAAGCTGGATCTTCGTCTCTTTACATACATGTATATTGTAATAACATGGTTACAATGGCCATTTGATGGTATTCTGGTATCACGACAATGCTTCCAATAGAAATCTAGAAAACTAATAGATCATATTTCAAAACCCAGTCTGTTGCTGTGATAAATTTTCCTGCTGATATAGTATAATGTTTTTTTGTCTTTTACTGAAAAGCCTCTACCTCTTATACTGTTTTTCCACTTAAGGGCAAGGCCCTCCTGACAGGTTTCTTGACCTCCACTTAAGGGCAAGGCCTTCTTATATTTTCTTTGATTTTATCATTCAACATGCATTACTACAATCACAGAATCTCAAGTTACCTCCTTTGCAGCATCCGAATTGCTACAAACAAATGTACCACCAAATACAAATGCCATAGCTGCCTGCAAAAGCATGCATAATCCATAAGAAAGCTAATAAACCATCACATAAAAAATTAAATGACAATAATCTGAATATCAGGCTATCCAAAATATCATACAACAGAAAAGAATAGTGTAATGTGAATGAAACACATAACGAAGGCCCTCAATTTAGCAATGAACATAACAGATGTCATTAATGACAACAAAATAAAAGTCATACAAAATCATCATAAACAACATACATCATTATGCAATCATCCTTCCAAGAATATGCTCTGCAAAAAGTTAAAATGTTCAGAATACGCTACCAAGCTTCTTCATTTTAAGGTTCATCCAATCAACATGATAATTTATGTGTAAATATATCAATGGAATAGAATGAATAAGACAATGTATTCACGTTTTTAATTGAAAAGTATGAATATTAATGTCAAAAATATTATAATGCAAAATCGGGACAACTGGTCCAGACTATGAAAGGATTTAAAAATTTGCAACAAATGTCTTGGACCAACACCAAATTGAGATTACCCAATGTTATTTTCAGATCCAAACTTTTATGTTCTTGTAAGACTAGCATCAAGAGGTAATGGCCCTTTCACACCCAATTGATCCCACCAATCATGGGCCCATGGGTGATAAAACCACTAAACTTGACAGAGCACAAATCAAATGATCACCTCCATGACAAAGGCTTCCACAAACTCAACTTCACTAGAGTGTCAAAAGGGAATCCAAGTTTGTCTAGAGCCAAGTGCAAGATCAATAATTCACGAGGTTCCTTCATTATTGCTTCCTATGTGATGTTGGAACAAAGCACAAACAAGCTGAGAACAACCTCTAGCCCATAGAATTTCCCTAGCCAAGGATTATGGTATTATGCATGTCACAATTGAAAGTGAATCAATTATGAACAATGGAGACAAAAAGTGCTAACTCAAATTTCAAAAGTGAACAACATCTCAAAAGGAATTTGAGACATCTTTGATTCATTCACAATGTATGAGAATAGCCATTGCTACAAGGAAGCCTATGGAGCTCACCTATCTATACAGAGATTTAGAGGTCACGAATGTAATGTAACATAAGCAGTATAACTAATTTGTTCAGCCCTGATATCAAACACATAAATAAGTGCAAAAGAGAATTTGATTGAATGAACATGGAAAAATTGCTATTTATGGTGAAACTCGAGCATACAAAGATGATATAAAGGAAGATGAAAATTGAAACAGCATTTAATACAGTTGTCTACAACCAAGATGACAACGTAAAGGAAAAAAATCACAATGTCCAAGTTTTTTTTATCAGATAAAGCTAATGTTGGAAAAGCAAACACTCCAATCAAAAAATTCCCTCTGAAATTAAATAAAGCATATCAGGAATCAATGCCAAATTCGAGCTTAGATCCAATTTGTAAATTGACATGACCTAACTCTAATTTGATCCAAGAATTGCATTCATTTTGATAATTCACACAGCAATAAATGTGTGTCCAAAGGTAGGAAGTAGAGATGCATGATAACTAATGATACATATACCTTGGCATTTATTCTTTTGATTTATTACACCAAAGCTTGTGAATTTGCATGCTAAATGTAGAAATTAGTTAGATGACACACATTCTGCATGCAACATAAAAATAAAATACATCTCTTCACAAGCACATTTCTATGTATAAAGTATATGTATGTGTCTGCATTTATTCAAAAAGGATTCACATAAATGGTTTGGAATGTCAAGTTCAAGTTTCTGGTAAAACATCTCTAGTTGTAGGAACATTGCCATTTCGCTGGTGTCAAATTTAGACTCCTGTTTTATTTTTTTAGCAATTCCACACAGATCAACTTCTTGGAAGCTCCGCCTAAGATTAAAAGGTGTAGTACACAGAACAGTAAAGATGATAATAAGTTGCATGTCAGAGAGAGAAGGGAAGGGTAATTTATACTTCAATTTCATCTTCATATCCAACAAGAGATAGTGCCAGCCTTGCATTTCCATTGCCCACCTGCAGAAGGAATGACCAAAATCACATGATGAAGAGGTAATTGGCAAAGATAACAACTTACTACAGAAGCAGAAATAATGTCAAAGCTTAGAAATAGTCACCAACCAGTTTAGCTGCTGCTTCTTGAGTTCTCGATGAAATGGTATGGGCTTGGATTTTGTTTAAAGGGATAATCGTTACTCTTCTTCGTAGACCTCCTTTTTCAAGTAATAGCTTCCCTGTTTGTTCTGTATCCACTACCACATTAAACAACTTCCCTCCTGCAGCAACCTGAAAAATCAAATGCAATTTTTCCATTCATCATCAAATGAAATAATATTCGAAGGCTATTCAAGTTAATAACCAAGATAATACTTATACTTTCAAATTAATTTGCATATATATCAAACAGTAGCTTCATAAGGCAAAATTTCACAAAAACTTGTAATTATCAGTAACCTCCAATGCAGTCATTGTCGAGGCATCTTTAACTTTTAAAAGTTGTGCGACAACACCTTCAACTTTTGACCGATCAAAATGCTTTACAGGATCACTATAGGTAAACTGAACATTTCCTAATTGAGCCTCGAGGTGCCTGATATCGGCCTTCAACTTCTGAACTGCCTCAGATTCTTGCAAACGCTCCTGATTTTTACTTAACGTATTAGTTAGTTGTCCAACAAATTAAACGGATTTATTCTAATTATAGTATTTTAAAAATTGGTTGCAGCCCTTCTACTTGTCCAAATAACCTTTTCTAATGCCCCCATGCATCCTTCTTCATAAGCAACACCTTCCATTGCTGTCTTTATTTTCTCAACTTCATGTCTTTTAGATTGCAGCTCTCTCTCAACAGCATTAGCCTCCTTTTCTTTTGATGATAAAATCTTCTTCTTATCTTTCAATTCCTTTTCTAAGTGGTTAATTTTAGTCTTAAGTTGTTTTGCTTCAGTTTCAGCACTTCCAACTGCTGCTTTTGCATCTACAAGTTGATCATCAAGACATTTTTCCTCATCCCCACTGCTCTTACCTGCTAATACCCGCTATAAAAAAACAAGTATAAAGAATTAATCTCTTCACAAAGTTTAAGAGAAAATATTCCCAAACTAACCAAGTGAACAGAAAATGATTTGAGACCTTTACTACACCATGCAAGTGCACACTTGTGTGCAGACACATTTCTTTCAAGACTTCAAAACAATTAAAGCTGTGTACCTGGTATTCCTTTTCATGATCTTCTAAGTTCTTTTTCATATCTTCTATTTTAAGCTTTAGATCAGCTGCTCCCTCATCGGCCCTTAGAACAGCAGCATCTCTTTCTTGGATAGAGTTTTCAATGTCTTGAATACTTTTATGCAGCTATACGGAAAAGAAAATATAAGTGTCACATCAGTACTTTAAAAACAATCTCCCGCGAATTTCAGAAAGGCAAATAAACATAAACAAGATGAGAGGGAAAAAAAAGAAGATTACAGGGTCACATCATTCCTAGAAAAAAACACATTGATATTGCATGATTGAATTTTGAAGGATTCCCATCATGCATTGAATTTTTATCACAGATCAGATAATGTATACTTTTGAATTGCCTCAGGCTACCAAGGGCTAAACTGACAGTAAATTTTGGTAGTAAATATGGGTCGTCTATTTGTTACCTTTGCAGCTGCTTTTTGCTCAGCTTTGAGAGTGTCTTTCTGATTAGAGAATACGGATGTTTCCTTAACAGGCTATTTAGAAAGCGTGTCTACCATCTCAGATAGGGCTTTCATGTATCCACCCAACTGACTCTCCTTTTCTGCACTTAGATCTGATATCGCCTTTTCCTTATCATTTATTTCCAATTGTATTTGTTCCATGGAATTCTTAAGTTTAAGAATCTTAGACTTTATTTGTTCAACTCCACTCACAGCATCATCTCGCACTTTCTCTGCTTGCACAAATTCATATGCAATACAAAACCTCTTGAGTCTATCCAGTTCTGCATTGCCATTTGCCCATTGTACATACTGCACACGCTCCTTCCTCAACTTCTCAAGAGCAGGAAGAATCTCTTCAGTCAATACATTATCTATCTCATTCACTTTGGTCTGCTTCTTTTCAAGTGTTTTTAGAGCAGATTCCTTTTTCATTTCATACATTCTAGTACCTGCTGCCTCTTCAAGCATCGACAAGATCTCGGGAGGCTTCATGTTAAGAACTTTAGTGATGCGCCCTTGCATAATGAGAAAATGTGGGTTGTTGACATTGAGCTGTACAGAATGAAAAAGGTTCTGTACACGTGAGGGTTGCGCAAGGTGGCCATTGATCTGGTACTTATTTCTCCCACCCACAACAATCTGCAAAAACTGTAAGTATCAAGCCATAGATATACCAAGATTAACAATAAAGCTTGCCAAACCTGGCATTAAATTAAGCAGAGACTAATTTCAAAGTTTCCATGGATATACAGAGATTAACAATAAAGCTTGCCAAACCTGGTATTAAATTAAGCAGAGGGTAATTTCAAAGTTTCCATAGGCACATATTACAACTGCAGTAAACGTACATTCTTTTACATTGAACATTATCATATTTGTGGTCAAACTACATCTTGTTATCTGAAAGAATTTTTGACCGGTCTAAATTTCTTTTTTTGTGTTTCAGTTTAACGTCCACTACATTTTAATCATCCAAAATTTTTGGATGCTCTATTTTCATTCAGCTACAATTTTCATAAATACTACATTACCCAAATATCAAAGTTTTTGAAAGGAAATCAATACCACATTCAAGCATCTAAAATTATTGCAATTGTCAACTTTTATATGAACTAAAGCATTTAGTATATTCCAATCATTGAGACAAGTATCATGCCCACCAATAAGTAGCATGTTCTTCATCTATAAATTTTCCAAGTAGCATGTTCTTCATCTATAAATTGGAATATTTGCATTATTATTATGAATATCAGCTTGCTTGCACAACAAAACCCAGATTGCATAACAAGTGGTCACAACAAATTGTTTGCCATTTAAAACTTGAAATTTACAATTGTCACATAATAGTTAATACCAAAGGTCACTTAAATTAAGTAGGTATCATATAGAAAAACTAAAAGAAGGAAAGCTTCCTGGCTTTCTTGCCCCCATGTTTCCTTAGATTTTGAATCAAACATTTGAATAATTATGGAACTCTAAATTCATAAACTCCTTTACCAGAACCCAAGGTTTCATGCTATTGTGTTCAATAATACCAGCTTGCAGAGTATGTTTAACACCACTTAAAAAACATTCATAGGCTAGTATGGTAGCATTAGTATGAGCAAGGATTTCATCACACAGGTTAAAGCATGGCTATGCTTCTCAAAATGTAAATGCACAACCAGCAGAAAAATACAACCTTCTATTGGGAAAACAAAAGTTTCAACTTCTCTCCAAGATCTGATTAGCTAGCCCCATTGAGGTCGACAAGCTGTGATACAATTAACAGGTCTCTGACATATTTTTATGTATAACATGGAAGTGAGCTTAAATTCTTAAAATGGTTACTCTGTATGTTATTGGGGTTTTTGCATGAACCCTAATCTAACCTAAATTGGTCTAGTTTAGTTTTTTATCCTTGTCCAGTTTTGGCTCAGTTTTGCCCCAAGCCTTTGAAATTGGCCTAAGTATGTTTATGTGTACTTGGTGGCCTCTGCAGTTGGCCTTGGTACATTCAAATGTATTTGAGTTGATTCTCAAGGTTTAGGGTTGTGAGCCGAAAAAATTAATGTGAAGGGGAAAAAAAACTAAAGATGAAATATAGCTAAACCTAAGAAGAATCCAATTAGGATTCAAAAGATTAAATACGAAAAAAAAATGTACCAATTTTGATTTTTCATGTGTACATGCAACTCGCACAAGATTCATGTATTCAGTTTGGGTGATTGCATGTGGTTTTTAGTGAGTTTTTTCTACCAAAAATTGATGAATGTCAAGTTCAAACTCACAAGTCTCCAACATGGACTTGCTTAAAGCCAAAAAAACAAAAATAGCAGCAGTTTGTTATGTTGTGTCCTCCTTGTTCATTGAAGTAGCAAAATGGGTTACATGAGAAGAGAGATTTTAAGCAAGGAATGTAAAAACCAAAACCTAATTTTCATAAAAAAGAGGAACATTTTTATAAATGTATAGTAAGTATTGCATTGTTGCATTTAGGGCCAATCTTTGTAGTTTGTAGATCCTTGGCTTCTAGAACCATTGAAAACCAATGTGAATGTACCCTCAAATAATATTAAGGTGCTCTCTGACATATCTCTATAATTAGGCAATTAGGCAGCCTAAAACCATAATAGTCATGGGATAAAGTAGTGATGTAATAAAAAATGTAGTCATGTAACTCAGATTTAATGGGGTGCATTCAAGCGTTTAAAAATATGTTAATTTTTATGATGAAGTAGCACAATGAATTTAACATGATTTTGGTGCAATTTGATTACTAAGGGACTTCCTTTGCTAGTTTAAAATCCTAAAAGCAAATATAAATGGTGCAGCGCTACACTTTGTCGTACCAAGACTTCACAAATCCAAAAACATATGGCACCACCGTTATATCTGCTCAATTTTTCCATGAATGATCTAGGAAAGACTAAGGAAATTGACAAGGCCACCAAAAGAAAACCAAAATGCAAAACCAAGAGCATTTACTGCAATACTTGAAATAGAACTTTCCAATATTTGAATAGGTAGCAATCTAATGGCAAGTGGGAATACTTGTTAAAGTGTGACCTATCTTTAATTCTTTCCATTGCACTGAGATTGTACATTATTAAAGTGGACATGGCACAAAGCGACTGTCATTGAATATAGAGAAATTTAGAGGAAACAACGTTTAAATCTCAAGAATATAGCAACATAATGATTCTACTCAATATTAACAAATTTTATAGAATATGTCAATTCATTGGGTGAAGCCAATGTTTACAGATCTTTAGAAGATGTCAACACATACCACCATTGTTTATTAAAATTCTATTACAACTTTATCCAATATTTACCAAGCAAATAAGGATAATAATAATAGTAGTAGTAGTAGTAGTAGTAGTATAGTACTGATCGGTTTGGGGCAAGTGGTGGGGAATGATGAGTTTTCCATCACAAATCTAAGTTCAATTACCACATGCAGAGTACCTTGTAGTGGACATCAGAACATCACAAATCTAAGCCTATACTTCGTGTATTGCATTGTGTCATGCCTCCTTTTTGAGTAATCAAAATAATTTAATATTAAGTTGCTTGAAATAAGTTTATTTTATAAATAAAGTGCAACTAATATTTTATTATAAAATCAAATAGCTTCTCGAGGTGATATTTTATTATCAAGTTGAAAAAGGCGACTAAAGTGCAAAAAGAAATAATTAAATAAAGTAAAAGGAAAAAAGAAGACTAAAAGCCATTGAGAAAGTTATGAAAGGAGAAGCTGCTCATTGAGATGGATATGCTTGATGAAATTTTATTTCCCAAAAGAACAAAAATTCTTCCCCTTTCTGCCAAAGGATGAAACCCTCCAACTTTGAATTTGAGGATGAAAACCCCCTTTCCTATGGAGTGATCTCATCCAAAGATCATCAATGCGCTGCGAGAATTCCAAAATGGGGATGAAAACCCTTATTTTAGTGTGAGTGATTCCATTCAAGGATCACCTTGAGTGTTGAATCTAATGAATTTTAACACTTGAAAAGAATTGCGGATTAACAATAGAATATTGTTTGCACAACTTCCATTATTTGCCTGCAATCCTTCAAAGCGGGAAGACAAAATCGGTTGGTTATTAAAAAAATACCTTGATTTAATATTGCAGGTTGAAATTCTTATGTACTAGATGTGCCTACAACAAACCTTATCATAGTCGACAATCCAAAAGTTTGGGATGCTAAGTCGCTGACATGTGTTAATATTATTTTTTCCTATAAATTGGGCACATTTGGATTGGTATTAAGACAAAGGTAAGTTTCAAAATTTGTCACAACATTATTTTAGAGTCAAGTTTGCTACAACGCCTAAAGCACATATATCTATTCAAAGGAAGATAAACACAATTAAAGGAGTCATGGCATCTATGAAGGAAGCTGAATATAAATTATTTGGAACCAATGGGAAGTCACAATGCTGAAGGTAGTGATGTGGGTCTACAAAATTTTGTTGAGTTGGAGTTTTGTTACTACTGTTTAAGTGTTGAGAAGTGGGCGTGTGATGTTGAAGGTTTAACGCTAGCTTTAAGGAATTTGAATCTGAAATTAGGACTCTAAATTATGTCACCCAACCTCTTTGATAGCATTTGAAGATTACTTTAATCTTCCAAAGGGAAGTCAACTTAATATTCAAATCTTAAGTTCCAAACCACTTTCTTTTCGGAATATTGTATCATGTTATGGAGAGTGCGGGATGAAGAAAAACAAGTAGCTGCTAATTTTTTTGGTAGTTGGGATACATAAACGTAAATTGAAGGAGTCCCCTTTTCATTAGGACCATGCAAACTCCACTATGAGATTTTGTTTATTTTTTAGGCACAATAAAATAAAGTGCATAACTTATTGTCTTTAAATTGTGGGCCCTAAAGAGGACATTGAAAACCGTTGAGGGTTGTAACTAACTACTTGGAGGAGTATTCATGCCATTAGGACTCTAGAACACTATCAACCTACCTTCAGGAAGTACTGAAAGGTCTGAAAAAGGTTTTGCTCTACTTTGATAGAATTGTGTGGCATAAGGACTATGAAGGGACTCAACAAAATAATAACTATCAAGCAGCATGGTCAGCAAAAAGGCAACGCAAGTTGGGGAAAAGGTACCACCTTGAAGGCCTATTGCAATTAGGACTCCCTATTACAGCCACTCCACTTACAAGGTCAAGTTTCAAGGCTTGAAGGATGGTGTAAGAGTATTCAAGTTAGCAACCAGCAAGAATAAAATCATCAACAACCTTCTAGTGGAGGCTAGAATATAATTTCTAACTTTGTAAATTAAAATTTGATACAATAGTAATATTTGATAAATAAAAAATAAACATTCATATTGAATCAATATTGTGAAGGCATCCAATTTAACTGAGTAGTAAACTGATATTCTATATCTTTATGTTGTCCATATTATGTGAGCAATTGATGAAGCATTGCACAGAAAAGACAAATAGAATACAATGACATACCAGAAAACCATATCGATGAGATTTTTTCAAATACTCAAAAAAATCAAAGAAAAAATTTGACTACTTTATTACACCATAAGGACACCTAGAGGTTTATATTAGTGTAAATATATAATGATCCAAGCCCACCCCCATGTCCTATGTGCTCAACCAAAAAAATTAAATAATATTTTCCCAACGGTTTTGAGGCAAGCTGCAGAAAATGATGAGTTTCACATAGCAAACTAAAGTTCCATTCCTAGATTTTTAGCATCTTTTAATGGCCATGGAAAAACCTTGAGGTACAAGTCAAACTAATGATAATGCATGGACCTGAAACCCAACCCTATATGTCACCAAGAGGTCACCATGAGGCATGATAAAGAGCAAGCCATGCAGGTTGTTTAGGTTCAAGGTTTGGGTTTGGCAATTTGCTAATTACTTTTACCCCAAGATGAAATACAACTGGATTAATCATAGTAATAGTTAGAAAACTCAAATTCAACATGGAATCTACAACCCAAAATTTTAACTCACGCTTGAGACCCAGCTATGTCCCATTTTTGTAATAATATTGTTATACATCAACAATGCCTTGTTCCCAAGATCCTTCATCCTCTCTCAATTAGGAATTTTGTGTCTACACCCCTCCTCTTCCTCTTTTGGTGTCCTTCTAGGTTGTCCAAGTCCTTATGTATTTGGGTGAGTTAGGTATTCCAAGTGTTCACCATCCTAGTATACCTAATGCCCTTTCTTCACCTCCATCCTCTTCCTTGTTGAGCTATCAAAGTTTCCAATCCCATCACCCTCTTCCTTCCCTTTTGGCCAACTTGTTAGAGATTCCCATCCCCAAGTCCCATTTTCTTGTCAAGCCATTATTAATTACACTTGTCTCATTGGAGTCAAACTTTGGCTCATCCATTCACCATATAGGTGGGAGTACCTCATCATCCATAACCCATGAAAAACTCTCACCTCTTTGCACAATTCATCCCACCTACCACCTAACATGTTAGCATATCACAATGCTTCTTCATGACACATAGCCCCAATTGGGGTTTTGTTTCACCAACAACAATGCATAATTAGAGTATGTGGTCCTACATGTATTTTCTACCAATGGAGCTATGTCTACCGCCCTGTTGACGTGGTGGAAATCGCAGAACTATGACTCCATCCGGCCAACGCAGAATAGAATGTACTCGCTGAGTATCCTATCCTCTCTTGAGATAAGGAAGTCCCTAATGTTGTTTTTTGTTTGATCAAAGGGGACGACCTCAAGGTTTCGCTTGTCAGGTCTTGACTGCGGGATTACTCAATGGTTTGATGTGTTTTTGCTAGAAACACAAGGGGACTTACAGTGATATGAATGATTGTTGGATGAGTTCCCTAGGACTTTAATAGTCTTGCTTATCAAATGGTTTAAGTTGGGTTGATACTGTTTTCAGCAGGACTACGGATTCTCTTGGCAAAAAAAAAAGGAAAAAGGAAGGATAGGGAGAGAGATACAGAAAATATAAATTTTAACTAAGATAGCAAATTCAGTAAACAGACAGACACCTCCAAATAACTAGATTGAGCATTACCAACCATTTATGCACAATACTTGCATTAATCTAGTGCGATCTTCAAGGGAAAATTAAGTTTTCATGTTATCAAATACAACATCATAACTTTTACATTCATTCAGTGAGCATTCAATAACCGAACTAAGCATATAAAAGGTTCAGATTAACCATGCAGAAGGAAAGACAATTAGCCATTCCCTAATGGTATGAACAGTGAAGATCCTATCAGATGTTTACTTAGAAAATGTTATATAAAGGAAAGAAACATAACTGAAAATTCTAAATCAATGAAGAAGGAGACCATGCACTCACAAGGAAACTTGAAACAGTCTTAACTTTGCATTAAATCCTATAAATTTCGCTAGATCTTCTGCAACAATCCATGAACTTCTTACAAAATGAGGGAAAACCAAAATAGGCTTCAAAAATGGATGAATGACCAAGATTTAATCTAAACAAGGGGCCCAGATTCATCCATAAAACATGGCTGCCCATACCCATAAATGGGAGGCAAATATCAGCAACTACCCCAAAAGGAGCAATAACTACCCAAAAAGGTAATTAAAACTCATCCAAAAAATAATCCAAAAAGGGCTTACACATAAAGTTTTACATTTAGTTGACTTGGAAGTCAAACATGACCCTTTGGCCAAAAAGTGCCCTTTTCAAAATTAAAAAAGGAAAAAACACTTTAGGAGAGCACTTTTTCTTTTCCAGCTCTAGATTCTTCAGTGATGAACTCGCCTTTGTCGTGCAAATATTCTCCCCAGATATCCTGATCAGCTGCACGTTCTACCCGAACATAGTCCTGAAATCTCAAGCATAACTTGAATAATTTGGTTATTGGCGGCATAGGTGGATTAAACATTTTGTAACGGATACCTTGTAGGAGGCCATCTAAATTCTCCAGTTCCTCTCTCCAGTATGACTTGTGATTCTTGAAACATGATATGTTTGCTTGAAGCTCAGAAGCAAAATCTAGATCCCCTAGGGAGTATGTGATTTTGGGAATGAGTCGGTCCTCCCGCTGCGGCTGCACCTCACTATCCTCCATACTGTTCTTCCAACCAGGAACCATGGACTTGAGGATCCTCTCACCAAAGTCCTTCACATTTGATAAAGTGTCATCGGGCTTATCATGCATTTTATTGATACTATCCCTCATGTTGTCCTTCATGCTGAGGGTCCAGTACCAGTCTTTGAAGGTACTGATGCTATAAGGATTTAGGATAGCGTCAGCAGCAGGGATCTGAGAACACATCTAGAATAGAGCTCTAACAAGGGCCAAAGGCTTGGCCATCGCCTCATGAATGTTATAGCATTCTTTCTTTACTTACACATTTTGATAACAATAGCTTCCCTATGGAGGGCCATTTCGCGCAGATCCTCAAAGATTCGCTTTCCTCTCTCTTTAATGCCTTGCATTCATTCCTTAACAGCCTTTGCAGTATCTCGTACTCCTTCAAATTCTGTTGTGGTCCTCTGTGCCAATGTCATCGGGGGAATGTGGAATTCGGAAGCATTATGTAATGGTCTCGGGAATTGATCGACGTACCCTTCGGCTTGTTCAGCACGAGCTCGATACATGTTCTTTTCAGCTGTTATTTCTTCAAGTTGCCCGAGTATGTTCTATATTGAATCCTTGAATTTCCTCCTTTTCCTGTTCTTTAGTGGCTCGTCCGATAGGGACGGTTGTAATGCTACAGTCTGCCAGTGTGATCTGATCTGTTGTCTTGTCTACAAGCAGGGTGGCGATGTGAAGAGTACGGTTCCTTTGCTCATCTCTGGTCATCCTGGAATATGCATTGGGCTTTTTCTTCCCCTTGGCTTTATCTTGATCTATACATGAGAAGATGTCTTCCAAGTCAATGGGTGGCTTTGTGGCGACCTTGCGCTGAGCTCGAGCAATTAACCATTCTTGAGGTACAGTCGGGGTTGATGCTATTGTTAAAGTTTGCACTATGTTCTTTGATGTTTTCAGCCGAATCATCACAAATTTGCAGTTGTTCTGTTACCGAAGGAGTGGAGGAGGTGTCAAGCTCTTTGCTCACAGCAGATTTTTCTCCCAATTCACTGAACAATTGTCTAGTGCCTTTGTGTGATGGTAGCTCTTCAGTCTTTTCAAGCTCGCGGATCTCCTCTGTCCTTTGCTCTCCTTCAATGGTAGAGTCATCTTTGTTAGTGTTATGGAGCAGCAATCCATGGCGGCTTTGTTGGGTGGGTTCATGCATTTCAATCCCCTGAATGGATGGAATTTCTCCTTCCTCAATTTGGTTACCCGGCTCAGCTGATTCAATAGCTCTCAGCTCAGCGTCTAGCATGTCGGGTGCGGGAGGATCATCAACTCCAAATGCATCAATGTCACTCTAGGAAGGCGGAGCAGGTATATAGTCTAGTTCTACTACATCGTCGAACGAACTAGGCTCCTTTGACGATGAAGTGACCTCTGGTCTCCTAATGGGAATCTTCTCCCTTCTTGTTCTCTTGGATGTCCAAGTTGCTCTGCTGGCTTTAGCCTTCTTCCTTTTCTCGATCTTTTCAATTTCTTCCCTAGGTGCACTGGAAGTTCCCTGATCTTCGGAGGACTGAGAATCAAGGCTACCCATTAAGTTGTAGGTGAACTAGACTCCTTCATGAATTAGTCGCTCAATCTGCTGATGCAACCATTGGTCTGTATATCTTGTTGGGGCTGCCATAACTGCCTAAAAATCAGTGATTAGGTCTTGCGACCAATCAACGCCTAGTAAAAGATGCCTTACTGCCTCAAATTCCAGGACTTGCAGACAATTCCCTGAATCTATGAGTTGATCTGGGACCCGACGGTATTCAAAGAGTCACATTTGCTACCCACTCAGCCTAGAATATTCACGCCTTCGGACCTCATAGTCATCAGAGCAATTTTTCCAATAATCTTCAACTGATTCCTTTGCTCTGTAGCACCTGTCATAAGCTCTCTTTATCAGATTGTCGTGATCAAAGCATTTCCTCAGAAAATGCTCTTGTAGGCCATATGAGGCTAGCTCTACGAAGGATTCCTCTGCTTGGGTGGGGGTCTTTAGATGGACATCCTGGTTGCCTATAATCATGGGGAATGCAAATCCAATTAGCTTCCTGTCTCTGAGTAAGCTACCGGTCAGACGTGACTACCTAGCGACCTCCATAAGAACTATCTTGTCGGTTGGGTACCATGGAAGCCGGAGAGGGGCACCATCAAAGCCAGCTATCCAAATGTAGGAGAACCTCAGGAACTAGATGAACCAGGCTCTGTATCTTTGTACTAGAATAGTAGCTTGCTCTGAGAGCCTTATGTGTAATCCTCCCTGCATTAGCCTGACCAGGCGCATTGTGAAGGCGTCATTGACGCGCTCATATTGACCAACCGCATAGGCCGAGCTGTTCTTTTTTCTTTGAGCTATATCCTGATAATGCATTTGTGGGTAACAATCATATACCTTCACCTAACCAAGCCCATTCCCAATTTCTCCTTTCATTATTAAACCTGGCAATGGCTGGTTCTTGGTGAACATGTAGACCAAATAGGAGGTCATAGTGAAGTACTTCTTTGTCTCGAGTTCAATTAGCTGAATGTGGATGTTATCACTTATAATCTAGGCCCAATCAAACTTGGACTTCCCAACGAAGACTTTCTCTGTGAAATAAAACATCCACTCTTCAAAGTAGTTGGATTTAGGAAGTCACATAACCCTGCTGAGCAATGTGACCATGTCCCCATGCTCATTGTGAAAGTCACTTCTTGGGGTCTTTTTCCCAATTCTGACGCTTGGAGGTCTTCTCTCCTTGTATCACTCTTCATTGATCAGTGTTCTGCATCTGGAAGGATTCATATCATACGCCCCTGTGCTTCATCTATAGTCGTGGTCGTGCGATTGTTCGAGAAGGGAATGTCGAATGCGTCGCCAATGGCCTCAGGAGTGAAGTTAGCGAGGGTCGTGTTCTCGAGGAGCACCAATCTGGAACCTGGTTGGTAATGTTGGGCAGCCTCTACTACTAACTCATAGTTTTGCACTGCTAGGGGAAATCTTGGTGCTTGGGTGATGCCACTTTCCATCATTTGCCTAGGCCTGCCGTAGGCATTAGGGGAGAAGACTCGATTCCTGAAATCTTGGATATCAATATGGCCCAGGTCAGTATCACCGACACTATCCCCGACACTGTGAACTTTTGACTCCCTCAGTCCCCCTCTTTGATATTGATACTTCATCCTTTCAACCTTGCGAGGGATATCTGATTTGGATGCTTGCGATGTCTCAGCTATAGCAAGCGTCTTTGATGATTCTACCGCTGATTTAGGCATTTATCCTGCACAGTCAGACACAGATTATGAGGCGATAAAAGGGAAACAAAGCGGGTTAGATAAAGAATATGTCAGCATTCAAATGTTATTTCAAAAATTGAATCAAAACCAGCATGATTTGTTAGCTAAAAGCTTGATTGATTTAAACATAAATAGTTATGAAGCTTTCGACTGCAGGTTTATACTTAGGCATTTTCAGAATCAATTTTCAAAAATGGACAAAGCTTGAGAAATTTTCCTAAGTTTGAAAATGCAATTTTTGGGTTAAATCTTAGGAGTAAATTCTGATTTCGACTGCTTTGCGCGACGCCTTATAAACGGAAAGATGTGATTCTCAATATTTAAGCATTTTAATCAGATTTTTCACACCCACATCTATCCAATTTGTAAATATTTCAGACGATTGAAAGAGGTAGAGCACACTTACCTGGTGAAAATGGATGGTGGGAATTTGCACGATTTTCCCTACGAGAATAAATTCCAAATTTGAATGGGAGGGTCTGCAATTTTGAATCTCAACGGTCAACTTTTAATTCAAATTTTCGCGGCTATGGTTTGAAAAGCATTTGCAATCTTTTAATTCGAATTTGGATTTGAGACTTAGCGATTTTAACTACCTTGGCGATATGGGCGATTTGCTTCAGCGATTTTACCCTGGGTGTTTTGCAAGTTCACACAAACCTAAGCCTTCGTCACTTCTCCCACAACGCGACTTCGGCAGAATGGGGAATTTAGCAGACTTTAAACATTTCCCAACTACCCTGGTCACACGAAGTTCGAAACTTAGAAGGGTTTTACAAATTCCATTCTCTGCATTTTCTCTTATGACGCGATTTTCGACGCTTTGAGGAGTTTTGCCATTCTTTTAAAACATTCACGTGGTTTCATATTTGCGATTTTCGCACTTCATCCGAACTTCGGCAGATTGGGGCAATTTTCCATTATTTTTAAAACACCTTGCATTTTACCTCCAAATCGCGAATCTTCAAGCCTTCCAAGGAGTTTGCAAACTAAAAAAAAGAAACTTCCAACTTACCCCAAAGCTCCAAATTTCGGTGATTGGGGATACTTTGTTAATCTTTTCAATATTTTCGGACCTTTTGTCAATTTCGGCCCTTTTGGCCATTTTCTCAACTTTTCTAATTTTTGACATTTCACTTAAGGGGTCCGAAATTCGGCCCTTTGGGCATTTTCGCCAACTTTTCTTATTTTCGAACCTTTTGTCAATTTCTGCCCTTTTGGCCATTTTGTCAACTTTTTAACTTTTGACATTTCACTTAAGGGGTCCGAAATTTGGCCCTTTGGGCATTTTTGCCAACTTTTCTTATTTTCAGACCTTTTGTCAATTTCAGCGCTTTTGGCCATTTTATCAACTTTTCTAATTTTTGACATTTCACTTAAGGGGTCCGAAATTCGGCCCTTTGGGCATTTTTGCCAACTTTTCTTATTTTCGGACCTTTTGTCAATTTCGGCCCTTTTGGCCATTTTTTCAACTTTTTAACTTTTGACATTTCACTTAAGGGGTCCGAAATTCAGCCCTTTGGGCATGTTTGCCAACTTTTTACCAAAAAGTGTGAGTTTTGGCACTTGGGCGAGTTTGTCAACCTTGGCACTTTGCAAAAAAAAAAAATTCTCCTCCTTCTCTTCCAGCTAGCGAAAATCACCATTCATTCAAATCTCGTAAACTCTGTAAAAGCAAACATCATGTAATCTCTCTCATCATTCTTATGCGAAAAATCGGCAACTTTGGGTCCTCATGCGACCTTCGAACGCGTTGTTCTTTTACTTGGCGGACTTCACTAGTCTCCATCATCACACACCCATTCAAGGCGATTTCACAAGCTTGACCAATCTTTTAGAATTCATGCCCGAGGTCTCACAACCCTCCTTTATCACTTTTTGATTTGATACAATTCTATTATATTTTTTGGTTGAGCTATTGAAAATAATTAAATGAATGTTATAAAAGAATAAATAATGGACCCACATACACACTTGGAGAATATAATTTAAATAAGCATTATTTATTTATTCTTTTTCCCATTCCCAATTATGGCACATGTTGTAGGAGAAATTAGAAGCTTCTAGAGGAATCTTCAATACCTTGCATGTAACTCCCCCCACTAGGATATCAATCAATTTTGCATGGGTCCAATATTGGAAAAAGAATCTCATTCTTAATTAATTTCTCTAGATAGTGGAATTAAGGGGTTTTTCCTATATATTGTATGCAAGTATTCAAAAGAGGGAGTCGGTTGTTCTTTGAAGAAAGTTTTCTCAAATAGTTTGTTTTTAGTAGTCATATTTTCATTTGGAAGAATAGTTAAGGTTGTTTGGAAGAATTTTGTTCCAAGCTTGCAAGGAAGGATCAAGGAAGGCTAGGCTTGAAGATTTGGAGAGGATTCAACATCAAAAGGCTTCTCCAGGTTCCCTCTTTGCATTTGTTAATTCCTTATGTAAATTCTTTTTATTTTCAAAGGAAATATCTCCTCCTAGATTCTTTAGTTGAATATATGAAAGAAATCATTTCTTAATTGTTAGATAGAAAGGAAATCTATTTTTCATTAAAGAAATGCAGTGATAAAAATTCCTTTTCTTTTTAAAATACAAATGCAAATTTCTCTTTTATTTGTTAATCTATTTATTTAATCTATTTAAAAGAAAGAAATCAGATTCTACTTTTCTGTTTTTTTTTGTTTGTTTTTTTTTTGTTTGTTTTTTTAAATCTAGAGAAGATCTTGAATCAAAAAAAAGGAAGAAGATAAATCATGTTTTTCAACATCTCTATTTATTTTTTTGAAAAACTCAATTTTTTCCTCTGTAAGTAATTTTTTTTTTCTCTTTATGCATATAATCATTTGTATTTAGGAATCTCACTATGAGAAATAGCATATCAAGTATGAATTCTTCTCATTATTATTTTGTTATTTTTATTCTAGAAATCTCTCTCTGTGAATACTATTTTCCTGAAAATCTTTCAAAGAAAGTTGTTTATCTCAACATAAGAGCAAAATTGTTGGATATGATCTCTGTGAAATCAAAATTTAAACATTTGCCTATCTCTGTGATAATATAGTTATATGTTAGATTGTTGAAACAAATTTCTCTATTTCTTTTCATTCCTTTGATTAAATTCTTATTCTTATTTTTTTTATAATAACATTTGTATATACATACCTCACTTATATTATTATTAAACTAGAACAAAATATATATATATATTATTAAATTTATACCAAATGATACTACAAAGTGGTTTCGAAATTTATTTTGGATAAATTATCGGGCCAACATAGGGGGGAGGGCGGAGTTATGACAACTGTCAGGAGTGGTACCCTCCACTACCCTGCGGTCACTGTTACGGCAGTGGCCGCAGGGGAGTGGAGGGGACCACGGCGGTCCCCTCATCACTGCGGGCCTGCACCCGCAGGTCCACAGTGGTGATGGGACCCGTGGCCCCCACTCCCACTTGACTAATAAAGCCACTACATAAACTTAATTTTCGGCAATTGGATTTGTTAATTTCTTTTTTTTTATTTAAATCTTAGTTTAATAAAATTAAACTTAGGTAAATTCATAATTAAATTATCTTTAGTAAATTTACAATTAATTTATCTTTAGTAAATTT
Source organism: Cryptomeria japonica (assembly GCF_030272615.1). NCBI lineage: Eukaryota > Viridiplantae > Streptophyta > Pinopsida > Cupressales > Cupressaceae > Cryptomeria > Cryptomeria japonica. The sequence goes on from NC_081406.1 coordinate 23,997,124, forward strand.
TATAATTGTAAATTAAATTATATCAAATTTTATAATTAGAATTATTCAATCTATTTAAGATCCATTGGGGCACTTAGTTGGCATTTTAGCAATTAATTCATTATTAATATGATTTGAACCAAATGTCAAAACTAATTGCTATTTTTGGGACCAGTGACTCTATAAGTGATTATTCTCATGGTAGAAATCAACACATTGCTTAACCTTGCATGTAACTTACACTATCCTTACTTCATGTGAATTACTTATACATTAATTGCATTTATTAATGGAAAAGTTACATTTTCTCCATCTTCATGCAAGTTACACGTTTAACTATTAATATGAGAGTTTCATAATTGTCATTATTATGCAAGTTATATTTCAAGTTTTGAATATTAAATAATTTAGTTATGGTTTTATTCCCCGTGGTTCATCAAGTAGTTATTTCAATTAAATAAGCTTTGCAATGTCTAATTATGCACGTTCAATTCATAATTGTTTACAAGCATGATGTTTTTCATAGCTTCTTAGTTAAGAAAACTAAATAAAGGAAGTCGAAAAACCAAAACCTAGCAACGTTCGGTATTTACGGTGCCTCTGGGTCACGCTTACGAGTAATGTCATCGTGTTGAACTACTGCACTTAACGCCTAATAAAGCTGCATCAATGACGTTTGTGGCATCGTCCCTATAAATCGTCGGGGAGTAATAAGGGACACTTGGAAGTTAAAATCCAAGGGGCGGGTAATCCCCCTTGGATCGATAATCTAATAAGATAATCCTTAAATGAATTTTCATCCGCTGAGTTAAACCATAGTAAACCCCCTTTAGGGTTGATTGAGTGAAATGCTCTTTTGAAATTAATTTAACCTCAAAGAGTTGTTGGCGATTGACAATTGGGTCAAGGGTGACGCTTATGATAGGTATTGGGATCTAATTGTTTTAGGCCACAAGCAATAGGACATCTTGAGTCTTTGCTTAAGTGCTACCACCGTGGGTAGCAACCGCAGAGAAATTGTCTGGGACATTGACCCTAGAAAGAGTTGTGTAACCACTAATCAGTTTACATCAAACCATAGAGTAGAAAACAGAACTGCATACTTTACGCCTTGATCCCCTACCGAAACGGGTATGTAGGCAGTCTAGGGACGAAGTTGTCCCTAGTACTCAAGCGTTCGTGGATGGGGTCTAGGTTTTGGTAAGAAGAAGGATTGAGAAGAATCCTAAATTGAAAGATAAGTATAATAAAAAGGAAAAAGTAATTCAATGCATACTTGGAAGGAATCCCATATGGATTCGCTTGACTTCTAGAGCCTTTAAGCCAAATTTTGAGGTGGAATTCGATCTTGTATTATGTTATTTTGATTTCTCCTAAGGACGGCGACCTCGGTGCACTCCTATTAGAAGAGTGTAGTACTTAGTGAGTGACTCAGGACTCGAATGGTCCCAATGAGTCTAAGTCTATGGCCAAAGCACCTCCTATCCCAATTGGATAGATGCCTACCCCGTATGGGTAGATGCCTATCCCGCATTGGATAGATGAAACCTTATGTTCCATATGGACATATGCCTAACCTGTATGGTTAGATGCTCATCCCGGATGGATGAATGCCTAATCCAAATCGATGGATGCCCAGAGTATATGATTGAATCAAACACAAATGATTAAAGTAAACAACAAAAAAAGGGTGCTCAAATCTTGTTGGGTTAAGTGGGTTACTACAAGAGGGCTCGACTGACCTAATGGAATCATCGGCTCTTTCACTCAACATCATCATCTTATGGACTGAACGCGGGCTCGCTCAAAAGGACATGAGAGGCTCTGCGCGGAACTCAACAGGGCGAAGATGGAAAGGCCCAAAAAAGGAAGGGGGACCCTGTCGGCGACAGGGAGCGTGTGCAACACACAACATGCTCTAGCTGCAATTAATGTGGTAGTTAGAGTTTGTGGGCACAATTCTTCTTGCCATTACTATGGGTGAGTGTTGCAAATTCAACCATCCTCTTCCATACCTCCCTAGTACCTCCTTGATCACGTTGATGCAAATTTCGGGTAAACTGACATCAGTTGGTATGGGTTATCCCCCTGTTTACTTCTCTGGTACCAAACAATCTCCTTGTTGGTTTCAACCTCAATTGAATGGTATTTTTGATTGGAAACTTGTGAAGAAAAAAACTTTTGAACACCCACACCAAACATTGATCAAATTGTCTCAAGCACTTGTGTTCAAATGAATAGATTTAAGGATGAAACCCAAAAATATATAACAACTAGAGGACAAAAACCCTACTGGTTCATAACGAGCCAAGGATAAAAATCCTATTGCCCAAAGAAGCAATTCTCACTTAGAGGATGCAATTGAGCTTAAACAATGGTTGATACCAACAATATCAAGACAACGTGACACTTGCAATTGTCACAATAGAAGTGGTTACTCGAAAAGTGTCCATGATAGTGGTTACCCATAGGAACAAATCAAACAAAAGTATAAAAGGTTCTAAATGTTGACCAAAGCCTTTGAATCCATGAAAGCTATTGAAACAACATTTGTAATATATTTCTTTCTTTTTGTAAATGTAAGAACAATCTCATAACAACCGCATGAGTTGTAAATCGAGTTTAAATAGGTATCAATGAATGCAAATCTATATTTGCAATTTGGGTTGCTTATATATGTTGATTATATATGTCTATATATAAAGTTATGATTGATCTTGTTGTTATTTAATGGACTAAATATTCTAGGCTAGGGTTATCGTGGGAATGAAAGAGGGAAATCTAGGGTTTTGGGTTTAGCATAAACTTGAGCCCTAAATTTAGTGTCCATTCATCATAAAATTTGATAAGGGCTAATTAATTGATTGAAGTAGATATATTTAACAAGGGGTTATTTCAAATATCTTGCGTAGTTGAAACAAAGGCCCAAATCCAATCCCTAATACCCACATGCCAAAGCAACTACATTGAAATATTTAGGCCTTATAAAGACATATATTTAAAACTGTCCAAAAACCATTTTGTATAATATATAAGCAAAGCAAAGACAATATAGACCCTACAAAAACTTAACAAACCTTGGCCAAAAAAACATAATTAATTAAACAAAAACTAATCTATTTAGATTAGATTTTGTTTATAAATTTGTCATAGTTCAAAATATTATGCGAATCTACACCACTAGCACACCAAATTAGTCCCTTAACTTTCATATGTGTTAACATTATACCATAACCATTATTCTTATGCCACAATTTAAAACCATATCAATAATATGAAGTATGCATTTTGAGATGTTGAAACAAAATTGATGCCATCTAAGCAGTGTTGCTTATGACTAAAAATTTGAATATTGTGTTGTCATTAGAATCATAGAGATATGTCAAAGAGCACCACAATATTAATTGAGGGTACATTCACATTGGTTTTCAATGGTTCTATAAGCCAATGATCCACAAACTATAAATATTGGTCCGATGTGCAACAATTGAATACGTAATACACACCTATAAAAATGTTCCTCTTTATTATGAGAGTTGGGTTGTGGTTTTTACATTCCATGCTTAAATTCTCTCTTCCAATGTAACCCATTTTGCTACTTCAATGATCAAGAACAGCACAACATACTTTAAGCAACTCTATTATTATAAGATATCTCTCGGCATAATTTACCTATATTTTTCAAATATAGATATACTAATTACATATATTTCTCTTTCTTCACATTACACATATATTCTTCGTTGTCAAGCTTGATGTTTATGTAGCCTTCACCTAATGTGTGGATGTGTCCGATGTATCTTTGTGTCTTTCCATCCTTCAAAAAGTTTATCATATTATAGGTTATAATTTAGTGGTCTTTCTAGGTATAAGATTAAATGCAGTTTATCATATTATAAGTTTAATATTTTATAAGCATCACATTTTCTCCTCTCCAACTCACTATCTTGATGATGGATTATAGAATATGATCCAAAAAGTTGATTCAAAAGATAAACACGACCAGAAACCTTCAAGCATGTTGATTCTTTATATTGAAGGTAGACCCGCTTGCTGTTGACTGATGATTTATGCCCAGTGACTACACTTTCTCTTAAAGATGTCTTCCATAATCCTCCCAACTTCTAGTGTGACTATAAACGAATTTCCTTCCTTTGAGCAAATCTGCATTGACATACATACATTTGTGCACATAATCTGATATATGTAATTCAATCCCAAATTGAAGACCAAATCTGCATTGACATACATACATTTGTGCACATAATCTGATATATGTAATTCTATCCCAAATTGAACACCTGAAATTAGCACAAGATATGGATTAAAGAACTATCAAGAGATCTCTTCCTTTCATCTCCGAGCGTCAAAGTCTAGATTTGCTTCACTTGGCACCACCAATAATCCCCACAAGAACATTGTACTTAAGAGGAACCGGTTCACTCTCAACAATCTTGGACATAAACTTGGTTGCAGTGTGGCAGTCGAGGTACTTGATAGCTAAAATGTGTTCCCGGGCTCGTGTTTTCCAATCCAGATGCTATTGCCTGCTTTTCACCATGGTGGCAGAGGAAAAATTCTTTTTCTTCCTCCTTCGCACCATTCATCATGTCTTGGAAAATACCTTGCAACCTTCATCTCCCAGACAAGTTTCCAAGTTTGCATAGATCTCCTCTGTCTGAGGCTGTGATTTGTTTCCAACAAAAAATCCATGTACTACTTTATGGATTTCAATCCAACTACATCCAGGTATCTTTTGAATGCCTCTATCTTTCATTAATTTTCTTACCATTTGAACTTCACTCCAGTAACCAATTTCTGCGTAGATGTTAGATAAAAGAATATAAGTAGCTGTATTTTTAGGATCCAGCTCAAAAAGAAGAGTTGCTGTAAATAATCCCAACCTTATATTCTTATGTGCTCTACAATTACCAAGAAAACACAACCATACTATCACCACAGGTTTAATTGGCATTTTGATGATGAAGTTTAGAGTTTCCTCAGGATAGCCAGCACGGCCAAGAAGGTCAACCATGCACGCATAATGATCAATTGTAGGTGTAATCCGTTAGGAGTCACTAATGAGATTGAAGTATTTACAGCCCTCGTCCACTAAACCTGCATGACTGCATGCCAATAAAATACAACTGAAGCTTACATGGTCAGGGTGTGTTCTAGAGAGCTTCATTGATTCAAAAAGACTAAGAGCATCCTTACAGAAGCCATTTTGTGCATATCCTGCAATCATTGCAGTCCATGAGATCACATTCCTTTGAGGCATTTGATCAAACAGTTCACGTACCTTCTGTATGCTTTCACATTTTGCATACATATCTACTAGGGCATTTGCAACCGCAACACCTAACAATATGTTCATTTCCATTATACTTTGATGGATGTTCGTGCCCTGTTGTAAAGCTCCCATGTTGGCACATGCTGGGAGAATACAGACAAAGGTTGTTGAGTCTGGCTTTACACCTGCTGATTGCATTTGCTTAAATGTTTCCAGAGCCTTTTCAACACACCCATTTTGCGTATATCCTGAAATCACTGCATTCCATGATATTACATTTTTTTGAGGCATTTTGTCAAAAACTTCACGTGCCTTGTGTATGATTCCACGTTTTGCATACATATCAATCAGAGCATTTGCAACTACAAGATCTGACATAAATCCTCTTTCTATTATGCTTTGATGGATGTCCATACCCTGTTCTACAGCTCCCATTTTGGCACAGGCTGGCAGGATGCTTGCAAAGGTCGTGGAGTTTTGCTTGATACCCGCCAATTGCATTTGCTTAAAAGCTTCTAATGCCTTTTCAACAAGCCCATTTTGTGGGTATCCTGCTTAAAAATTAGTGTGAGAAAATGTTTTATTAATTTATATTTTTATTGATGTCATTTTTATATTTGACCAATAGTGATTCACCATTAGACAACAAGATTAAGCATTACATTTTCATGCTAATTATTGAAATGGAAAATACAGGTTCCCTTAGGGTTAATCTAGGCTAGTGCAATCAAATACACACAAATAAGCACAAATCAACCTAGATTGTAGAATGATAGATTTGCTTTATCTTCCATTAAATAATAATGAATTCATTGCAATATGATGACAGCATGAAACATTTGCCATACAAAAATACATCAAGTATAAATTAGTCATGGTAATGTATAATACTATAGTCAATATGATGCATTTTATCCAAAATTATTACAGTGTCTAGAATTCTATTAGGCAAAGGGTCGAACATTGGCCAGTGACAGAATGAATGTATAGCACTTTCAGGAAAAAGAAAAAACTTGAGTCCCACACTAGCAATTTATGTTAATCCCAAAATACAATTCCACGAAGGGTTCTTTCATACAAGCAACCAAACATTATCGCAGAAATCTTATGTTTTATAGTTCTCTTGAAGCTGCATGTATGCTTCCAACCTTGAATCAATATTGAGTACCTATCTTATACAAATGTGATCCACATACAAGTCCCTGCCTACATAAACAATCTAGAAATGCAGAACACATCTTGCATCCTATAGCAGAGCTGCTTACATTGGCTGGGATAGCCAAGATGCAAAGTTTTGTTAAAAGAATCAAGTGCATATCCAACAAGTAGTTGCTCAATCCGCAGTTATTCACAGGATGTTTCATATTTTTATATACTGAACATTTGAATACAGGATTTCCATCCTAAAATGCAAATGCTCATTCCTTTCCTTCCTACTGCTTCATCCTATTCTCCCTGAGGGGACTCCTGATCAAATGACAACAGCCAACACAAAGTTGAGAAAAAAGTTAAACCATGTGAAAGTTGCATAAAATGGCACTTTACGGACCTACCCTCTAGGCATGTAACATACCTCTCAGGACTGATTTCTGAAGCTTTCTTCTTTTGTTTTGCTGGCACTGTTCTTGTTACAGTAGATACTCCATCCACAAATTTTGTACGGAATATAACATTGGCATTGTTAAACATGCCTTCCTTCAGAGAAACAACAATAAACTGTGCATTGCAGTGTCACAAATAAGTATCTCCAGAAAAAGCCAATACAGCAATTCATTATATAATCTTAACTTGCATCAACAAGGAAAGCATATACCTGAGAATGAGGGAAATGAGCCTTTATCATTCTTCCAATGTTTTGTGTGTGACTGAGGTCAAGAGCAGCATCAACCTGCAAAAATTCACACAAAATCATTAAAAACATTGATGTATAATGGGCAACAATCTATTTAAATCACCATTCATCATCTCTATAAAGTACTTTGAAATTTTCTAATTACTAGCCCTAAATTTTCTAATGAAGGTTAAAAAAACGTGCAATGGAGATGAAAAGAACAAAAAAATCAACTGAGACGGGATACAACAGCAAAGACAACATTGCATTTATAGAGAGAAGAGCAAATAGTGAGAATCTAATTTAACAGCAATGTCAATAATTGTCAAAATACAGAACAGTAGCAAGAAGCTATCTATATAACTACCGCATGATAAATAACCTACAAACATAATGGAAGGATTAGTAGACTTAGACAGAAGCGGCATATCTTCAACAATTCATGGTCATGAACCTGTTACAATTTTTTGTCAGAATATCAATGATTTCCCATACTCCTAACATTTTAGTCATCGCACATGCAAGTTCCTCCCATAGCTGTTCCCCCGTGCTGTTTAGTTTGATAGAGCATGTGTGTGCCTGGGATTCCTGGCATATCAGGAAGACCAATGGCATTGCAACAAAGCATTTAGTAATCTATAAGTGTTATGGAGCATAACCTCCACAAGTTGACACCTTTGTCTCATTGTGCCAAATGTTGTCAAATAGAAAAGAATGATAATCAAGGCATAATTGATAGGAAAAGTATCTCCTTCTCAAGTTCTCAATTTTAACTCAAACACAAAAAAAACAGAGATAATAAGGTTTAAATGTGTAATATTTCAAAGCAGGAAAATGGTGAAAGAAAGAACACAAATTATACATCTAATGTAAATTTAATCATGTTTATCACTTCACATTCACCTCATTTATGCCATAAGAACCAAAGCTATTATAAGGACAAAACAATGTTTTAAATTTTTATAGCACCTAGCCTCGATAAAGTAATAATCTCCCCATGATAAGGTTATCAGTAAAGTGCAGAGAGGATTGTCAACTTGGTTAGCAGAATGGCTAGACAGAAGTCAACCATCATCACTTAATTAAATTTGATCCTTGAACAGTCCAACTTGATTATTATGCCCATTAATTACTAGTATTACAAAACAGGATGAAACTCTAACACACAATTAAAGGAACCAAAGCACCTTCCTGTAATGAATATTAAAGAACGTTATCAAATTAAATAATAATATAGGTCATTTTTTGCAGCTTTACATTCATAAAAAAGTTACAATAACTGCTGGTAACCATCTATACAAGTGCAGAAATAGTATGAAGACAGATCACATATAATTTGTGTGCATAAAGTTGATACCTCATCAAGAATGTACAATGGCGCAGGCTTGAAAAGCAACAATGCCAAAATCAAGGAAAGTGCTAAAAGAGAACGTTGGCCTCCACTCAACTCTGACAAGGACTGCTTCCATACACTTCCAAAGGCAACCCTAACCTCAAGCCCATCCAAAAAGTCACCACCCTCAGGAGGTTCCAATTTTGCCATTGTTCCTTGTAATAGGGTTGAAAAAATAGATCCAAAGTCCCTGTAGCCAAAAAAGCATTATAATATAAATAATAAATACATCGTCACACTTAGTTGTTGCACTTGTATATATGAAAACCCAGTGCAAATCTATTTTTCAATCAGAAGGTAATCAAGTCAGACTTACTTGTTTACTTTCAACCATGTAACTTTCAGAGTTTCTTTCTTCTTTTCATCGAGTTCATTAATAACCTTGTGAATCTTTGATTTGTCATTCTGTGTAGAAAACATAAACTTTACTACAGTTTACAATATCATGAGTTCCAAAATGAACATCAAACTGGAGAAGAGATGGCTTGAACCTCAATGATGCTCTTTTTTGATAAAAGATCCTTGTACTCATCCTCTGCTTTTTCAAACATTGTCATCACCTTCTTATTGACCCTCTTCTCTAGACTTCAATCAATAAAATTCAACATCAATACAGTATGAATTATAACGAATAAAGAGGGAATCTTATGTATAGATGTTCACATATAGAGTGTACTTTGTTATAGTCAAAATAGCCACCCAAGTAGTATATTGAATATTCCATTCAGAAAGTAACATATACATAGCACCATAAACAAAACAAAAATTTGCAGATAGAAAGCAAGATTGGTGACCTACAAAATGCCCAATATATGTTAAAACTTGATTTCTTTTGACCTTAATTCAAGCAAAAGGCAACCCATTTGTTTTATACCTTGACTGCTCAGCTTGCAATCTATCATATTCCTCTCTTGCTTTTCTTGGATTGCGAGCTGAGAAGTCATAATCAGTCCCTTCCTTTCCAAATAGTTGTCTCTCTGTCACTATCCACTCATGCTTCTCAAGTAGCTTATCTACTTTTAATGAACAATCCTTCTGTTCCAACTCCAAACGTTTGATCTGCCATCGATTTCAAGAACACCATGTTAGAATTTATACTTTAGCCTTCTCTAGAAACAACATACAGTGATACTGGATTCCTTCTTTTCCTTTTATATAACTTCAAACTACCTCATTATCCAATTTCTTTCCTTCTAAGTTTGCATCACTCATCTTCTCTTCAAGCTTGTGTTGCATCTTAGCCAGAGAATTGATTTGAGCATCACGCTCTTTGATCTTTGCACGGTTCACATTCAGCTCTTCTTGAGCTTGGTCATAATCTTTTTTTATGGCATCAACCTGAACATAGAAAAAACAAATTTGCAGTTGATGATACAAATAACTCAAATTATCATTGCCCGCCACATTCAAATTAAGCAAGACACGACTCAAATTTCTAAAAGAGAACAAAGAAAGCATGTTTTGCGACAAATTTATAATATCTCAAAAACTATCAAAAAAGTAGATATATAATATAGTCAATAGCATACCTTATTACTTAATTTGTCCACCTCATCTGCAAGGATTTTAATTTGAGACTCACTTGAGACTAACTGAGCTTCCAGTGAAGCCTTTTCCTGAATAACAGACTCCTTTTCCATAACTAGCCTCTCCTTTTCAACTTCATGGCCCTACCATGCAAATAAATGGTAAGTTGCTAGCAAGAAACCTCATTATAATGTGAGAAACTGATTCCTATATTACCTTAAGCTCCTTTGAAGCTGACACCATCTGTTGCTTCACTGACTTGATCTTTTTATCTAGACTTTCAAGTCTACTTTCACGGTCTTGACTGTGCTTCTTGATTGCCTTTTCAAGGGTAGTCACTCGAGAAATACAAGTCTTGTGAAGTTCATCTTTTGTTAACGCTTCTATCTTGGACATTTCAAGCTCCTTTTCCATTCCGGCAACCAATTCACTTAACTACATACAAGGGTAGAATGAATTATGGTTACTAGACAATTCAAACAATCAAGGAAAGAATTGTGGACAAACCAAAACATAAAGTCAAAAAATTACTGATATGAAAAATTGACCACAAAATTTATTTCAAAATAGGTACCACTCGGATATGATTTCTATAGAAATGTATTGTAAAAAATAATCTACATAAAATCTTAAAAGACCAGCACCTTCTCTTCAAATTTCAATTTAATAAAAAGATGAAAACAAAAAAATCATGCAACAAGTGTGAGGTCAGAGGATTACCTTATGGTGCTCATTCTGCTGAGCTCTATTTTCAAAAAGAGAAAGATCGTAGGACTTTAGCTCTAGCTGAGATTTCAAATGTGAAAACTTCTTTTGCAATGGCAACAACGTGGCAATCTGGGTAAGGACAACAAAAATAATCCAAGGTCATATTCCTATGTGAACTTTTAGAGAGAAAAACAAAGCAGAAAAAGGGAGTATAAAGAGTCAAAACAAGCATATGTTCAGATTAACATCTTCAAGGTAATTTCCTAAATACATCATGGATGTAGACATGAACCCAATTACTAACTAATGAAGCCACATAATGATCCTAACACAAGCAAAACCGGAGGAATTGAGGAAATGATAAGCTTCCAACATGAGAGTTACAACATCAGAGTAGTATATATAATCTGCAACATTCAACACTTAAACCTAGGATGAATTTAATGATTATGTTTTAGAACCAATTTTTTAAAAAAAATTGCACTCTGTATCAGGACACAGTGACTTGCCAAGTATGACATATTGTAGGCAAAATTTGAGTACATAGGTTATTAACCAAAAATTTGTTACATATTCTAAAAGAAAATAGCCCTAAATTAATGAAAAATATGCACAACGATGACAGAACATATATTCAGAGTAATCAATTCAAAATAAAGTGATGACCATAATCAATGTTTAAAGTTTGACTTGGAAACAACTAAAAACAGGCACCGCTGAGATAGTTTTTGACTGATTAGCAACATTGTCAATAATAGTGAATCTGCCGAGGGGTTCACAGTCAAAAGGGCAAGGTAGAGACACCAATTGCACCAGTTGAAAAGAAGACCTCACAAATGATTCATGAGTAATAACTTCCCACATGGTACAGGATTAATGAATTCAAACATGAAGCCAAGAGTACGGCGTATGCAAGAGTGGTGAACATCTTAACTATGTTACCAGTCTTCCCACTGAAATATTTGACAGTAGGTGTATGACCCTCGGACAGGCTTTGCAACTATTCTTATTAAGATAAAACCATCTGTGGTCTTTTCAGTCTGAGGATTTCCATAGACTATATGAAATAACAATTACGGGAGTGAATGTAGCCAAAAAAAGAGTACAGCAGCATAGAAAAGTGACATTATGTCTATTTTTTGCAGTATCATATAAGAAGAATAGAATTCCATTTATCTCAATTGAATTCATATGAGTACATTATTGGAGCAACATGTTGCTAAAGTGGTGAAATCTATGCTGGCAATGTAATTCTGCAAAGATAGACACAGCGAATTGCAAATATGGTGCCCACTATTCGAATTGAGTCAGAGTGAGAGTGAGCTATCAATGGGCCACTTATGTTTCAAAGGCCAATAGAAAAGCAGCTGAAAAGCTCAGACAAACAACAAGGGAGTTCGAATAAGATTTAATGTGCACCCATTTATCATGGAAGCTGACATGGGAGGAACACATAACAATGGATCAAGTATTCAAGGAGCATAACATTATTGTTGAGTCTGAAAAGGAGATATGCTATAATGATCCTTAAGAAAAAGAAAAGGTTTAGAGATGAATGATAAAAATTAATTGATGTACTATTTAAAAATTTATATTCATTGTTGGTAGAATTCACCCTGCCAACACAACTTTAAAAGCGTAGAATTTATGTGTTTCTTTATAACAGTCTTGTGCAACCAATGACGCTGAAGAAACAAGAAAAGCATAATCTTTTTATTCAGAGGAGCATGCCATAAATCCAACATTGATTTAGCAACTCTAATTCAAGGTTTACAGCAATCAATGCTTATGTTACATAAAAATGTAGTTGAAGCTGCCAACTATCATACCTATATTCCAATTTTGATGAACATGGTTGCATTGGCTGGGGAAGCACAAGGAAATACTCTTTAAGGCCACAGGATCTATCTTATAGCATAATCAATTCATTGAGTGTCATTGCAATTTTTTATGTCACAAGTGTACATAAAAATTAAAATGAAACGGGAGATGACAAGAACTTAAAATCTTGTAGCATTGGAAATCACAACGGAAAAGGCTCAAACAGTCAAGCAGGAGCTTACAGATTTAAAAGCACTTTAATATTGTCAAACTTCTGCAAGTCCTAAATTTGTCAAAATAATACTTAGGAACTACTGTTAAATATTGCAGATATGCAAATCCTTCTGCTATAACAGTCAGAAGACTGTCTTTTTCTTCTAGAAGCACGGACAACAATTGGGAAAGATGCTGTTTTACAAACATGAACTGAATATTTTACATCTTTGCTCAAGTTCTGATGTAATTAAAGTTAATGCGTCATATGTGAAAGAATGCAAGTGAAAGGAAGCGGTACATGATTCTCAAACCATTGTATGTAAAAACTCATGGCAAGATAGCATCAGTTTCACATCAGCAATTTTCCACATTGTTTACTGTTAATATGTTATGTACATAGAGATTTGTGTTTTGTTTATGCTCTATAGTTTCATTCCCTTTTAAAAATCATGTTTAGAACCAAGGCATGTTATTTCACATTTCCTATTTCATGATAAACCATATTCATTCAAATGTATAGTTTTTTTTGTTTTTTTAATTTTTTCTAAAAAGATGTTAAAAATATGGTTGTACTTCTGCTTCAATCCTTGTTAACTTGTTTTGATGAATAGTAAGCTCAGTCTCTGCCTCTGACAATGCATGAAGCCGCCTTAACAACTCACCCCCTCCCCTGCATGACCAAAAAATAGCAACTGAGCTTTTTTAACATGCCAAATAATGCATAAAACACACATGATGGTGAAAAGTATTAGAAATTACTTCTTTTAGAGAAAGCAATTTCTAAAATCACAAAGCAAATAACATAAGCACTAATCTCAATAAAAAAGAACCAAGCAAATTCAAAATTTTAATCAGTCTTATGAAGTAAAATCCTTAAAGAAGACACATAGCCAATTAAATGAGCATGTTACGAAAGAAGCATTAGAAACAAATCGTATAAGAAAAAATACTAAACAATCCCTAAAGACATTCTTACTTGCGACTTCCACCTGTAAGAAGACCACTTGGCTGAAAAATGTCGCCTTCAAGAGTTACACTCGGAGATCGTATATCTCTATGAAAAGCAATCTACAAGGCATAGAAGATCACTAATTAATGTTTGTGTTGCTCCAATGAAGAACTGGTATTTGAAAAAATGAATATCCTGCACATAAACATCAAATTCAGACCAAGAATATAAGAGATCCCTAGCAATGCATATAAAAAATTTCCAAAAGTCTCATTAGACTACAGTTTCACGGCTTCATAGTTAGTACTTGTTTGTGTTCAGTCAATTGGATTCACTACACTTAATGATTCTGGTTATTGGTTGTATGATGCCACGCTGAGATATAAAAGATGATGAGATTTGTTAGAGTAATGTAGCTTTGTCATAGTAATAATATCTACAACGTTTAGATAATGTCAACATTGTAGAGGCATAGATTTTTGGCTTGGTTAGGCTTGTGATATCATTAACATATTGGTGTCTGTTGTAGTTTACTTGTTATGAGTATGTGTAGTTCACTTCTTAAGAATATTTAACAAGCCTCTTTAAAATATAACAGATAACTGCCCAAGAATAAAGCATTGCTCCACAGAGTTTAGAGAACAAGGGATCGTGAAGTGCAGGTTTCGGGGACAAGGGGACCATGCCCCCAAACTTGGGGATAGTAACAGGACAGCAAATGGCAGCCATGAAATCTTGCCCACAAATGGCAGCTCAAATTATATATATGTATCATGGCTGCAAATATATGTATCAAACTGGGACAGTAATTGCCATGAAATCTTGCCCACTAGTTATCACTGCAAGGTCTTAGCTCCATGTTTTTGCAAAAAATCATCGCAATGGTTGTTGAGAAAACCACAAAAAATTTCTCCTGAATTGCCAAAAATCATACCAACATGATAACTCACTGAACATCAGTTAAAATGGAATGGAATTTTTTCACACAGATAACTAAAGGAGCCCTTATTTCACACAGATAACTAAACGATAAAGGTTTTTGCAGGTTGAATTGCTATTCACAAAGGGTGTGTTTTTATTTATTTATTCATTCATTTTAGTTGACTTAATCTTTTTCTTTTTCAATTTTTTTAAAAATAGCAAAACAATGCAGGTATGCTTGCATGCACTTATTAGAAAGCATCATTGTTAATAAAAGTGCAATTATTTATCACGTATATTTTAAATTATGCTCTCTTTTATTCAACTAAAAAAATGGCAAAATAATGTGGGCATGCTTGCATGAACTTATTAAAAATCACCATTGTTAATAACACTGCAATTATTATCACGTATGTTTTAAATAATGCTCTCCATTCTACAAATGTGAAAATGAGTTCTAAGATTAAACCCACATTTCCCATAACCATACATGTGCACCTGCTATGAAAGATGAAGGTAGTTTCATATTGTAATAACATGGTTACAATGGCCATTTGATGGTATTCTGGTATCATGACAATGCTTCCAATAGAAATCTAGAAAACTAATAGATCATATTTCAAAACCCAGTCTGTTGCTGTGATAAATTTTCCTGCTGATATAGTATAATGTTTTTTTGTCTTTTACTGAAAAGCCTCTACCTCTTATACTGTTTTTCCACTTAAGGGCAAGGCCCTCCTGACAGGTTTCTTGACCTCCACTCCAATCAGTTGGTTGCCCCTATAGATAGCAAGGGGTTTTCCGAGTAAACCTAGATGGGCTCTCCTCCATCTCAGTCAAATAGCAATATTAGCAAGAATCAATGATTTCATTGGTAAAGAAATAAGCTTCTCCCATTTGAAAGAAGATAAGATACTGATGTCAGACATAAGAATATGGAAAAAGAATTTCTTTTATCCTATTATCATAATTAGCATATGCTGTGTACTTTAAGATCTCAATAGCCCAGACAAAAACAATCTTTCTGTTCAGAAGTATGTTTCATTGTTACATTTTTTACCAATAACTAAATCCTTCTATCAAAAATGATATATTAAAAAATTGATTAAGGGATAACAGGTTGCAATTAGTGCCTTCAAAGCACATAAAAACAATATCCAACTAAAAGACTACAGAGATTTTCCAGAATAGCTTCAACAAATTAAAGTACTAGTACTAAAGGTCTCCTTATTTTCTCCTTTCTTTACCAGTAAAACTGTCAAGTCAGATCACCTCAAAACCATTATATTTTCTTTGATTTTATCATTCAACATGCATTACTACAATCACAGAATCTCAAGTTACCTCCTTTGCAGAATCCGAATTGCTACAAACAAATGTACCACCAAATACAAATGCCATAGCTGCCTGCAAAAGCATGCATAATCCATAAGAAAGCTAATAAACCATCACATAAAAAATTAAATGACAATAATCTGAATATCAGGCTATCCAAAATATCATACAAAAGAAAAGAATAGTGTAATGTGAATGAAGCACATAACGAAGGCCCTCAATTTAGCGATGAACATGACAGATGTCATTAATGACAACAAAATAAAAGTCATTCAAAATCATCATAAACAACATACATCATTATGCAATCATCCTTCCAAGAATATGCTCTGCAAAATGTTAAAATATTCAGAATACGCTACCAAGCTTCTTCATTTTAAGGTTCATCCAATCAACATGATAATTTATGTGTAAATATATCAATGGAATAGAATGAATAAGACAATGTATTCACGTTTTTAATTGAAAAGTATGAATATTAATGTCAAAAATATTATAATGCAAAATCGGGACAACTGGTCCAGACTATGAAAGGATTTAAAAATTTGCAACAAATGTCTTGGACCAACACCAAATTGAGATTACCCAATGTTATTTTCAGATCCAAACTTTTCTGTTCTTTTAAGACTAGCATCAAGAGGTAATGGCCCTTTCACACCCAATTGATCCCCCCAATCATGGGCCCATGGGTGATAAAACCACTAAACTTGACAGAGCACAAATCAAATGATCACCTCCATGACAAAGGCTTCCACAAACTCAACTTCACTAGAGTGTCAAGAGGGAATCCAAGTTTGTCTAGAGCCAAGTGCATGATCAATAATTCACGAGGTTCCTTGATTAATGCTTCCTATGTGATGTTGGAACAAAGCACAAACAAGCTGAGGAACAACCTCTAGCCCATAGAATTTCCCTAGACAAGGATTGTGGTATTATGCATGTCACAATTGAAAGTGAATCAATTATGAACAATGTAGACAAAAAGTGGGAACTCAAAATTCAAAAGTGAACAACATCTCGAAAGGAATTTGAGACATCTTGGATTCATTCAAAATGTATGAGAATAGCCATTGCTACAAGGAAGCCTATGGAGTGGCAAAATTCCAAGGCAACCACATCATCAAAAGGGAAGATCAAATTGTTATTGCGGATTATACCTCTCAATGGAATGGGATGTGTCATGTCTAGGACTCCAAATAAGGCTCACGAGAGGATTTGAATGCTTGAAATAGTTCCGATGAATAGTATGGAAAGAAGCAACAGTCTCTAGCTGCATTTTGACTCAAAACAGAGATGGATGGCATATTTTTCTGGATTAAGGGAGAGCATCTTTGCAAGACACTTGGGCTTGGGTTTGAATCCAATATACATGCAACCAACTCTAGAATATGTGTGGATCCTCAAGACCCAAATTGAGCTATATTTAGCTTAGACAAGATGAATCGATGACATTACATCTTCTCAATTTTTCACTAGGTACACAACACACTAACTAGGCTTTGCAAAAGAATGTGACCCTATTTGTATATTTGGAGCCCAAGAAATAGCAACGTTAATATCTTGACAATGTTTGTGAGATCTTTGTGATAGGCCAATTGTTGGTAGAAAACACCATTTGAAAGGTGACAAAGCCAGAATTGTCACAAAAAAATCCTCACAAGTATAACAATGTGATGTCCTCCATAGTTCTTTCAAAATTTGATGGGTATTGTCCAAGATCTGAAATTCATTGAAGCAATGGCACACACATACATTCAACAGAAGTATTTGGTCAACATTCACAAATTCATCACAATATATGACTTCCACTCTAACATGGCAAACATTTGCGGCATCTTTATAGTAGATGAGGTTGCAAACTCGAATGCCATTACTAAACTTATAAAATCTATAGGAGAGGGCACCATGGTTGATTTGTTGGAAGAATTCAAGCACAAGTTGAAACAAAGTGGAAGCTTTCTTTTGGAGTCAAGACAAGACAAAAGTCATTGTCAACACCATTTCCTTTTTGGTCCAAAATGTTGTTTTGCATGGAAGAAACCCGAGGGCAAGCAGCTTGAGAGGTATCATGTATTTGGATGGTTTATGTTTTCCTGCTTTGTTGCCTATTTTGTTCTTTGGCAAAAAAGGTTGTTTTTCTATTTGATGATCATATAATTAGAAGGAGAAGACCCCTACACCTACATTTACATACCAAAAAGAAAACAACTGGACTTGCCTCCTCGGAAAATTTCAGTCTTGACTTTTTGGTTTCAAATTCAAGGGGGCCCAATGATATTGATTACCTGATACTTCTTTTCTGCGACTAGTCCAACCTTATTGCTCAGTTACAAAATGCTTTTAATTTTGTAACCAGCTCAATCTTATTCCTCACCTGAAAATAATCTATCATCTCCTCAATTTTGTCACATTTCATGTCTATTTCAGGAACTTCATTTTGTAGTCTTCCTAACCATACGAACCTGTTATTTTTTAGCTAAATAATATAGGACTTTACTTATTTAGATTCTTAAGCCAAAATTTCCCACCAAATTTATCAAATTTTGTACACCTACTACATGTATAAACCAAAGAACCAAAGAAATAGCATTCCCTAGAAGACAAATTGGCATACAAGGCCTTTTTGGAAAGTATATATTCTTTTCAAGATCCTCAATTCTCCTACTTTTAGCGTATCTATGAATCCCATCAAAGTGCTATGCATCCTTGCCCTCCAAAACTCTCAACAAAGACATCACATTTTATATTATCCCTCATGTAAAGGCAAATGGGCTTCAGTGATTTTTAACAAATTTTACTACCTCTATATTTGTATATACTAAAAGAACTATCAAATACAAAGGGTTTACAAAGATTTAAAGCACAAAGTACAAACACTTCTTACAAGTATAAAATAAAATTCAAACCAATGGAGGTAGGTTGGTAGTTATGTTTATCAGAATCTAAAAACAAATAAGGAGCTCACCTATCTATACAGAGATTTAGAGGTCACGAATGTAATGTAACATAAGCAGTATAACTAATTTGTTCCACCCTGATATCAAACACATAAATAAGTGCAAAAGAGAATTTGATTGAATGAACATGGAAAAATTGCTATTTATGGTGAAACTCGAGCATACAAAGATGATATAAAGGAAGATGAAAATTGAAACAGCATTTAATACAGTTGCCTACAACCAAGATGACAACATAAAGGAAAAAAATCACAATGTCCAAGTTTTTTTGATCAGATAAAGCTAATGTTTGAAAAGAAAACACTCCAAGCAAAAAAATTCCCTCTGAAATCGAATAAAGCATATCAGGAATCAATGCCAAATTCGAGCTTAGATCCAATTTGTAAATTGACATGACCTAACTCTAATTTGATCCAAGAATTGCATTCATTTTGATAATTCACACAGAAATAATGTGTGTCCAAAGGTAGGAAGTAGAGATGCATGATAACTAATGATACGTATACCTTGGAATTTATTCTTTTGATTTATTCAACCAAAGCTTGTGAATTTGCATGCTAAATGTAGAAATTAGTTAGATGACACACATTCTGCATGCAACATAAAAATAAAATACATCTCTTCACAAGCACATTTCTATGTATAAAGTATATGTATGTGTCTGTGCATTTATTCAAAAAGGATTCACATAAATGGTTTGGAATGTCAAGTTCAAGTTTCTGTTAAAACATCTATAGTTGTAGGAACATTGACATTTCGCTGGTGTCAAATTTAGACTACTGTTTTATTTTTTTAGCAATGCCACACAGATCAACTTCTTGGAAGCTCCACTTAAGATTAAAAGGTGGAGTAGTACACAGAACACTAAAGATGATAATAAGTTGCATGTCAGAGAGAGAAGGGTAATTTATACTTCAATTTCATCTTCATATCCAACAAGAGATAGTGCCAGCCTTGCATTTCCATTGCCCACCTGCAGAAGGAATGACCAAAACCACATGATGAAGAGGTAATTGGCAAAGATAACAACCTACTACAGAAGCAGAAATAATGTCAAAGCTTAGAAATAGTCACCAACCAGTTTAGCTGCTGCTTCTTGAGTTCTCGATGAAATGGTATGGGCTTGGATTTTGTTTAAAGGGATAATCGTTACTCTTCTTCGTAGACCTCCTTTTTCAAGTAAAAGCTTCCCTGTTTGTTCTGTATCCACTACCACATTAAACAACTTCCCT
Organism: Cryptomeria japonica; assembly: GCF_030272615.1. NCBI lineage: Eukaryota > Viridiplantae > Streptophyta > Pinopsida > Cupressales > Cupressaceae > Cryptomeria > Cryptomeria japonica. Next base: position 24,017,286 of record NC_081406.1, read on the forward strand.
CCTGCAGCAACCTGAAAAATCAAATGCAATTTTTCCATTCATCATCAAATGAAATAATATTGGAAGGCTATTCAAGTTAATAAACAAGATAATACTTATACTTTCAAATTAATTTGCATATATATCAAACAGTAGCTTCACAAGGCAAAATTTCACAAAAACTTGAAATTATCAGTAACCTCCAATGCAGTCATTGTCGAGGCATCTTTAACTTTTAAAAGTTGTGCGACAACACCTTTAACTTTTGACCGATCAAAATGCTTTACAGGATCATTATAGGTAAACTGAACATTTCCTAATTGAGCCTCAAGGTGCCTGATATCGGCCTTCAACTTCTGAACTGCCTCAGATTCTTGCAAACGCTCCTGATTTTTACTAAACGTATTAGTTAGTTGTCCAACAAATTAAAGGGATTTATTCTAAATATAGTATTTTAAAAAATGGTTGCAGCCCTTCTACTTGTCCAAATAACCTTTTCTAATGCCTCCATGCGTCCTTCTTCATAAGCAACACCTTCCATTGCTGTCTTTATTTTCTCAACTTCCTGTCTTTTAGATTGCAGCTCTCTCTCAACAGCATTAGCCTCCTTTTCTTTTGATGATAAAATCTTCTTCTTATCTTTCAATTCCTTTTCTAAGTGGTTAATTTTAGTCTTAAGTTGTTTTGCTTCAGTTTCAGCACTTCCAACTGCTGCTTTTGCATCTACAAGTTGATCATCAAGACATTTTTCCTCATCCCCACTGCTCTTACCTGCTAATACCCCCTATGAAAAAACAAGTATAAAGAATTAATTTCTTCACAAAGTTTAAGAGAAAATATTCCCAAACTAACCAAGTGAACAGAAAATGATTTGAGACCTTTACTAAACCATGCAAGCGCACACTTGTGTGCAGACACATTTCTTTCAAGACTTCAAAACAATTAAAGCTGTGTACCTGGTATTCCTTTTCATGATCTTCTAAGTTCTTTTTCATATCTTCTACTTTAAGCTTTAGATCAGCTGCTCCCTCATCGGCCCTTAGAACAGCAGCATCTCTTTCTTGGATAGAGTTTTCAATGTCTTGAATACTTTTATGTAGCTATACGGAAAAGAAAATATAAGTGTCACATCAGTACTTTAAAAACAATCTCCCGCGAATTTCAGAAAGGCAAATAAACATAAACAAGATGAGAGGGGAAAAAAAGAAGATTACAGGGTCACATCATTCCTAGAAAAAAACACATTGATATTGCATGCTTGAATTTTGAAGGATTCCCATCATGCATTGAATTTTTATCACAGATCAGATAATGTATACTTTTGAAATTGCCTCAGGCTACCAAGGGCTGAACTGACAGTAAATTTTGGTAGTAAATATCGGTCGTCTATTTGTTACCTTTGCAGCTGCTTTTTGCTCAGCTTTGAGAGTGTCTTTCTGATTAGAGAATACGGATGTTTCCTTAACAAGTTCTTTAGAAAGCGTGTCTACCTTCTCAGATAGGGCTTTCATGTATCCACCCAACTGATTCTCCTTTTCTGCACTTAGATCTGATATCGCCTTTTCCTTATCATTTATTTCCAATTGTATTTGTTCCATGGAATTCTTAAGTTCAAGAATCTTAGACTTCATTTGTTCAACTCCACTCACAGCATCATCTCGCACTTTCTCTGCTTGCACAAATTCATATGCAATACAAAACCTCTTGAGTCTATCCAGTTCTGCATTGCCATTTGCCCATTGCACATACTGCACACGCTCCTTCCTCAACTTCTCAAGAGCAGGAAGAATCTCTTCAGTCAATACATTATCTATCTCATTCACTTTGGTCTGCTTCTTTTCAAGTGTTTTTAGAGCAGATTCCTTTTTCATTTCATACATTCTAGTACCTGCTGCCTCTTCAAGCATCGACAAGATCTCGGGAGGCTTCATGTTAAGAACTTTAGTGATGCGCCCTTGCATAATGAGAAAATGTGGGTTGTTGACATTGAGCTGTACAGAATGAAAAAGGTTCTGTACACGTGAGGGTTGCGCAAGGTGGCCATTGATCTGGTACTTATTTCTCCCACCCACAACAATCTGCAAAAACAGTAAGTATCAAGCCATAGATATACCAAGATTAACAGTAAAGCTTGCCAAACCTGGTATTAAATTAAGCAGAGACTGATTTCAAAGTTTCCATGGATATACAGAGATTAACAATAAAGCTTGCCAAACCTGGTATTAAATTAAGCAGAGGGTAATTTCAAAGTTTCCATAGGCACATATTACAACTGCAGTAAATGTAAATTCTTTTACATTGTACATTATCATAATTGTGGTCAAACTATATCTTGTTATCTGAAAGAATTTTTGACCGGTCTAAATTTCTTTTATTGTGTTTCAGTTTAACGTCCACTACATTTTAATCATCCAAAATTTGTGGATGCTCTATTTTCATTCAGCTACAATTTTCATAAATACTACATTACCCAAATATCAAAGTTTCTGAAAGGAAATCAATACCACATTCAAGCATCTAAAATTACTGCAATAGTCAACTTTTATATGAACTAAAGCATTTAGTATATTCCAATCATTGAGACAAGTATCATGTCCACCAATAAGTAGCATGTTCTTCATCTATAAATTGGAATATTTGCATTATTATTATGAATCAGCTTGCTTGCACAACAAAACCCAGATTGCATAACAAGTGGTCACAACAAATTGTTTGCCATTTAAAACTTGAAATTTACAATTGTCACATAATAGTTAATACCAAAGGTCACTTAAATTAAGTAGGTATCATATAGAAAAACTAAAAGAAGGAAAGCTTCCTGGCTTTCTTGCCCCCATGTTTCCTTAGATTTTGAATCAATCATTTGAATAATTGTGGAACTCTAAATTCATAAACTCCTTTACCAGAACCCAAGGTTTCATGCTATTGTGTTCAATAATACCAGCTTGCAGAGTATGTTTAACACCACTTAAAAAACATTCATAGGCTATAATGGTAGCATTAGTATGAGCAAGGATTTCATCATACAGGTTAAAGCATTCCTGCTCGCACAAGATTCATGGATTCAGTTTGGGTGATTGCATGTGGTTTTTAGTGAGTTTTTTCTACCAAAAATTGATGAATGTCAAGTTCAAACTCACAAGCCAAAAAAACAAAAATAGCAGCAGTTTGTTCTGTTGTGTCCTGCTTGTTCATTGAAGTAGCAAAATGGGTTACATGAGAAGAGAGATTTTAAGCAAGGAATGTAAAAACCAGAACCTAATTTTCATAAAAAAGAGGAACATTTTTATAAGTGTATAGTAAGTATTGCATTGTTGCATTTAGGGCCAATCTTTGTAGTCTGCGGATCCTTGGCTTCTAGAACCATTGAAAACCAATGTGAATGTACCCTCAAATAATATTAAGGTGCTCTCTGACATATCTCTATAATTAGGCAATTAGGCAGCCTAAAACCCAAATAGTCATGGGATAAAGTAGTGATGTAAGAAAAAATGTAGTCATGTAACTCAGATTTAATGGGGTGCATTCAAGCGTTTAAAAATATGTTAATTTTTATGATGAAGTAGCACAATGAATTTAACATGATTTTGGTGCAATTTGATTACTAAGGGACTTCCTTTACTAGTTTAAAATCCTAAAAGCAAATATAAATGGTGCAGCGCTGCATTTTGTCGTACCAAGACTTCACAAATCCAAAAACATATGGCACCACCGTTATATCTGCTCAATTTTTCCATGAATGAACTAGGAAAGACTCAGGAAATTGACAAGGCCACCAAAAGAAAACCAAAATGCAAAACCAAGAGCATTTACTGCAATACTTGAAGCAGAACTTTCCAATATTTGAATAGGTAGCAATCTAATGGCAAGTGGGAATACTTGTTAAAGTGCGACCTATCTTTAATTCTTTCCATTGCACTGAGATTGTGCATTATTAAAGTGGACATGGCACAAAGCGACTGTTGTTGCCGGGAATAATCATTATGTTATGTTGTTATATTATGTTTATGTTGTCATCCGTAATAATGAGTTACGGCGGTCAGGTAGTTAGCCGACGGGTAGGTAGTTGGAGTCGCGACGGTTGTGTCGCGCCCCTTCGGGTATTATATATTGTGTACCTTTTCTTTGAAGTATGATCATGATAGTCATGTCAGATGTAATGTTATAAGCACTTATTGTACATGGACTGTTGAATTAATATAGAGACTGGTTATTTAATGTATTTCCATTATGTTCTGTGCATTTACTTTCTGCATTTAACCGTTTACCCGAGAGGGCAAACATTTGGCGCCTTTGCCTAGACAAACTCGAGAACGGAAGACACGGATGGCGCACAGACACAATGGGCCTACCCGTTGGTGAAGTAAACCCGGAGGCCGACGAGGCACGGACAGAACTTTATACAAGAGAAGACACAGCAACGCGAGAATTTTCAATTTTGCTCCAGGTAGCCATTCAGACATACGTTCGACAAGAAGCGGCGGAGGTAGAAATCCCACCAAGTGTCGTGTGGACAGCACTGGAGGTTAGCCCGGCAGTAAACCGATTGATGAACCACCTCCCCCGGTTGCTTGCACAGGCATCGCTGGCACAACAGGCCCGCCTGGAGGAGATTGCCCAAGAAGAGCGACGACAACAAATCTTGCAACGCTACGAAGAGAACAGCCGACGGGAAACGGAACGAGATGGCGCCAAGCCAGGAGGAAATTGAACCTTTGACTTATGCCCAATAGACTAAATAAGGACAAAAATAAAAAGGTACAGAGTGACGAATGGGAAGTGGCACAAACCGCGTTGAATCTCAGACAACAGATAGAACGAAAGCGTAGGCTAAAGCAGCTTGCCGAGGGACGACCGGCCGAGGGGTTGCCCGAAGGGAACCCAGGAGGTGTCACGGAGGTTGAGGAGGCAGAGATAGACGGAGAGAACTACACTGTCTACACTGTTGTAGGGCTATCAGAAGGAGTCACGGAGGGTGCCGAAGGAGAACTCTACAGTTCGCCAGAATACCACCGTAGGGTAAGAAGCCGCGAAGAGTTGGTGGAACAAACAAGGCGAAGTCTAAACCTAATCGACGCTACCAAAGACTTGCTAAAGAATTTGTCCATTTCAGAGGACAACCGGAGGGAGACAACGGAAGGTGACGGTACGACCGAAGGTGCCGAGGGAGCACAAGGGTACCGTACGAGAGGCAATTTGTTTGGTTCGGTGTCAGCAACTTTTTCCAGAGGACCCACGAGTGGAGCTTCAGTTGCAGGAGGCGGAGGATCGCCAGGTACAAGCACACAAGGAATTAGAGGAGCGAGACCCAACGGTGGGATGGTGAGTAAACAAAAATTGCCAAAGTTCACAAGGGAGGGCAAGGAAGACCCCTTACGGCACTGCCGTACATGTGAAACCATTTGGTCCGCCAACGGAGTAACAGACCAGGATGACTGGGTACAGCAGTTTCCAGCCACGTTACGAGGAGTTGCCATAGATTGGTACTCCAATGTGGACAAGCAAAAAGTGGCCACGTGGGCCAATCTACAGAAGGAATTCACGGGGGAGTTTTGGTTGCTCCGTGATGACAATGAAATTGTAACGGAGATATACAGTACCAAACAAGGTACCAAGGAGACAGTACGGGCATACAGTCGGAGGCTGAAAGAACTCTTGGGTAAAATGGAAAGCCAACCCGCAGATGGATTGAAGAAACAATGGTTCATTGAAGGGTTGAAATCCTCCCTGCGGAGGAAGATGAAAATTGTACCCCCGACGTCATATGACGACGCTTATAATAGGGCGATGGACCTGGAGAGCGAACACAAAACATCAAAGAAGAAGAAAAGTAATAAATCCTCATCCGAGGATGATGACTCTTCACAAGAAAGCAGCAGCGATGACGAGGCTGGCAAACGGGTGCAAGCACTCCAGAAAGACATGGAGCGAATGAGAAAGGAATTCAAAATAATGAGAAGCACTGGTCAGAACGAAGGGGACATATGGTGCACTAAGTGCAAAGAGGAAGGGCACACAAAGGGTACTTGCCAAAAGAAGGCATTCTGCGAGATTTGCCAAGTGATGGGACACTCCACCAAGGAGTGCCCATACAACATGAAAACCCGAAGTACACAAATGAACCAGATGTTGTTCACAGAGCAAGCCACAACATCCGCACCAGCGGGTACCGGCCAACATACTAACACAACGGCATCATCTGGAGGATATCGGAACAACAGACGCGGTGGCGGAAGGAATAGCAACAATAACAAGAACGGAAGCCGTATCCAGTATGACGCCAAGGTCGGCCAATTATCCAATGTAGGGCCTGTAATCAATGGGGGCACTTCGCCCGTGATTGCACGAAGGAAGCCACCCCTCAGCACCTCTACCGTTGGTGTGGGCCAGGCGACCATGAGGACGCAAATTGCCCGCAGGCAGGGGTTAATCTCCTCAACATTGAGAAGGCTGAGAAGACTGGTGAGAAAGAAGTACTGGCGATCACCCGTGCCCAGACGAAAAAAGCCACTTATCCCGACCCCCGTACGGAGAAGGAGAGATTACGGGAGGCAAAGGCCAATATTGAACGTGAGATGACGACCGAACAACGGGACAACGAGGTGGCGAGTACATCATCCTGTACGGAAGCGGAAAATAACATCATTGGGCAAATCTTGCAGATGGAGGTGCCGATAAAGGTAAAAGACCTTCTAGACTCTATGCCACAATTGAGGACTGCCATCCTCACCAATGTGCAAAGCACCGCAGTGTCGAGTGCACCACAGGTAGGGGTTCCCGCCACCGCATCGTCGAGTGCACCACAGGTAGGGGTTCCCGCCACCGCTTCGAAGAGTACACCACAAGTAGAGGTTTCCGTCAGCCCTTCGACTGACCCGATGTTACTAGCCTTGAGCAGTGGTAGACACCCAGTTGTGGTAGAAATGGGTATCCGTGGGACCATTCTGAAGGACACCATTGTGGACAGGGGATCTGGGGTGAATGTACTACCAGAAGAAACATGGAAGCGACTGGGGAAGCCCACCCTATGGCCACCCACATTCAACCTGGTGGGAGCAGACCAACACGGCATTAAGCCACTCGGCCTGTTGATGGCCCAGCAAGTGACAATTGGTATGCAACCATTCTTGTTAGATTTCGTGGTTATTCCCTCGAAGAAGAAAGGCTATGACGCCATCCTGGGGAGAGCGTGGTTGATCAACACGAGGGTCAACCACAACTGGAAGAAAAATACACTTTCCATGGAGAAGGGAGGGCAGAAATATACCATTGACCTACACACCCAAGATGTTGGCGAAGAGCTCGCCTCTTCCGACTTGGACTCAGAGGACTCTAATAAAGGGGACGGGGGTCCCGATGAAAGCAAGGGCAAGAACGCGATGGAGCCGAACAGTGAAGGGGTGCTCGAATTGGAGGGATGTTCTGAAGATGAGGTATGCTCACTTAACGGGTTCTTCCACTGGCAAATAGAAGATTACGAAATGTTCCAAAGCTACAGGCTCGAAGTAGAGGAACCAAAGCAACCAACAGAGGTGTACTTGCCGGAATACAAAGAATATTGGAAGGGAGACGCCCCAAACCCTGGCGACGTAAATAATCCGAAGAGTGTCAGCAACGATTGGAACCCTAAATGGAAGACCGCAGTCTTCAAAATCTTTATTATTCTTCTTCTTCTTATGTACGGGAAGGAGGTCGTGGTCCCTGTAGAATTTGTGGTTCTAGGTGTTCCGATGGCCATTGAAAATAGACTTGCCACCAACGGGCCCAAATTGAAACCCTACCACGCAAAGCGCGCAGGGGACCCGAGAGGCCGAACGGACACCCGAGAGCCCGAAGGGGGACCCGAGAGGATAGAAGGGGACCTAAGAGGCCGGGCAAGCGACTCGAGAGGCACGGGACAAAAGCAAGAGACTTTTGGGCGAGGAAAAACCGAGAAGGATGAAGGGCGATCCCAGAGACAGGGGACCCGAGCCGAAGACTCTCTAGACAACTTTTAAAAAAAAAAAAACGTACGGTCGTACGAGACAGTTAACTGCACGGCAGGAAAAAAAATTGTGAAAAAAAAACCACCATACGGTTGGAAGAAAGAAAGAAAGAAACGTACGGTCGTATGACAGGCGACCGTACGATCAAAAATTTATTTAAAAAAAAAATTTGAAAAAAATCGCACGGTCATACGACAGCGACCGTACAGTCAAAAAAAAAAAAGAAAGAAAGAAAGAAAGAAAAAGGGAAAATGGCCACCGTACGGTGGGACCAAGGTGACACCACCGTGCGGTGAAACCACCAAGGTGACACCACCATGCGGTGGACGGTGACGGTGACACCACCGTGCGGTGGAATCACCGACGGTGACACCACTGTGCGGTGGAACCACCGACGGTGACACCATCGTGCGGCGGTCACACCGTGCGGTGGGAGCCACCGAAGGTTGTTGCCGAGACATGAACGCACCACCGCACACCGCACAGCCCGACCACCGCACAACACCGAACACTGCCGCACAGCAAGGGATAAAAGAGGAGGAAGACGCACCGCACGGCCCGATCAACACGCACAGCAAGGGTTACGCACACCAACACGCAGCAGCCGCAAAAGGAAAAAGAAAAAAAGAGACCAAGCCCGCACAATCCACACAACCACGTAAGGGCAAAACGACCGCCACAGGTAGACCAAGCAGCCGCACAATTGGAGGTGCCAGTGCTGTTGTTGACCGGAGGTGTGTCCGTACGATAAGAAGGGTGTCGACCGCACGGGAAGGTGGCCGTACGATTGGAGGTGCCAGTGATGTTGTTGACCGTATAGGGAGGTTGTATGGCCGAGGTGCCATCGGGGACATTACAGTGCCTAAAACAAACAAACAAAAAAAAACCGACAACGACGGATTGAAAAATGATTCGATGACATCTGGAGCCTGGACACTGAAAATATTGGAGTGTAGAAGAAGGGTTTTGACATCATAAAATATCACAGAAATGATGCGCGCCATGGACTTTCGTATGGTTCTGAGGGTTGTAAATTGGTGTTGGCGACGGGGGCGCTGCCCCTCAACCCCGCCCTGTACTGCGACAGGGAGCGCACCTGGGGCGCTGCCCCAGGACCCCGCGAGGGGTGCTGCACCTCGATCCCACTGGGGGCGCTGCCCCCAAACCCCCAGTTTATTTTTGAGCTACAGAATACCATGGGAAGTGTTGTGGTTGTCCGTACTGTGAGAAAGAAGCCTGCAGCTAAGCATTGGCGGAGAAGCCATAAGCTGTAGAGGGAGACGGATTTGGAGGTTGGGAACAAATAGAGTTTGAGGGAAGGCATTACAGGTACGCGCAGTTGTATGACACTAGGGAGTTATTCAGTTCAATTTTTGGCCTTTGGGGAGTGTGATGGAGGATTTGAGGTGTCTCCTAGCATTTGTGCCAGCGGATTGTGGCCACCTCCAGGCATGACTGGTACGCTTTGAGGAACTCAGAGTATGTCTCGACTGGACGTGAGGTTGCCTTAGTGGATGCACAGAGGGCTCGGGAGGAGCTGACCACCAGGTTGGAGGCAATAGTCGCGTGAGACTTAGTTCAGCGTACCCAGGAGTTGGATGTCGGGAGAGTAGCACAGGTGGCTATCGAGGACAAATTGGCTAGGGAGACAGTATCAATTGAGTAGCAGTTGGTGGAAGCTGAGACTGAAAAACGTGTTTTGCAGACAAGTTTGGGTTAGGCACAGGAGGACTGTGATGGCAAAGGAAGCAATATTGGTGAAATCCGCACTTAAGCATTGGATGGTAGCAAAAAAGGGTTTTCAGGCGAGGACGCAGCAAGTGTATAAGATCCAGGCCCGACTGGCGTCAGTAGTTTCTGTCGTTCATCTCTATTTTGTATTAAGTCGTCGGAGTCGACTTCTTTTCTTGGGGGGGATGATGTTGCCGGGAATAATCATTATGTTATGTTGTTATATTATGTTTATGTTGTCGTCGGTAATAATGAGTTACGGTGGTCAGTTAGTTAGCCGACGGGTAGGTAGTTGGAGTCGCGATGGTTGTGTCGCGCCCCTTCGGGTATTATATATTGTGTACCTTTTCTTCGAAGTATGATCATGATAGTCGTGTCAGATGTAATGTTATAAGCACTTATTGTACATGGACTGTTGAATTAATATAAAGACTGGTTCTTTTCTTGGGGGGGATGATGTTGCCGGGAATAATCATTATGTTATGTTGTTATATTATGTTTACGTTGTCGTCGGTAATAATGAGTTACGGCAGTCAGTTAGTTAGCCGACGGGTAGGTAGTTGGAGTCGCGACGGTTGTGTTGCGCCCCTTCAGGTATTATATATCGTGTACCTTTTCTTCGAAGTATGATCATGATAGTCGTGTCAGATGTAATGTTATAAGCACTTATTGTACATGGACTGTTGAATTAATATAGAGACTGGTTATTTAATGTATTTCCATTATGTTCTGTGCATTTACTTTCTGCATTTAACCGTTTACCCGAGAGGGCAAACAACTGTCATTGAATATAGAGAAATTTGGAGGAAACAACGTTTAAAAATTAAATCTCAAGAATATAGCAACATAATGATTCTACTCAATATTAACAAATTTTATAGAATATGTCAATTCATTGGGTGAAGCCAATGTTTACAGATCTTTAGAAGATGTCAACACATACCACCATTATTTATTGAAATTCTATTACAACTTTATCCAACATTTACCAAGCAAATAAGGATAATAATAATAATAATAATAATAGTATAGTACTGATGGGTTTGGGGCAACTTGTGGGGAATGATGAGCCTCAATTGGGGTTTTGTTTCACCAACAACAATGCATAATTAGAGTATGTGGTCCTACATGTATTTTCTACCAATGGAGCTGTGTCTACCGCCTTAGCTGCAATTAATGTGGTAGTTAGAGTTTGTGGCCACAATTCTTCTTGCCATTACTATGGGTGAGTGTTGCAAATTCAACCATCCTCTTCCATACCTCCCTGATACCTCCTTGATCACGTTGATGCAAATTTCGAGTAAACTGACATCAGTTGGTATGGGTTGTCCCCCTATGTACTTCTCTGGTACCTACAATCTCCATGTTGGTTTCAACCTCAGTTGAATGGTATTTTTGGTTGGAAACTTGTGAAGAAAAAAACTTTTGAACACCCACACCAAACATTGATCAAATTGTCTCAAGCACTTGTGTTCAAATGAATAGATTTAAGGATGAAACCCAAAATATATAACTAGAGGACAAAAACCCTATTGGTTCAGAACGAGCCAAGGATAAAACTCCTATTGCCCAAAGAAGCAATTCTCACTTAGAGGATGCAATTGAGCTTAAACAATGGTTGATACCAACAATATCAAGACAACGTGACACTTGCAATTGTCACAATAGAAGTAGTTACTCGAAAAGTGTCCATGATAGTGGTTACCCATAGGAACAAATCAAACAAAAGTGTAAAAGGTTCTAAATGTTGACCAAAGCCTTTGAAATCCATGAAAGCTATTGAAACAACATTTGTAATATATTTCTTGCTTTTTGTAAATGTAAGAACAATCTCATAACAGCCGCATGAGTTGTAAATCAAGTTTAAATAGGTATCAATGAATGCAAATCTATATTTGCAATTTGGGTTGCTTATATATGTTGATTATATATGTCAATATATAGAGTTATGATTGATCTTCTTGTTATTTTATGGACTAAATATTCTAGGCTAGGGTTATCATGGGAATGAAAGAGGGAAATCTAGGGTTTTTGGTTTAGCATAAACTTGAGCTCTAAATTTAGTGTCCATTCGTCATAAAATTTGATAAGGGCTAATTAATTGATTGAAGTAGATATATTTAACAAGGGATTATTTCAAATATCTTGCGTAGTTGAAACAAAGGCCCAAATCCAGTCCCTAGAAACACCCACATCCAAAGAAACTACATTAAAATATTTAGGCCTTATAAAGACATATATTTAAAACTGTCCAAAAACCATTTTGTATCATATATAAGCAAAGCAAAGACAATATAGACCCTACAAAAACTCAACAAACCTTGGCCAAAAAAACATAATTAATTAAACAAAAACTAATATATTTAGATTATATTTATTTATAAATTTGTCATAGTTCAAAATATTATGCGAATCTACACCACTAGCACACCAAATTAGTCCCTTAACTTTCGTATGTGTTAACATTATACCATAAGCATTATTCGTATGCCACAATTTAAAACCATATCAATAATATAAAGTATGCATTTTGAGATGTTGAAACAAAATTTATGCCATCTAAGCAGTGTTGCTTATGACTGAAAATTTGAATATTGTGTTGTCATTAGAATCATTGAGATATGTCAAAGAGCACCACAATATTAATTGAGGGTACATTCACATTGGTTTTCAATGGTTCTAGAAGCCAATGATCCACAACCTACAAAGATTGGTCCTATGTGCAACAATTGAATACATACTACACACCTATAAAAATGTTCCTCTTTATTATGAGAGTTGGGTTGTGGTTTTTACATTCCATGCTTAAATTCTCTCTTCCAATGTAACCCATTTTGGTACTTCAATGAGCAAGAACAGCACAACAAATCAAGCTATTGCTATTTTTGTTGTATGGCTGTAAGAAAGTCTACGTTGCAGACTTTTGGGATGACACCACAATGCAACAGTTAGCTGCAAGCCTCCTACACGTGAGGTCTTGGGTCTGAGTCTACTCGACTGGTTCTTAGCTCCAGGGAAAAGCTAAAAAATACCGCTTCAGCTGTGACTTATCAAAAAAAAAGTCTATGTTGGAGACTTGTGAGTTTGAACTTGACACTCATCAAGTTTTGGTAGAAAAAACTCACTAAGAAACCATACGCAATCACCCAAACTCAACCCATGAGTCTTGTGCAAGTTGCATCTGCACATTAAAAATCAAAATTGCTAGGTTTTCTTCCTACTTTTTCCATTTAATTTTTTAAATCCCATGAGGATTCTTCCTAGACTTACCTATATTTCACCTTTAGGGTTTTTTTCTTTTTTCATTAATTTTTTTGGCTCATAAGAGGACTCTTCTTGGGATTGCCTCAATTTCACCCTAGTTCATACACAGCCTCTAGAATCAGCTCAAGTACATTTGAATGTACCAAGGCCAACTGTAGAGGCCACCAAGTACATATACTTAGGCCAATTCCAAATGCTTAGGGCAAATCTGGGTCAATATTGGACAAGGATAAATAACTTGACAAGACTAATTTAGGTTGAGTTAGGGTTCATGCAAAAACCCTGATAACATAGAGAATTAATCATTCAAAGAATTCAAGCCCACTTCCATGTTGTACATCAGCTTTGCATTAATGTTTATCCTAACAATTTAAATCCAACAACCATGACTAAGTGGAAAGTATGTGCATTCCCGCAAGAACAATTTGGCAAGCTTTTATTGCAACAATGCAAAAGAAAACACAGCACACTATGCATGAATCTGGACTAGGCCCCATTTGTGGCCCATAGTTTAAAGATCCAATAAACGCCCATCACAGATCAAAATTAAAAAAAAATTAACAATCAAGTAAATTTTTTATTTATATAGATTGACAAAAGTTAAACTACAATACAATACCATTGTGACATGATAAGTCAAAAAAATCACGTTGGCTTCATATTTACTATTTTTTGCTGCAAATGAACATGAAAAGATATACCAAGGAAGTAATGATAATAATAACAACAACAAAAATGTACAATCAGTGCAAAAGGAGAATAAACAAAACTTAAAGTAAACTTCTTAAAGAAACCATGGCCTCAAGCTTTCGAATAAGTTTTGAATAGATTCTAAGAATGCATAATGTGAGAAGGCATCATTATTATATGATGGGATTGGGTGATAAGGAGAAAATTATTAAGGCGCTGAAGACGAACAAAATGCAAAAAAAATTATTAAATGCTGAAAGGTATGGAATGACAAAAAAAAAAAAAGATTGCACGTAAAGCAAATGGCATGTGATCTTTGAGCTTAGACTAACTTAAGAGATTGGGAAAACCTCTTGCTTCACGGCAGAGCATTGTAAGTTTGGTACGTGTCTTTTCATCTAACTGTGAGACTTGTTCACTTTCTTGACAATATATTATTTACCTTGATCAAAAGAAAATTAACAACATTGTCCAATGACATCAACATGTTCCTGATATGATTAGAACATTGGATAACCTTTTGAACGTATTGACTAATATGATTAGATCTGCAGTAAACATTTTAACATGTGAAATTTCCTACTGATGGGAACTGACAAAATTAAAAGAGAAAGCAATGCATCTACGGATCTATCAAAACTAAAGCATTTCAAGGATTTTATTTTTGATAAATTCCACAATATGTGGAACAGGAAAGACATATATTTATGTCAAATGGGATGAGCTTTTGATTGGCAGGTTCTAGTAGCTTTCATTGAGAAGGGTTAGGTACAAACTTTACAACACGCAATAAATGTTGAAATTGGATAAAATGATACATCTAACTCTAATTTGCATGGAAGATCTTGATCAGCCAGTAAGTTGTGCTCAAAGTCCTAGCTATTAATGTTAGGAGAGGAACCCATGCAAATAGCAGGAACATGGCACAACATACCAGCCAATTACTTTAAAACAAATGACACATTCTGGGATCTAAATGAGACATGTTTAAGTATTGAACTGGTTACAATACCACATTCAGCTCAGAGTAATATATATCCAAATCCGCAGTGAGCATATTATGCATTCAAATTGGGTAAATTGATACCTCCAATTCCGAATGTAGCTTAGTGAAAACTACATAAGACATGTCAAGTGTTCATATTGAACAAAATATTGCATCCAACTCTGTGTGTGGACTACTCAAATCCACAGAAGACGTGTTGAGTGTTCAAAATTGGATTAAAATCAGCATCCAGCTATATGTGCGACATATCGAAGAAACACGTACGTGTGCAATTCTAAGATGACTTTAGGGAACAGATACCCCTAGCTAGTGGCAGCTGGGTGGAAGGTTACCTCACCAAAGGAAATTACTACTAAAAGGATACAATTTTTTAACCAAACCCACTATATGAAATATTGACTATTATCTCACAAACTGTTTGAGCATTGTTTTGAACTAAAAGAAGCTGAGAGAAAATGGAATGCCTAAATACCTGTCGAGTTACAGTTATCTCGGTGTTTTCTTCATAACCAATGGGACTGCGACTGCGATCAGAATTATCAAAAACAATAGATACAGTGGCCTTTGTCACTCCGGCTTGCCCTTGCTTGTATACCAACTCCTGCAAATTTGAAGCCCTTACCTGCTGTAAATTGGTAATTCCAAGCACGAAACAGATTGAGTCCAATATATTCGATTTCCCTGAGCCATTCAGACCAGTTATAGCATTAAAAAACGGATCAAAATTAGGCACAACTGTCCTTGTTGCATAGGACTTGAAACCCTCCAGACAAACCTCCTTGATATACATTGCTGTAAACTTATATTAGCTCAAATATCTATAGATGGACCCCAATTTTTCAATATGCAGAGTATCTCTCTCAATAAAGCTTGCAAATGAGATGTTCTTTTTGGATACACAGTGTGTATCTCCCTCTATAGTTCATGAAATTGTGGGATATACACTGTAAATATCCCTGTATATTCCTTTAACTCTAATCCTTTGAAGTTTTATGGGTATTTCCCTATGCAATCGGTGCGAATGTCTACGGATAACTTCTGACTTTTTAATATCTCTCTTTGTGATGCCTACAACTGACCCTGGATAAACGCCATTGTTTCTTATACACACTGAGCATCTCCTTATGGGATATTTCAAATGGCCCCAGATAACCTCATATTTTTGGATATACACTGAGCATGTCCCTCTACGATACACGCAAATGACCCCGTCTGAACTCTGGCTGTAGGATATACGCAGCGTATTTCCTCCTCAAATGATCCCGGATGGCCTCTGGCTTTAAGATATACACTGTGTATCTCCTCCGCAAATGCCCAGATGAACTCTAGGTTTAAGATATCCACTGCGTATCTCCTCCGCAAATAACCTCAGATGATCTCCGGATTCGAGATATACAATGTGTATCTCCCGATGTGATCCTTGCAAAAAGTACTTTGTATAAATTATCAGGAGACAAGAGGGATCTTCGTTCTCTTTTAGATTAGTGCTAACATGTCCCTCTTCCGATTCAAATATACATTGCATATCTCCCACCATTTTCATTTTATGCCTTTTGACTCTTGGTCCTCATGGGCGGGAAAATGGGAAGGGTGAAGATTTTAAAAACAGAGGTGCTTTTTACCTGTCATCTGACGCGTTATCAATTTAGGCCAATGTTTTCCTTCAAATGACGCTAATATTGTTTTTAAAAGAAATTATTCTAATGCTCCTTTTGATTTTAAAAGAATCTCTTAGACATGAACATTTACATGTTTCCTGCTTCTCATAATTAAAAATTCTTATTTTATAACAAATCAGTTCGTAGTTTTCAAATTTTATGTTTATTATTATTATGTAATAATGTCTAGGTTAGAGTTGTTAATTATTCAATATTGAAGTGTTTGTAAAAGAAATACAAATGTAAGACTCATCATTGAAAATCAAATCATAATAAATACTATAAATTCCAAATTGAATCTTGTCAACTCACACCATCCCCTTTCAAACAATGAAATTTCAAGAATTCAAATCTATGAAGATTAGAAAACGTGGAGATACATTGTTGGCCAAAAATGGTAGCGGGAGACAAAATAGACAGAAAGAAGAGCACATGGATGAAACAAAACATTGAATGGATGAATAAGTGGGATATTATGATAAGAGATTGCTCAAATAACAATGGGGAAATAAATTAAGTATGTGCAAAAAAAATTCAAAGAAAACATGTGGACAAGAAAACTTGGGAGGAAAAAGGAATAGTATATCAAACATTTCAATCCCACACATGACCATATGCAAACGAACTACACAGAAATGGAAATAAAATGGAAAGCAAAAATGTTAATTGCTCAGATAAGAACACGCTCACATCAACTATGGCATCAATACATAAAGCGAAGTAGCCAAATAGAAGATGTAGATATTGCACTTGCAGAGTGGTGGAGACAATATGGCATTGCATCGTGGAGTGTCCAACCTACAAGGATATTCAAATCAACTATACTCAGACACTAAATGTAAACACCTTGAGTAATATATTTAAGAAAGAAAAGATAACAAGAGTTGTCGAGTTCCTGATCAAGATACATTGTAGAAGATACAAGATGCAAAAGGAAAATGAGGTTTAGCAAGCACAATGTTTTGGGCTTTGCATGCTTTTCTTTGTTGGCTACCTATGGGTCTCATAGGTTGTTTAGCTTCATGGACATTATTAGAAACATTCATCCATTCAATCCACAAATCACATAAATCAAAAAATAAGGAGGGAAAAAAATTATAAAATCAAACAAGGATGCAATTAACCATTTGCATTATGACTGCAAAACATGTCAAACCTACACATCTTATCAATTGTTATGTATAGCATAGCATATTTTGTCTCATTCGAATATATATATATATATATATATATATATATATATATATATATATATATATATATATATATATATATATATATATATATATATATATATATATTTGTGTGTGTGTGTGTTTTGTCTATATTTTATCCTATGAGTTTTTTTCTAGAAGGCCCAAACAAGATTATTTTGCATTCTTTTAGATGTGCATATATAGAATGATCTATGTGTTTGTTGTTTATTGGGGTCGTCTCCCCAAAATAAAATTCCTTATCATGATACTATACAATTTTGAGAAGTATATGGATACAAATTATGTCATCGTAGATGTTTTAGATGACAAGGAAAGTATTGCTTAAATAGTTATTAGCATACTCTTGAAAAGATGATTAAGATTTGATTTACAGTTTATTAGCTAATATTTGTTACACCCCTAATTCTATAGTGTGCAAGAGGTTATATGAGTAGTCGGTCGGTGACTATTTTAACTCCTAAGTAAGTTGTGGGGTTGATTATTCAGTCTTGTTTGGTTAATTAAGCTACCTTGAATGTTATACTTGGGTATATAAGTCAACTTGGATGGCAACCATGGCATAATTAGGTATATATAAGAGCTAAAGGTTAGTTATTATCATAATAATGTGAATTGTGTTCTTATTAGAAATATTTGGAGGTTTTCCCTTTGAAATGGCTTATTGTTATCAAGTATTTGCAACATAATTCATATTATATTATTCTCAAGTGTAAGCTATTTCATTCCAAGTGGTATTGAGTGTGATCATGACACTTAGAAGGCAAGAACCAATGTAACTTTAAGCTTAGGTGATCCAATTGTGATTTTTTTAGGGTTTTTGAAGTCTATGTTGAACACTACAATCTAGATTTGAGATCTTTTGGAATAGATTTGGAAGCGTTGTTAGAAAATTAGGGGTTCCACTTAATTCACTTTCAAGACTATCAATCAATATTTTTTTCTAGTCTTTAGAGAGCTAGTCGAGAATATATTAAAGCAATTACATTCTAGATTTGAGATCATTTAGAGAAAATTTGAGGAAATTGTTACAAAATTAGGGTTTACACCAAATTCAATCTCAAGGTTGCAAATATGTGAAATTATTAGAGATTTTTATTAAAGGTGAGATATGTTGGTGTTTACCAACATCAACTAGCAAAGAACAAACCAGAAACCATTAGCACACAAAAAGCTAAATGAATATTATCAAAGAGTTAATGAAAACGTATGAAGAACTTTGCATATATAGGCAAGGGTGTGAGGGTGAAAAGGTAGGAGTGAAACTCTATCTACCCCTCCAAAGGTGTGCAAAGTGCAATGTGCTCGTGCAAGTGGCAAGCCAAGATGTAATAGGTGTCTCACTAAGTACACATGCCTCAACTGGATGAAGTGAGACAAAAGACTAAAATGCCCAAGTAAACTTAAGCTAATGTGAATGGGTCAATCTAGAAAGTGTTAACAACCAACTAGTTAAGAAGTGTCACTATTTACACTAACACCCTCCTTAAGTGCAATTTAGAGAGTATTGCATGCATGATGATGAGTCTCAACTACTAAGCCATGTTAGGTATTCGTATACAAATTTCTCAAAAAGTGGAGTAAAGGAGAAAAACTCATCTCCAAAAAGAGAATTGATGTGATAATGAATGTGAAAGTGAAGAAGATAGGTCATAGAAGAAAGGACTTGTGATATCCCCCCGAGAACTGCTTATATGCACCGGTATAATACATGTTCCCCTCCATATAAGAGAAATGAGAAACTAAATGTGATGTGTGTAGATGCTCAACACTAAATGTTGATGATGATCCACATTGACTAAACAACACCATTAATATGTGCAAGATGACTTCCCATTTTGGATATGAAGGAATTGATATCAATATCTCTAAAGTTTGCCTATGATCCAAAGACTAGATGTCATCATATTGGTTTCCATACATGTAGTGTTGAGAACCAGTATGCATATTTTGTTATGTAGCAACAAGTGTTGAGATCACAATGCATGTCAATGGACTATATTGTTCGTCTCAATAATGTATAATTAACCTTTATAATGTTTCCTTTTTGAAATATCTGACTCGAGGTTTTCTAAATTACAATCTTGATGATTTATTTTTTATCTTTTGACTTCTTAGGTGTTCAACCTTTCCATAGAGCTTTACAATTTTTTCAGTAGGTTTTTTCAAGGCTAGACCTTCTCAATGGGTGTTTTCAAGACCTAATTAAAAGTATTGGGAATAAATGTGTATACACTCTTGGAAGATCAAAGGAAATGATGAGCACTAACAACCCCCCTTTGATACAATATTTGGGCACCACACCCCCCCCACCTTAATTTTTGGTAGTTTATAACTCGGTGTTTTTTACAGTGCATCAAGGTCCATTGCAAAAAGAATGTCAACACATTGACTTTTGCAAAAAGAAATGCTCAATTTTGAGCTACTGTTTAAAAGTTATCTGACAATCAATTTTTCTTTAAATGACCTCTTTTTAATTAAATTTACACTAAAACAAAAAAACTTACTCTAATATGGGATCAAATCCATGTGTCCAACCACTTGTTGGAATCATCACCAATAATTCTTTCCAATGACTATGAGTTTGTCAAAATTTGCCTCCATGAGTGAAAATTATGACAAAAAGAAAAATTAAGCCCCCTTTACAACAATTTTAAATTGACGTGATAGCTAGCCTAAATTAATAAGACAATATTAATTGTGGCAATTACAATAAATGTGGTATAAAATATTGTTAAAACACTTACAACTGTAGAGGTGTAATTTGGAACTAGGGTTTCACCAAGTAGGATAAGACCACCAATTAACCAAATTAGCCAATACATTGAAAGAGGGGCGAAACTAATAGATCTAGCCTCAATCCAACTAAGGAAAGGGCTAAGATTTCTAATTAGATTCATTGGTTAGGGTTTGATTCCCTCTTTCTAAGTTGAATTGTGAAAATGTTGAAATTAAGGTAAAACAAGGAATTTTTTATGTAAATTGATAGAAACAGAGAGTTATAGATGTCGTACAAAACCACCAACCTGAATCTAAGCAAAAGAATATGTTTCAAAATTGTCTCCATAAGTTCGATCTAATTAGTTGGGACCAAGGTGCATCAATTTTCCATGGTCCTCTAAATTTTCTACCTCAAAAAGCTAAACATGTTCTTCTCTATAAACTATGTCAATCATCTCGAATGCAACTTTGTACTTGTTTCCTGCACACAAAAAGAAAGGGGAAATTGTTGGGGATAGGGTTTTGCCTAGGTCAAACCCCGATTTAGGAATTAACCTTGAATGAAATAATGCAAATACTGAAATAAATGTTGAATAGATATACCTCAGATCTGCAATTGATGGTGATGATGCTTTTCTCTTTGAATGTAATCACAAACGTTGTATGAAATGACATGGACAAGACAAAACCTTAATCATATACACATGCTTACATGAGCATTGACATGACTTTTCTCTCCAATGGTTGATGATGAATACAAAGCCTTGAAGATCTTTGAAAATGCTCGATGATCAATGCTTCACAAATGCATGAATAACGGGGATATATACATTGATTTCTTAGATGAAAATAGGGGTTTCTAGGTAATTCACCGATTAGGCCAACCTCAAACGGTCATGCAGAGCCATGAGGATCAAATCTTACCAGGGAGATCTATAACACCTACCCATTTTAAGTCGGGGCTAGATTAAGAGGGACCATGGCGTTTTGGGGCACAATGGTCCAGACGAGGGCGCTCAACGCCTTGGTCCCTCCATAATTGGGGCCCAAACAAAGGTAAAATGAGGTGGATATCCCATGATAGGACCCACAAAAGGTTGTTCATGGCCTCGAAGTTGGAAAGTAGGCACAAACGGACCTAAAAGGGGGACGAGGATAGGACACGCTAAAGTAGGGACACAAATATGAGGTGTAAATTGGTTCGGTGACAATTTATGACACTACATTTAGTCCCCACTTTAACGATAGTATGAGCCTATACAAATACTCGCAGAAAGCAGATGAAAGACGAGAGAGATGAGCAATTAGGAGCAAGATCACAAGGAGATAAGACATCATTTATTTTGAGGAACCAAGCCCCCAATCTTAGGATCTTAACTCACACAATCTCATGCAAGGACACGCAACACAAGGGGTTAGCACTAAAAACAAGACCTTAAGTCAACTAGTCATAGAGACCCAAATAATAAAAATGTCTCAACCACTAATATCATTCTTGAAATTCCATCACAAAGACATAAGCGATCACATAAAAAGAGTAAGAGCACACATCATTCATGAACCACAAATAGCAAAGCCACGAGCTCATGAGGAGAAGAAAAGTGAGAAGATGTGTATACACATTCTAGTTGTATTTTTGTAGGTGATCCATGGGAAGAAGAGTGAGAGAAGACATGGATACACATTCTAGTTGTGTTTTTCTAGGTGATCCATGTTGGGGAGGAGAGTAGGAATAGTCTACTTGTGTTTTGCTAGTTCCACTCATCCTTCTTTGTATGCAATCGTTTGGTTTCAAGTATTAAGCATCTCTTGTAAAAGTTTGTTCTCTTCAATTTTGAGCATGCAACAGCCTTTGTAAGACATGAAATGAAAATGAAAATGTGTGTTTGGTATCGGGAACTTCTCGTGTAAGAGTTTGTTTGCTCCAGTTTTGAGAATGTGTAAGCCTGTGTAAGTCACACACACATATATACATACATGTACATACATGTATCTATGTACATGTATATACATATACATATACATAGTTGTTTAAAGAGTTTTTTTAACAACTTGACTATTGCTACCAACAAACTAGAAGGGAAGGACGCATACACAGTTTATCTATTATGACTTATTCTAACACATTGGTCATGTGCTTTAGTGCTTCATAAGAGTGTAGTGTTACATTTGGAGCTTAACATTAATTGATCGATTGCAGTTGCTCATGGATACTTGGAGACTCTAGTAAGGCATTTATTGAGACACTCTTTGGAGGTTATGACATAAAAGACTGAGGATCCTTTACAGGGATACAAACATGAGCTCATGATTGACATATAAAGGAGATTTTTCTTGGAGAGATTTGTTGTAGCTTGACATATTTTGAAGGAGAAATAGGCAATAAAATGTCTAATGTTGACAATTAAATATAGGCTTAAGATTTGGTTTATATACGTCAAATAAGTTAACCCCATATATTTAATTCACATGAAGAGACATTCTATCATTGTATAAGTGAATATGAAAAACCCATGTACATAAAAGCCCCAAAATTGTAAATACAACTTACTTAAATATGTGTTTTACAAAATAAATAAATAAAAAGATTCTTTCTTTTTAACTTTATTATCAAGAAAAAATTAGATAATAGAATGAGATAATTATCTTTATATTAAAATAGTATTTGGAACTTGAATATGTGTTTTATTAAAAAATAAATCATTTTCTTTTAGCTCTATTTTCATAAAAAAATTAGAAAATAGAATGAGGTAATTATTTTATTTTAAAAATGGTGTTTAAATTAACCTAAAAATAGTAAATACAACTTATTTAATACATGTTTTATAAAATAAAAAAAATCAATAGAAGATAATTTGTTTTTATTTTAAATAAGAGAAAAATAAATCATTTTCTTTTAATCTTATTTTCCTAAAGAAAAAAAAACTCTACTATAAATATAGATATACACATCACATATATACTTGAACAACATTTATTATTTATGTCGAGAGGCATCTACAATGACATCAAAATATCCTTAAACAAAAATTCAATTTTCAAACAATTTGACATGCAAATGGCGGGTAAATGCATGAAATATGTCATCGTTTGGTTTTTGTGGAAGTAAATACTACAAATAAAATAGAACACTCGCCACTTGTCTCCAACCATATGAAACCGTTACATTCAAATGATAGTGGAAGAGTGACATAATATTTAAAAGGGAACAATCAATAAAATCAAGTGGCATTGTGAGTATCTGACGATTCTAAATTCCAGGTTCATGCTGTTGTCTTAGATAATACTGGTACATACTTAAGCAACTCTATTATTATAAAATATCTCTCGGCATAATTTACCTATATTTTTTAAATATAGATATACTAATTACATATATTTCTCTTTCTTCACATTACACATATATTCTTCGTGGCGAAGCTTGATGTTTATGTAGCCTTCACCTAATGTATGGATGTGTCCTACGTGTCTTTCCATCCTTCAAAAAGTTTATCATATTATAGGTTATAACCTAGTGGTATTTATAGGTATAAGATTAAATGCAGTTTATCATATTATAAGTTTAATATTTTATAAGCATCATATTTTCTCTTCTCCAACTCACTATCTTGATGATGGATTATAGAATATGATCCAAAAAGTTGATTCAAAAGATAAACACGGCCATCAACCTTCAAGCATGTTGATTATTTATATTTAAGGTAGACCCTCTTGCTATTGACTGATGATTTATGCCCAGTGACTGCACTTTCTCTTAAATATGTCTTCCATAATCCTCCCAACTTCTAGTGTGACTATAAACAATTTTCTTCCTTTGAACAAATCTGCATTGACATACATACATTTGTGCACATAATCTGATATATGTAATTCAATCCCAAATTGAAGACCTGAAATTAGCTCAAGATATGGATTAAAGAACTATCAAGAGATCTCTTCCTTTCATCTCTGAGTGTCAAAGTCTAGATTTGCTTCACTTGGCACCACCAATAATCCCCACAAGAACATTGTATTTAAGAGGGACCAGTTCACTCTCAACAATATTGGACATAAACTTGGTTGCAGTGTGGCAGTCGAGGTACTTGATAGCTAAAATGTGTTCTCGGGCTTGTGTTTTCCAATCCATATGCTATTGCCTACTTTTCACCATGGTGGTAGAGGAAGAATTCTTTTTCTTCCTCCTTCGCACCATTCAACATGTCTTGGAAAATACCTTGCAACCTTCATCTCCCAAACAAGTTTCCAAGTTTGCATAGATTTCCTATGTCTAAGGCTGTGATTTGTCTCCAACACAAAATGCATGTACTACTTTATGGATTTCAATCCAACTACATCCAAGTATCTTTTGAATGCCTCTATCTTTCATTAATTTCCTTACCATTTGAACTTCACTCCAGTAACCCATTTATGCGTAGATGTTAGATAAAATAATATAAGTAGCTATATCTTTAGGATCCAACTCAAAAAGAAGAGTTGTTGTAAATAATCCCAACCTTATATTCTTATGTGCTCTACAATTACCAAGCAAACACAACCATACTATCACCACAAGTTTAATTGACATTTTGATGATGAAGTTTAGAGTTTCCTCAAGATAGCCAACACGACCAAGAAGGTCAACCATGCACGTATTTAATTATTTAAGCCTAAATCTTCTATTAATTAAATAAATCTTTATTTATTTAATTAATTCATTTATCCTATTCTAAGCCTTTTCTCATTTAAATAAATACATTTATTTATTTAAATTATCCTTTTCTCTTAAATTAAATAAATACTCTTATTTATTTAATTGATCCCACTTCTTCTACTAATTAAATAAATCTTTATTTATTTAATTAATTCATTAACCTTTTCTACCCACGACACATGTCATTCATCTCTTAATTCCTACACTACCTACCCTCTCATTATTTTCTTATTTCCTCTACCTACCCTCTAATCTTAGTCGGCCATTTATCTCTTACACCTCTCAATCTTATCCCTCCATTTCTTATAATGTCTTCTATATAAGGAGATGCTTCCTTCATTATCAACCCTAATGATTCTAATCAGGTGACTCCCCAACTACACTTTCGAACTTTCATATGCGATCAAGCTTACTTACAACCACATTTCCGTTCTTTATTGAGCTCTTGTGCACACATAAAATCTGTGAGCAAATATATCAAGCAAGATCAATGGAGATAGGAAGAATGGAGATCCAAACCCTATTAGACATGTGATGGTATAATCTTTGTGATTTCGTTGATTTGCATTGTCTTAGGTAATCTTCATATGCTATGGTGGATCTTTGTTGTTGTTAGGCTAGGGTTTTGTGATTGAATCTATTTAGTCTTTTAATATTGTTATTATCCACTTTTCACCATAAACATTTTGGCACGCCCAGTGGGACATGGATTTTTGTTAGATCTGTATTTTTTTTAGGTTTTTCTAACCCTATATCGTTGTTTTGTAAAACAATTTGGAGAATAACCTCGTGCAGTTAGGGTTTTGGACACAAAATCAAGATCTTGGAGAGATTTGATCCGATATCACAAACGACTTTGAAATTTTGCACCAAATTTTGTTGGCAGGTTGAAGACAGTATCAAGAGCTCTCAATCCAAAATTCAGAAGTTTTGGAGCACATTTGCATTTTCCATGAATATTTTATGAATTTTCATAAAAAAATAATTTTGAGAGCCAATGAGAGAATTTTTTAGATTTTCTTAAATTTTTGGAAATCTCTCAAAATTATACATAGGATCTGTTCTTTGTGATTTTAATTTTGATGCAAAATATTTCCTAAAAAATCAGATCTTTAAAAATTAGGGTTTTTCATTATTTTGATCAAATCTGACAAACGGCTTTGTATTTTGGCATCAATTTTTTTTGTAGGTCAATAACATTATCAAAGGTGCTTGGTAAAAAAATCAGATTTTTCGGAGCATATGTGAATTTTCTATGAATTATTTATGCATTTTCATAAAAAAATTAATTTTGAGAGCAAATGATCGAATTTTTTGGATTTTCTTACATTTTTGGAAATCTCTCAGAATTATACACAGGATCTATTCTTTGTGATTTTAATTTTTATGCAAAATAATTCCTAAAAAATCGGATCTTTAAAAGTTAGGGTTTTGCATTATTTTGATCGTATTGCACAAACTACTTGGAATTTTTGCAGGAATTTTTTTATGCACGTTTGGAAGGCTATCAGGAGTGTCCAGTAAAAATTTTAGAGTTTTTGGATCAATTTTTCATTTTCTATGAATTGTTTATGATTTTTCATAAAAAAATAATTTTTGGAGCAAATTAGAAACTTTTTTGGATTTTCTTGCATTTCTGGAAATGTCTTGAAATTTTACAAGTGGTATGTTTTTTATGATGCAAAATAACTCATGAAAAATCAGATCTTTGAATCTATCAAAAAAACGTCCTGTCGAAGGCCCTTATTTCACAAAGTCTTTTGGATCTAAAATTTACCTAACTTGTGTGCTTGTAGGAGGGGTATTATTGCAAAACTACTAACAAATCTTTGTAGCAGAATTTTGGCAAGGGTTTTTGATTTTTCATTGTGTTTTTTGTTTCCATATACTAACAAACACTTCAATTGGTGCACTAAAATTGAACTAGTGTCTTTTGTGTCTTGGGCAATAGGCTCTTTGTGTTTAATCTCCAAAGGGCATGTCTCCCCATGTGGTCATTAGGACTAATAGTGAGGAGAGAATGACCCAAGTGGTAGCGAGGAAAACCCACCTCTTCCGAACCACTATAAATAGCTGTATCCATCGTGAAAGCCATGGGTAATGTGTGATGATTAGTTCATATCGACACTATCTCCCTATAAACCCGTTTGATCAAATTTATTTGATCAGTTGTAGGGCGTAACCCCTACCGGCTGGGAGCCTTTTATATTTATAGAGCTGAAAGTGTCGCATGTATGGCCACATGAGCGGATGCCTTTACTAGCACCTTTTTGTTTTAGAAAGCCAAAATCCTTCTAGTTGTTGGGGCAGGAGGTTGGACCTCTGGAGCGGCCCACACACATACGGTTATTAGTAGAGATACAAAGTTCACCACAGGGAGTTTTCATGGAGATTGATGTTTGGCTGCCTCGGAGAAGTGAGTACCGAAGGTGGAGCCAATGGGGTCAAGCATCTAAGTATCCGCTCTGAATAACGTAGCCTCGGGGGAAGCCCCATGTGGGATCAACAACTATTGTCCTGGCCAACCATAATAATTGTGCTTGTCTTATTTTAAACATTCAAACATTCAAGATCAATCATCAAAACATTGTGTCTTTTGTGTCTTCAAGTGTATGCAAAACATTTTTACATCAAACAACACACTTTCTTTGGAGTCATTTTTTAGTCTACACACTTGCAAACATCGAGTCCTCATCAACATTGTGTCCTCTTGTCATGAAAAATAGTCAAAAATTCAGATTTGGTCACAACAACAACTTTACAAATTGGAAAAATTACACTAAGTTTCCAGAAACGCGTTTGTGTCTGACATAAACACGTCCATGTCATTTAACCGTGTCTGTGAAGTACAAAAACGCGTATGTGTCATCCTAAAGAAAATTGCATTCACAAAATCTCAAAAATGCGTCTGTGCAGTGTTCAACCATGTCTGTGTCATTTAACCATGTATGTGAAGTATACAGGCACGTCTGTGTTCAGAATTGGAAAAATTTACAGTCCAGCAAACAAGAGCAGTCAGTTTCAGACTTATTGAGCTTCCTAGGTTATTTCTCTGGGTTTTCATCTAGCATTCAACCTATCTTTGGGTCTCACAAAGTTCATCATTGCTTAACACCTTGCATTACATTCACATTTGTCTAAACTTGAGTCAAAAGGTCACTTACTTGTCCTCGTCATACTTTGTCAACACACTACATACAATAATATTTTGCTAAGTGGTCCCTCATCAAGGTCTATCACCTTTGGGTCTCATTTGTTCTTACTTAGAGTCAAGGTCAACTTACCTCATCAAGAGAAACTATCATCTCTTTGGAAGCCACACCTACTTTACTACATATACTTGGTCTTATACTTTGGACATTGCAAGTACACCTCAGATTCATTTACATTCCATCCAACTCTTGGTCTTTCATACTCTTTCCATTTTCATCTAGTCTCACACATCTTGGTCAAGCCCTAGTTCATGGTTTAAACTTGCTCCCAAAAATCTAGGAGAGAAGCTAAAGAGGCTCAAGAGTTCGCAAACATGAGTGGCTATGAGTATGATAATAATGTCTTTTTCAATTCTAATCATACCACATTACCGGATATGGACGGCTATAGTAGAAACATTCAAAATGTTGAGAACATGGACACTACAAACAACAATGATACACACAATGACAATATGGACAACTTTTCCGTACATTCAGCAGAAGTGGAAGACTCCATCATGGATCCCCATTTTAATAGATTGGTTGAGGAAATCATGAGAAGAGATAGAAGGATTTTGATATGTCTCAACTAATGGAACATCAACCTTTGCAACAACCTCACCTCAACATTGATCAAAGGAGGCCTAATAGTGGAGGCAATAGAGGACCAAATATGGTGCATGAATCACCATCATCTTTGTTTCAAAAACCTGAGGTCCCACATACACATGGTCAAGCATATGATACTCACCTTTGCAGACCATTACGGAAGTCTTATGCAGGAAAATATACTCAATCACATACCAATGCTAAGGATCAACCATCAAAGCAATTGGATATCCAAAGGCATGCTCAAAATCTGGACACTAGGAAACCTCGTGTCAAATTTGTGGGCAACACACAAGAACAAACTCATGACATGCCTATAGAATATGATATACATGGACAAAGCAGACATTCCATTCCTCATTATGACTATATACTAGGTGGTTCTCATACGAAGTATAATTATAGACCTCCTCCATATGAACATGTGTATGATCAATACCATCCATACATACAATATTCTCCCCCTCCACCCGGTGGCTCTGGCATGGGATATGGTCCAAGAAGTCGGTCTCCACCTAAGAGAAATTTGGAACAGCAAATTAAGGACTTACAAAAGAAAATGGAGGACATAAATACACCAAAGCCAGCTTACACAATGAGAGACATATGTCCTTATCCATTTGACAAAAGCATTCCAATGCCTCCTTTTCCTACACATTTCGTGACACCTAAGTTTGATAAGTACATAGGCAAAGGAGACCCTAAGACACATATAAGACAATTTTTCACAAATTGCATTGAGGTAGCATCCAGGAAAAAACGTACTTGATGAGATTGTTCCCACAAAGCTTAGGTGATCAAGCTATGGAATGGTTCTCCCAACTTCCACCTGGAATTAAATCTTGGGGTGATCTAGTGGAAGCTTTCATAAAATATTTCTCACACAATATAGAGACAGACATACCAGTCACCACTTTGTGCAACACCAAGAAAAAGGATGGGGAGTCATTTTCATCATTCTTACAAAGATGGAGGAATTTAGCCAATAGGTGCTCTTATGAAATTATACAAAAACAAATGGTAGAGATGTTCACCCAAAATGTCAACAAAGACATTGGTTATGATCTAAGGAAAGCTTGTTTGTCCACTTTCAAGGACGTCATTGATAAAGGCTTAGCAACAGAGAAAGTCTTAATTGAGCAAGGCATCATCAAAATATTCAAAGAAAATAAAGAGGACTTTAAAGGAAAAGACAAGCTACAATTTTGGAACAAGAACAAGAACACAGTAAATGATGGTGTTGTTGATGCTAATACAGCGAGACCCAA
The DNA here is from genome assembly GCF_030272615.1 of Cryptomeria japonica. Taxonomy (NCBI): domain Eukaryota; kingdom Viridiplantae; phylum Streptophyta; class Pinopsida; order Cupressales; family Cupressaceae; genus Cryptomeria; species Cryptomeria japonica. The sequence goes on from NC_081406.1 coordinate 24,047,295, forward strand.
AATCGTTCTTTCTGGATCAAGTTCTACAAACAACCAAGTGAATACTCAAGCAACTTCAAAACCATGAAGGAAATACATCCCATTGGGAGAACCACTTGAGTCAGCTTTCAAGAAGCTAGTGGCAAACACGATGATAACAATTCCAGACAATCCTCCATATGAGCCAAAAGTGAAACCAAATTGATGGAATGACGATGCGTATTGTGAATATCACAAGAGCAAGGGACATAAAACGGGAAATTGTCATCAGTTGAAGAACATTATACAAGATCTTATTGATAGAGGTGATATTGAGATCGAAGGACATTCATCCAATCAAGAACATGAGATGTTTAAGGAACCATTCCCAAAACACAGACGAGCATGCCAACTATACTAGAGCATCCTATAACTATGATTCAATTGTTAATCACATTTTGATGGACAATTATGTCTCTACCATTATCATAAAGGATAAAACACGTGAAAATTCTACCCAAAGACCCAAAGTTGTCCTAAAAGGCATTGGACCTTCTTTTGAATCTACCTCTGAATGTAATGTCACAACTCGTCAAGGTAAAGTCACCCTACAAGGTGCTCCAGCTAAAATCACCGCTTCCTCATTAGCCAAACCTGAGTACGACCTAGTAGAACAGTTAGGGAGGATGCTCACACTTATCTCCATCCTTGAGCTTTTGCGCATATCCCCTACACACAAAGCCATCCTTGATAAAACTTTGAGAGAATCTTTTGTCCCCACTGATCTGAACGTGGACAAGTTTCAAGCCATGGTGGGATACCTTTTCATTCCACATTCTCTTACATTCACAAAAGCTGACAACGGATCCGTAAGCCAACCACATAATGCACCTTTACACATTGAAGTCTTCCTACACAAACATCGAATAAAATGACTCCTGATAGATGGAGGAGCTAGTCTCAATATATGTACTTTGAAAAACAATAATACAATTGGGATATTCTGATAAAGTTGTGAATGCTATGAACAAAATTACCATCAAGGCATATGATGACGAAGAGCATTCATCCAAGGGTACAATCACGTTACCTCTCAGAGTTGGGCCAGTTACGAAGGATGTGGTTTGTCAAGTCCTTGATCTAGATCTCACATATAACATACTTTTGGGACGCCCATGGATTCATGAAATGAGAGTTATTCCCTCTACATATCACCGATGTATCAAGTTCCCAGACAATGGAGTTGAAGTGACCGTCAAAGCTGACCCAAACCCATTCATATATTGCAACAATCTACAACCTAGATCTGAAATAACAATTCTAGCCAATCAAGAAGTTGTTCCATCTTTAGCGTATGTTGATGCAGAATCCCTAAAAGCTTCTACATCAAAACAAGCTGAGATCAAAGAAAGGTTCAATATTAAAGACATGGGATGTGGTGAGTATATCTTTCATGTTGATCAACTCCCACTATCTCCTAAGGTATTCATTCGACATGAACAATCTATAAACAATTTGCAAGGAATTGGGTGTGAACCACCTGGTGTTGTGGCTACTAAGTCTGAATGCAAATCTCCTCTAGTGGTGCAAGCATCTTTTGATATCTATAGTCCTAAGAGTGGTTCCAATGAAGAATCTATTGAGCGTATCGCCAACCCTCTTGAGAACTCACATAGACTTACCATTTCATCCACTCCTTCCATTTCCACTCCTCTCCCAGACTTGGATCAACAAGAATTACAAAAGACCTTACTTATTGGGGATCAAAAATCAAGCTTTGAAAAGAAAAATCTGAAAGTCAAAAAAAAAGAAAAGTCCTTTAGTCCAAGCCAAAATCAAAAGCTATTGGACTCTGCAAAAATCAAAGTCAAGGATAAAACTCCTATGAAAGAAAAGGAGCAAGAGATGATCTCCCCTAATATCAAAATAACTGGGGGCAAAAGTTCTACAATTTTAAGTAAAAAAGCATACTTGTTGATCCTAAGTCTCCATCATGTCATGATACTTTCACTTTTTTTCACAATCATAAGCCTTCATCACTCATCCACTTGTTTCGCACATCCTTTCCCTTCTAGCGATACATCATGGACCTTTAATGGAACTTCCTTGAAGGACTTTGTTATTAGGGATGCCCAAACTTCTTTAGGTGACACGCATATGGGCCTGTGTAGTTCACACGCTAGTAATTCTATCTTAGTTCCTTTATCAAGGAAGACAGTCACTCGAGCTACACATCATTAAGTCAAGGAACAATGCAGTTACAATCATAAAGTGAAGCCTTGTACATTTGAGGTAGGTGACTTAGTTCTCAAGGAAAACCCTAAAAATTAGCAAGACAGAGAGAAGAAGGGCAAGTTCGAACCAAATTGACTTGGTCCTTACATCATCACAACAGTCTATGGATCCGGTGCATATCAACTTTCAACTCCAGAGGGTGAACCCTTGGAGGATCCTATCAACAACATGCACCTTTGCAGGTTTTACACATAGCTCTTTGGAGTATCCTAATTCAAAAATACAAAAAAATCATAAACATAAAAAATAAAAAAATAAAATAAAAATCGAAAAAATTGGAAAACAGAAAAACATTTCGTCCAACGGTGAAAACCACTTCGGTGGCGCCCTAGGAAAGTACCATGGTGAAAACCGGGTCACTAGTGCCATGTGTAGAGACATTGCTCCTCCCTCCTTCAGGATTCAATCTCATCCTTTCACTTTGCACACACTCACAACATATCCATCCATAATAGACTTACCCATTCTCATCATGGCTTGTTATTGATCTACCTAAGATTGGTTAGCCATTTATAATAATCCATCCTTTTCACCCATTTCCATCCATAATAAATCAACTCTTATATGTGGCTAAGGCAATTCCCACGTCTAGTGATGGGTGTGGAACTAAGAGCATCACACGTTTCGAGGGGTACAATTTCTTCCAGTTTTCTTCAGTCTATCCACGCACAATCCACAATAAAGCAGCACTTGCATCACGGATCCGCAATAAATTTTTGTCTTCTCTGCAATAAAGTATCAATTTCATGGATTTAGTTAGTTTCAGATGAGACGCAAGCAACAATGGGCTTCAACAAATCGACTCTTTCAATAGACTCAGACAACATTATGGTTCAGTGCTATCTATCCTTTTGTGAAAGTACACATTGTGACCATAATCAAATCGACTCATACAAGTGGCAAGAGACACTAAACTTGAGGACTATAGTGGATGTTGGTGTCGAGCCTTAGTTTTCTTTTGGTGACATGTCTTTTAGCTTTTCTAGGATGTCTCTGACTAGAGATTTTATCTCTAGGATGTCTTTGACTTGAAAGGCGAGGATGAGGTATCATCGCCTATTTTTCTTTGGTGTTTATGGATTGTCTCTTAGTAATGCTATGACTTATCCAAGGATATGAGGACATTGTGAGTCTAGTATGAACTGGGGCATTCTTTGTTTGCGACTTTCTAATCTCCATGCAAACAGGTACAATGACTTTCTAGGTCGAACATATACCTCGATTGTCATAACCTATTTCCCATAATAAAGCTCAATGATGATAACACACAAGAAGCTCTTTCACTTCCATATCTTCTATCTTTCATCCCCCTTTCTTAATTGACCTCCATCATCCTTCTTGAGTCCGTGTAGCCCTCTATCACATGACTGAGTATAATGACATGCCAAAAATATATGCATTTCATGTAGTTTGCACCTGCATATACATACATCACATAGGTACACATGCATATAGCTGCTGCAAGGATGAATCATCTCATATATATATCAAAACCATATGTATCATGATACAATGATGTCAAAATACATATGGCTACAAAATCACCCGAAGTTGTCTACATCATCATACAAAAATGGTACAAAAATTGATACATAGGGAGCCCTCTAAGGCTATGATGAACTCCCTCCCTCAAAGCTAGCTAGCCTCGACGGAGTGTAATCCCTGAAAGGACCTGCCCTAGGATCATCTCTCCTTCCCCCCTATCTGGTGGTGGTGGAGGACCCATGACCCCACCGCTAGATGCCTGTCTCCTGTCTCTCCCTCCAAAGGTTGTCGTCGTCATCCGTGATGGTCTTCGGAAGCTCCTACCTGTTGATCTGGTAGCACCGCTCCATAGTATAGGTCTCTCTAGTAGCCTATCTTCTCCCCTGCCCGCAGAACATAGGCGTATCTAGCCCCTGTGTCCTCTACTACCTGTCCCCTTGCTCTCAGTGTTGTCTCAGCCTCTATATAGCGTTGAATAGCCTGATCCCTCTCCCACTCAATGTCCCTCAGTTGTCTCCTTAGCCTAGTTGTCTCCCTCTCCAAATCCTGGATCTCATCTGCATGTCCCTGACAGATCTCCCTCAAAGATAATAGCTCATCCTCCTCCTCTCCACCCTCACCCTGTCCCTGTGGCTACTCCTGTCCATGTCCCTATCCCTATACCTGTCTAGGTGCATGTACCTATCTGGGAACCTGTGCTACTAGCACCTGTAACGACAATCCACCTTTGCCTCTCACTACATGAGCCTGTTGAGCCTATCTCTCCTCTTCGCCCTCTCTCCTCATAGCCACTCTCCTCTCTATCATTGCGCCCCGTCTCCACCGTCAGCCTCTACCTCCACCATCCCCACTATCATCTCCATCACCTCCACTGTCTCCCTCTATCGACTCCCCTGGATTCGTCAACCGTGGAAAAGGATGATCTCCCCAATATGCAGTGTACTCTGCATCCATACCTGCATCCTCTACATCTGCCCATATGTCCCAAGGCATGGGAACCATCTCTACCATCTGTATCACAGCCTGATCATAAGAAAGAAATGGCCCCAAATGCATCTGATCCCTCACTGTCCATGCATACATCCCTGAACCCTGTGGCATCCGATGTATCATGCCAAACTGCCTGCACATCCTATCTATCAACTGCCTCTCAATCACATATGATGTCCTCCCTATCAGATACATACTCCTGAATACATACGACAACTCCACTGCATCATCCTCCCACTCCTCACAGTCTAAGTACGACCTCCATACCACATTGTCTATCTCATCGATAACCCTGCACCAATACTCTAGTCTCCCAATCCATGGCTATGACGTAACTATATCATATAAATGTACATAGTTGTGTCCATGTCCCCTGCCTCTAAAGTGTATCAGACATGTAACCAATAGATGCTCATACGCCCATACCTACAATAATGTCACCCTGCATCCCAATCTTGCTAATCCGTGATACACAAACTGATGCAACTCATAATACAAGTGTGTCAGCAGACATAGCCCCCATGCAAACCTGGTGTGCTCTGTCACCAATGTCTCAAGAGTCCTCCCCCATCCCACAGCCAACCCTTGTGTCGCCCTATCCGAATAGAGGAATTTGTTGATCGCTCCTCCCAGCACCACCGATAGTGCCAATCTTGTCATTGTCATGGTATCCCAAGCCACATGTCCAACCTTCATCTCCAGTCCTAGATCCTGAAACACTCGTCTCAGTGCATCCATGTCTCCCTCTTGATCGTAAGGAACTAACTCCCCATCGATTGATATCCACAATATCTTATACACGTCCTCCAAGGTGACTCTCATCTCACCCATCGACAAATGAAATGTGCAAGTCTCTGAGTGCCATCTCTCAGCTAATGCAGTCAACAATCCCATGTTTGCTCGAAACTCAGGCATATACATAATGTATCGCAAGCCCATGGCCTCAACTGCTGCTCTATCCTCGAGTGTCAGCTTTGGTTGTAAACTTTGAGTCGAAGGGAATCTCGCCCGTGACTCCAACATCGGTAGGTCCTCCTACAGTCAAGCAAATCAACTATGTCAATCCTAGTGGCACTCCTTGTTCATCACAAAGTGTTGCTTCTTATCCTAGTGGTACTCCCTGTTCCTCACAAAGTGTTGCTTCTTATCCTAGTGGTACTCCTTGTTCATCACAAAGTGTTGCTTCTTAACCTAGTGGTACTCCCTGTTCATCACAAAGTGTTGCTTCCTATCCTAGTGGTACTCCTTGTTCATCATAAAATGTTTCTTTCTATCCTAGTAGCATTCCATGTTCATCACAAAGTGATACTTTTATCCTATCTTTAGGGAACCTACTTGAGTGTATCCTCTTGAGTAGCTTATCCAATTGACAATGTATGTTCTATCACATAACTGTCACTTTCAGCCTAATCCAATTGACAATGTATGTTCTATCACAGAATTGTCAATTTCTATGGTACTCCCTGTTCTTCACAAAGTGCCTCGATCTATCCTATCATAGGGCTCTGCCTGAGTGTATCCTCTTGAGTAGTTTTCTAATTGGTAATGTATGTTTTATCACAAAATTGTCAATCCCAGCTCTATCTGCTGTCCTAGTCTTCCCTAGAGGACCTGCTTGAGTGTATCCTCTCAGTAGCTTATCCAATTGACAACGTATGTTTATCACATAACTGTTGATTCAACCTTGAAGACATAGATGCACCTGACACAAACACAGATGCGCCTATCCTACCCAGACGCACTTGGCACCAACGCAAACGCGCCTTAGCGTTTGTACTCCGCTTGACATTTTTTTGCAACCTACCTAATGTGCATTTATTGACCTACCTAAAATGCATTTATGACAACAATTAATGCAACAAAGTACAAGGAGGTTTTGTGGTACTTACTGACTCTCCTACATCTGCTGGCCTCTGATATCGGTGAACGCGATCAAATTTGTGAACCAATGCCATCATTATTGACTGCTCTTTGCTCTCTCTGCACTCTGATCTCTTGGATGTGTGGATGAAAACGAGGATGTTTTCTCTCATAGTCTATCTTATAGACTACCCTAGCCCTAGTCTCCCGAGTCAGTCTTCTTTATCCCGTGACTCTGTCACTCTATCCTATCTGGTCAGTCCATTCTACCCTTTCTTTCTTATCGAGAGATTGTCTGCGATCTTTTCATACATTTTCATCCAATCTCTCGAGGGGGCATATCATTCCCGTCTTGGGGCACCTTGGTATCAGTTCATCTTATCTTCTTTGAAACAACGCGACAAGCTGCATTGTCTCAAAGAGGGGCAAAATGTAGACATCTAATATTGTCCTGTCTAATTAAATAAATATTTTTATTTATTTAATTATTTAAGCCTAATTTTTCTATTAATTAAATAAATTTTTATTTATTTAATTAATTCATTTATCCTTTTCTAAGCCTTTTCTCATTTAAATAAATACATTTATTTATTTAAATTATCTTTTTCTCTTAAATTAAATAAATACTCTTATTTATTTAATTGATCCCACTTCCTCTATTAATTAACTAAATCTTTATTTATCTAATTAATTCATTAACCTTTTCTACCCCTGACACATGTCATTCATCTCTTAATTCCTACACTACCTACCCTCTCATTATTTTCTTATTTCCTCTACCTAACCTCTAATCCTAGCCGACCATTTATCTTTTACACCTCTCAATCTTATCCCTCTATTTCTTATAGTGTCTTCTATATAAGGAGATGCTTCCTTCATTATCAACCCTAATGATTCTAATCAGGTGACTCCCCAACTACGCTTTCGAACTTTCATATGCGATCAAGTTTACTTACAACCACATTTTCGTTCTTTATTGAGTTCTTGTGTACACATAAAATCTGAGAGCAAATATATCAAGCAAGATCAATGGAGATAGGAAGAATGGAGATCCAAACCCTATTATACATGTGATGGTATAATCTTTGTGATTTCGTTGATTTGCATTGTCTTAGGTAATCTTCATTTGTTATGGTGGATATTTGTTGTTGTTAGACTAGGGTTTTGTGATTGAATCTATTTAGTCTTTCAATATTGTTATTATCCACTTTTCACAATAAACAAAAGTCACTAATGAGATTGAAGTATTTACAACCCTCATCCACTAAACCTGCATGACTGCATGCCAATAAAATACAATTGAAGCTTACATGGTCAGGGTGTGTTCTAGAGAGCTTCATTGATTCAAAAAGACTAAGAGTATCCTTATAGAAGCCATTTTGTGCATATCCTGCAATCATTGAAGTCCATGAGATCACATTCCTTTGAGGCATTTGATCAAACAATTAGCGTGCCTTCTATATGCTTGCACATTTTGCATACATATCTACTAGGGAATTTGCAACCGCAACACCTAACAATTTGTTCATTTCTATTATACTTTGATGGATGTCTGTGCCTTATTCTAAAGCTCCCATTTTGGCACATGCTGGGATAATACAGACAAAGGTTGTTGAGTCTGGCTTTACACCTACTGATTGCATTTGCTTAAATGTTTCCAGAGCCTTTTCAACACACCCATTTTGTGTATACCTTGAAATCACTGCATTCCATGATATTACATTTTTTTGAGGCATTTTGTCAAAAACTTCACTTGCCTTGTGTATGATTCCACATTTTGCATACATATCAATCAGAGCATTTGCACCTACAAGATGTGACATAAATCCTCTTTCTATTATGCTTTGATGGATGTCCCCTTGTTCTACAACTCCCATTTTGGCACAGGCTGGTAGGATGCTTGCAAAGGTCGTGGAGTTTGACTTGATACCCGCCAATTGCATTTGCTTTAAAGCTTCTAATGCCTTTTCAACAAGCCCATTTTATGCATATCCTACAATCATTGTAGTCCATGTGATCACATTTTTTTTGAGGCATTTTGTCAAACAGATTGCATGCCTTGTGTATGCTACCACATTTTCCATACATATCTACGAGGGCATTTGCAACTACAATATCTGACAAAATATCCCTTTCCACTATGCTTCGATGGAGGCCCATACCTTGGTCTAAGGCTCCCATTCTGGCACAAGCTGGGAGGATGCTTGCGAAGGTTGTGGAGTTTGGCTTTACGCCTCCCAAATGCATTTGCTTAAAAGTTTCCAAGGCCTTTTCAACAAGTCCATTTTGTACGCATCCTGCAATCAGTGAAGTCCATGAGATGACATCTCTTTGAGGCATTTTATCAAACAATTCACATGCCTTGTGTATGCTTCCACATTTAGCATACATATTTACCAAAGCATTTATAATTAAAACATCTGATAAAAACCCCCTTTTCATTATGTTTTGGTAAATGTCCATACCCTGTTCTAAAGCTTCCATTTTGGCACAGGCTGTAAGGACACTGCCAAAGGTTGTAGTAATGGGCTTTACACCTGTCGATTGTATTTTCTTAAAATTTTCCAAGGCCTCTTCAACAAAATCATTTTGTGCATATCCTGCAATTATCGCATTCCATGAAACAACATTTCTTTGAGGCATCTTTTCGAAAAGCCTTTATAGCTCTGTCAAGAAGACCGTTTTGTGTATATCCAGCAATCATTGCATTCCATGAGACCACATTTTTTTGAGGCATATTTTCAAACAGCTCACGTGCTTTCTGTATGCTTCCACATTTTGCATACATATCTACCAGGGCATTTCTAACTACATCATCTGACAGAATTCCACTATCAATTATTCTTTGATGTATGATCATACCCTGTTCCAACGAGTTCATTTTGGCACACGCCGGGAGTATGCTGGCAAACGTAAATTGATCAGGTTGGAAACCTGTTGGTTGCATTCTCTGAAACACTCTCAATGTTTCGTGAGGATCCCCGTGTCTTCTGTAAGCTGCAATTATGATATTCCATGAGAAGATATCATGCTCAGTCATTTGGTCAAACACTTTGCGTGCATCAACTAAGCTTCCACAATTGTCATACATCCGTATAAGGGTGTTCTGTAAAAAATTGTGTAGCAAACTCAAATTCCCTCTCATTGATGTCGGAGTGGATTTGCTTACCCTCTTATAGGAATTTCTCGGAAATGCGGGCTTGCAATAGTTAAAGATATGTAGAGGCGTTTACAGTTGGACTGTGTGTCATAAGCAGACCGTGAAGCGACGCTTTCAACCAAGCTTCCTTACACAATGCTGTGAGATTGAGATTGTGACCAATGGCGAATGGCATTGGCATTGTTCAATTCTAAGAGAATTTTTACTCAATCTACATTAGCCTTCCATTATTGTTTTAAATATGGAATATCCATTCACTTTCCATTGTCCAACTTGAAAAAATATGGAATAGTAAAAATTTTAACGTGACTAGTGACGCAGGCATGACACGCCCTCCAGCTTCACGTGAAACGCTTTTGACCTGGAGCTATGAACCGGTGAGGCCACAACTGGGGGACCTTATCCCCATACTTCACTTGTTCAAACCCATGAGCACAACGGCCCAGCAAAGACACAAGGCCTGCGAGCACAATGGTCCAACAGGGGTTTGAATCTTGGTGGCTGCTTCACCAACGAAGTGTTTTAACTGCAACACTACATGTCCGAAGACAAAAATATGGAATATCTAATGGCATGAGGCTTTTTGCTGTTTTCTAGACTTAAAAAAAAAATTCCACAAAGTGTCATGTGACAAATTATGGAATAGAATGGAGAAATTGGGAGTTTCAAATGTGCTTAAATCTGTATGTGAGCAAGTCAGGGTAAAATCAAAATTTTAGAGGGAATGTTGTAATATTTTGGTAGTGACATTGGTGTTAAACAAGTTCGTTTGTTTTTCTAAACATTGTTTATGTTATATATTAATAATTTAGAAAAATGGCTAAACAACACTAGTGGAGAGGGAGTTTAGCTATAGCTAGTGGATGACTTGATTCTAATTGTTAAAATAACAAATGCTATGAGGGAGCACTTGAAGGTGCTTGAAACCTTTTGGGAGGAGGTAGGAATGCAAGTAAACATTAGCAAGACCAAAGTAATGATCTTCTCTTTGAGAAAATTTTCAAAAACACAAAATAATTTATCTTTTAAGGCAATTCATTGGAAGTGGTGAATGAGAACAAATGTCTTTGGCTTTATTTTCACAACAAACTTAACTGGGAAACATGTAGAGAAAAAAAGAATTCAAGGAGGATGGAAAGCACCATACTTGCTACAAAATAGGTGTAGGAATGTTGAGCTATGAGATTGAAAAACTAAGAGAATGCTTTTTGGTTTGTTGGCCACCTCAGTGGTCCTATACGGATGTGAAATTTGGGTTAGTAATATGTCTAATAAAAAATCGAGGCAAGTTGAAAGAATTCAGAAATATTTAAGCATAAGCAATCTAAAAAATAAAATTGTTGTCCCATATGAGATCCTATTGGTAGAAAATGACACCTATCCGTAGGAAACATCAACAATGGTTCATTTGGTAAGTTATCTAAAGAAGACTCAAAATATGAAAAAACGTTGTTGGCCTAAGATGATTATAGAGGAGAGACTAGATAGAAGGAATACCACATGGATGAAAAAATGGGGCATTAGTATATAGGAATGTTTAGACACCAATGAAGAAATAAAAAAATTGTGAAGGAAAAAATTAGGAGTAGCTTATGGACAAAACAAATAGGTGTAAAAAGTCTATTATATCAAAAAATTCAACCCTACAAGAGACCATGATGGAAAAAACTAAATAGGAGTGAATATTAAATGAAGAGCAAAAATGTTGATAGCTCAATTAATAACCAACTTCCATCACATCAAGTGTGAAACTGGTAGATGGATGATACCTAAAGAAGAGTGGGAAAAGAGAATATGCTTATTTTTCAACACAAGAGCAATAGAGATAGAGTGACATTTTGTCATGGAATGCTTGACATACGGAGATCCTGTGCCAGCTATGAAGACATTTTGAAAACGAACAATTTAAACACTTCGTTTGAAGATACAAAACTCGACAAAAAAACAATCCTATTGATCAAAATCCATTATAGAAGAATAGATCTAGAGAGGAGGTTACATATTGTTTAAGGTCTTAGTGCACTTTTTTTGGGGGGTGTGTGTTGTTCGTGGGTCCCATAGGTTCTTTGGCCTCGTAGACATTATTAAAATATTTTATTCATTCATTCAAATTCATTTATTTTTGTGAATGAAAAACTTCCAAACTCTCATGAAAAATCACAACGGACTACCACATGGAGAACTAAACATACATCATCCCTATTTATAATCTTATTAACCAAGTATTAGTAGAGAATTACATGAGCTACATCATTTTATTTTTTGTATGCGGCCCAATGCACTTCATTCTAAATATTATGGGGTTCATTATGTCAAAGAGCTAAGCTTCGGGTTGTTGGATTAACCTCTTGATTCCTCTCTCAGTGAAAAGAAAAATGGAAAAAAAAAATGGTATTGTAATCAATCCATTGAAATGCTTCTTACTTAAGATAAAACGCCTGATAAATAATTTATCCTCTTGTTTTCATTTTCTAGAATCATATAGATTGCTTTTAGAAATATGGATTGATATTTTTGGGTGCAAGAGTATTCTAAGAGTAGTGTAATCTTGTATTATCTTGAAATAATAGTCATGATTAATTGATATATGAGTGGAATGAAATGGTCCCTCTATGATTATTTTTGTTACATTTAAGTTAAATAAAAGGATTTTATGATCTCAATTGAAGGATTTATAAAAATAAAGTCATGGTCAATATACAAAGAAAATCAATCAAAATCATGTTGTAGGTTTTCAATGGTGGATTGTGTAACTGGATATCTTATATTCATAACATGGGTTTGATTTTGTATTTTGTGTTTTAAAAAATTAAACAATTTAAAATATTCAAGATGGACTCTTTTGTTAACCATGTGAATAATGATGGGTCTTGTAAGGAATAGTGATTGGTGACCTAGTGGATGGCCTATTTGCTCTCAAAGGACTTTACAAGCTTATGTGAAGTGCAAAGGAGTGTATGTTGATATCTAAGTTTTACAAGATAGTGACACACGTCATAATATTGTACTATTGGCCTTTTAGGATATCAATTTATTCAAACAAAGGGATGTTGGTGACTTGGGATTTTGAAGTCTCAAAATCTATTAAGCATAAAGTTTCACATGGCAAAATCTGGAGGTTGATAAAATATACAAAGAATTTAATGATGGTTTCCATTAAGTTACAATTCATTTTACATGTGATGGTTAGCAATATTATGTTGATATACATCTAAATAGTGTTGTTACTTGGTTTCGATTTGAGAAATGGAGGAACATGGAATGTGAGTGCTACTCAAAAGGCTAAAAAATGGAAACCGATCTATAAATTAGTCTTCCAGTTATAGACACAAGGAGGGGGAACATAGAGAAGAGGACTTGATGCAAAAAATAAAGGGGTTCAAGAGGAGGAACAAGATAAAGAAGGTTTGATATGAGTTAGAGACAAAAAGCAAAGACTAAGACATTGAGGTGACTAAAACCCCATCTTGAATCTATAATGCTTAGATAACATCTAGAAAGGAGTTGTTAGTTACTTGGATGTATCTTGTGTTTATTTAGGTAATAGTAGAACCCTAAAATATTTAGTAATTAGAAGATGCATGTCTACTAAAGAAAGTATAGAAGTAATTGCATTGATGAGGTAGTAAAAAAATTGATCCCCGATCCTTAATTACATCATCTTTATAAATATTTAAATCTCTAGGATTATCATTAAGCATCTCCTAGGATATATTTTTCATCCCCCTCTCTTTAGGAATTATAATCCCTAAGATTATTAGTGAGGTCCTTTGATATAAAGTGTCTCTCTAAAAACTTACCAACCTTCATTAGTTGGGGTGATTTTCAATAAATTAGAATAATAAAAAAAAACTAGTGTGAGAAAATGTTTTATTAATTTATATTTTTATTGATGTCATTTTTATATTTGACCAATAGTGATTCACCATTAGACAACAAGATTAAGCATTACATTTTCATGCTAATTATTGAAATGGAAAATACATGTTCCCTTAGGGTTAATCTAGGCTAGTGCAATCAAATACACATAAATACGCACAAATCAACCTAGATTGTAGAATGATAGATTATTAACTTAAAAAACTATACTTTATATTTTAAGAAAGTAAATAAAGAAGATAGGGGTAATCAATTATATGGCCAAAGAGTGTGTACCGAAAAACGATTCCAATGTCAATAAAGAATATGCACAAAAAGGGTTAGCTTTGTCTTAGGTGAACACTATGTAATCTATACAACTTATGCACAAAAAGGGTTAGCTTTGTCTTAGGTTAGATTTTATACAACTTATGTAATCTATTAGAGGACAAAATTTCATGTCTAAGACAAGTTTTCTATTGTAAAAAAAATCTTCTAAGTTCAAATTCATTCCTACACACAATAAAATTCTACTCTTTTTCTCATCTTATGCATCTTTGGATTCTTTTCCATTTTTGATATTTGTGAGCTAGCAATATTAAGAATAGCCTGACAGGATTACCATTATATCACATACATACACATTCTTATTATTCAGTCCAAGAAAAATGCATAAAGATTCAAAGACAACAAGTAAGGACCCAGGAATGATGTAAGTAAATTCTTTACTCCTAAATTAAAGCACCAAATTGAAACATATAAATATTAATTGTTCCTTAATGCCCTAGGATGGAAGAGAATGTATGTATTATGGATGTGTTAGAATGAATGCATTGAGTATCTTTAAATATAATCACATAGCATCAAATTTTACTAATAGTTTGTTTAGTTAGCTTAGGGTGTGATAAAAAAGAGGACTAGTTGGTCAAATTTTGAATTTAACTTTTAGAAAGAGGGGAAAATTCCTTGACCATGGGATCACCTGGAACTTGTATGAATGTTTCAAGGTGGGTAAATAGTTAGATCTAAGTGGCTAACAATTATATAGAGATAAGTGCATTTGTAATTGTGATAAGTACTGAGGATAGGGAAAATTTATAGAAATGCACACATATATAAGGATGAGGTGGGGGATAAGTGTGAGGGAATATGTGTGTATATGGATGGGTAGTACTCAAGGGAATGAGCTCAAATTCACACAATATTGTTTCATTTTTTGATATACATGCATGAAGTCATTTCCTCAAAATGGACATTAAATTAAATGAGAAATGATATGGGTAATGCTAATTTCACAATTAAATTTTTCTTCAACTTTAAAGTGAATGTAAATCCTGAATGATCGTGCATTTCAAAATATGTATCATTAAAGATGCATAGAAGGCAAATATTAAAACATCAAAGCATATAAAAGGAGGTTCATATAAATTAATGGATTTGATGAGGATGTGATCATGTAAGTATTTTCTTAAATATATACTCTCCATAATGACCTACAAAAAAAAAAAGGTATATGATAAGTATCTTATGTCTTGAAATACTAAAAGACAGTCTTATGTCAATATGGTACCTATGAAGTACCCAAAAACACTACATAGGAATGTTACTAACAATATATATGCCCTATAAAAATGGTTGTCATCGCTTCCGTCGCTTCCCGCCTGGTGGGTGTTTCAAACGCTGTGGTCGATTCCCGCTCGGTAGGTATTTCAAACCCTGCATTTTCTACTCGTGCTCCTTCCTCTGTGATCTATGGCATCTCTGGGTTGTCGGTTGTTGATGGGGGCGATGGGAATGTGGGTTTGGACGCAGAGTTTGTTGCGGCCACCCCCATTTCGAAGGAGATTTCTTCTCGTTCTTTTCCCTGTGCCCTAGTGTCCGTGGCTAGAGGTGGTTTGCCCGCTCCACGTCTTGGGGGAAGCCACCCATATGTTGGGGTCTTGAAGAAGGTTGTTGAGCCTTTTCTTGTATGTAGATCCATCACCCTTTCTCTAGAGGAGGATATTGTGGCCGAGATTGATCATGCTGCTTCCATTTTTGTTGCTCGTGGTCTCATTTATAGATTCATGGGTTTTTGGCCCAGCCTTTCGGAACTTCATGCGTGGATTTCCAAGCACTGGGAGACCCTCATTTCTAGTATAGTTCATATTTTTCCTTTAGCTAAAGGGTTTTTCATAGCAAAATTTGGCATTGTTGAGGACATAAATTGTATTATGTGTGATCATTTCTTCAGTTGGGATGACTGTTTTGTGTTAATGGTTAAGCCTTGGCACAAAGATTTCAATCCCTCTTCTGAAACTTTCAACAAGATGCCTTTATGGGTTAGAATCCCTAACCTTCCAGTTCATATTTGGGTGGATTCTCTTCTTGAGGAAGTGGGTGAGCTCTTGGGGACTTCTTGATGTTTGATTTTGATTCCTTTAATATTCACCATTCTACCTATGCTCGCATCTTGGTGGACATTGATGTGTCTAAGGGACTGCCTACAAAGATAAAACTTATGTCTCCTAAGGGCCATTGGATCTAGCCTTTAGACTATGAAGGGATTCCCTTCAGATGTAGAAGGTGCTTTAAAACAGGTCATGTTGCTGCCAATTGTGATCTTGGTGTTACTAAGAAACGCTCTATGTCTTGGTGGAATAGTGATTTAGCTCAACATTATTCTATTGTGAAGAATTTTTCACAGCGAAGTTTTTCCTAGGTGGTTACTTAGGATAGCCCGACTGCCACAACAGTCTCGTTGATGAATGGGGTGACTTCCCCCATGGTGGGTGGCTCTGTTTCTTCATGGCCTGAGGTGGCTGATAGGGGTTGTGGGTTGCAGGCTGGTGTGTCTTCTATTGAGGTTGTCCCTCCCATTGTTGTTAGGAAGGAAGGTGATCTTGCTGTCCCTTTGGTTACTAGGTCTGCCCCAGTTGCTGGAGTTGACCAGTTTGTTGGGGTTGTTCCTGTCTCTAAGGAGATTGCTAGTGCGGTCCCTTTGCTTGGTTTTGTTACCAGGGTTGATTCTGGCCCCAACCCTGTTGATCCTGTTGGAGTTGCATCATATGTTGGTCACTCCATGGTTGTTGGGTTTCCAACGCTAAATTCGTTGGAGTGGCAAGATGAGGCTACTAAAGTTGAAGATGGTTGGATTAAGGTTAAAAGAAAACATTCTAAGTGATCCTCGTCTTCTTTTTACATGACCCTTCGATCCCACAAGAAGGGTTCCATAAGGAAATCCTAAGTTAGGGGGTTGTCTTTACCCCTATGGGCAGCTGGAACTTTCTTTGCTTTTTTCTCTTTGCTGCCCTTTGTTTGTTATGGTTGTTGGTATTTTGGATATGTTGATATGTTTTTGTCATTGATGTCAACACTTGTCAAACTTGTCATCACTTGTCAACACTTATCAACACTTGGATATTTTGGTTATGATCATCGACAAGACAAAGAATTATGCAAGAAACTGGTATTTGGTTCACCGGTAGATTATATTGTTCACTGACACTTGGAATGACTTGGAAACTACTTGGTTATGTCGAAGACATTATTCGATCACTTGGTTTTGGCGATTTGATTATTTGTTTATTCGGGTTTGCATATTTGTTGTTACCGACAAATAGGTCCAAGATAAGCACCGATAGACTTATCTATTCCAGATCAACACGACACATTATAGAGATGATTTATTATTGTTGTAAATGCATTTGAGCCAACATCATGTATCGGATATTGATTTGTTTGTAATTGATTTTATTGTAATATCTTTTAGTGAGCTAACCTATTCAATTGGTCTTAGGTTATGGTATATATGTAAGATCGATATGTGATTGGGGAAAAAGAATTGTAATAAAGTATATGCGAAAATAAGCAAAGCTATACATGCAAATTTCATTTGAAGGTTGAAGGAGGATTTTGTGAAGGCAATCAAAACTACACCGGTACTGAATCCACCATATGAAGATGTTATTTTGTGCAGTACATTATCATTGGATTTAACCATCCAATTGTAGTCAGTGTGACTCTCATTTTGTGATTGAGCAGTGAGCTCCAGGTAGTTGGCCTTTCTACATGTGCAGAATCCTTATTGTAAACACATACTATATGCAGTAGTATCATTTGATTGTGGGTAAGGCTTCCCACCGTGGTTTTTCCCCTTACAGGGTTTACATGTACAAACATTGGTGTTCTGTGTTGTGGATGTTGTTGTCTTTTTGTTTCATGCATTAATCTTTACCGATATTGCAATTAACTGTTAAAGTTGTCTACTGGCATAAAGTTTGGTTTACCGGTATTAAGCATTAAGTTTTGGTTAAGTTAATTCTGGTTGAATTTATTGGACAACTGATTCACCCCCCCCCCCTCTCAATTGTCTCTGGGACCTAACAATTGGTATCAGAGCCAAGTTCTCTTTTTGCAGAAGTTTAACAGCTTGAGAAGATCCAATGTCTACCAACTATTTCAGGAAGGACAGTCTGTAACTTGATGGAACCAACTATGGCATATGAAAGATCAGGATGGAGACACTTGAATTGCATTGGAAAGGATATATGGGAGGTTACAAAGATTTGCTATATTGCTCCTACTCTCGGTTAGCCTAATCCACCAACCTTAGGAAAAGATGAGGAAAATGATTGCAAAGCAAGAGAAACACTTTTGAGCACATTGTCAAATTAGCAAGTCATGGGATTGTCAGATAAATCTACTGCTAAAGCTATTTGGGACAAACTGGAAACACTGAATGAAGGAGATTCCACAGTAAAAATTGCAAAACTTGAATGCTTCTAGGTCAGGTATGAAAGTCTAAAAATGGAAGAAGAAAAAAGAATTTATGCTTTTATGGAAAGAGTAAATGAAATTGTTTTCGGTATACAATGTTGTGGAGGAACCTTAAGTGAAGATGATATTGTTTCTAAAGTTTTAAGAGATTTGCCACCGACATATAAAATGAAAGTTACTGCTATAAATGAATTAAGAACAATGCCTAATGCATCAATATCTAGAGATACTTTGGTTGGAAAACTTTCAACTTTTGAGCTTGAGGAATTTGGTCATGTTACTACTATCAAGACAGTTCTAGCTTTTAAGGCATCATCGTCAACTTCAATAGCATCATCATCATTTGACAAATCTGATTGGAAAGCCTTCTATGCAAGAGAACTCTAAGAAAGCAGGAGAGAAAATGAAGAACTTGAAGAACTTGAAGCACTATTTGCAAGGAAAATGCCTAAAGGTCCTATTGGAAGTAAGTATGAAGGTAAAACGCCCTTTAAATGTTTTAACTGTAATAAGATTGGTCATATGGCATCTAGATATCTTGATAGACATGCAAGATTAAGAGAAGAAGCTAAAAGAACATATAAGCCTAACCCTAACTATCAGAAATGCAAGTTTAAGAAGAACATAGACAAATCTTGTTATTGTGCTGACGGAGTTACAAATGATTCTGATGAAGATCCAATAGACAATGGATGAGCTTTTGTTGCTATAATAGAAGATCAACCGACACCTACTGTTCAACCGATAGAGCAGGCCCTGGCAGCTAAAGTTGGAGATAAGGATGAATGGATTATTGATTCAGGATGTTCACATCATATGACTGGTGATAAGAGTAAATTCTTAACCTCTCAGGATTACAATGGAGGTCTAGTAAGGTTTGGAGATGATAAAGCTTGTTTGATCAAAGGAAAAGGCACTATATATTTTGATGGTAAGCACAATACTGATAACGTTTACTATGTTGAAGGTTTGAAGCATAATATTTTGAGTGTTGGACAATTAGTTGAGAAAGGATTTCAGTTACAATTCAAGAATGGTAAATTCAAAATCTTAAACAGAACTGGTTTGGAAATTGCAACCGGTAATTAGACGAGAGGTAATATCTTTCATTTGAACAACAATGAGAAAGCATGTTTGATTGCACATACTGATGAAAGCTGGTTGTGGCATAAACGACTTTGTCATATAAACTTTGATTGCATTGTGAAAATCAGTACTACTAAGGCAGTTAGAGATTTACCTAAGATTGTTAAACCTCACAATCCGGTATGTAAGGAATGTCAATTTGGAAAACAAGTTAGAGCATCTTTCAAAAGTATTCCGAAGAAGTCTAACAATGTTCTTGATTTAATTCACACTGATTTATGTGGTCCAACAAGAACTAGAAGTATACAAGGAGATAGATATTTTATGCTAATCATTGATGACTATTCTAGAATGTGTTGGGTTACTTTTCTCAGAGAAAAATCTGAAGCATTTGGAAAATTCAAACTATTCAAGGTAATGGTAGAAAATAAAACCGGTAAGAAAATTAAATGTTTGAGATCAGATCACGGAGGTGAATTCCCATCTAAGGAATTTAATGCATTCTATGAAGTGAATGGGATCAGAAGACAGTTGTCAGCACCCCGGACACCCCAATAGAATGGAGTTGTGGAAAGGAAAAATAGAACTATCTTGGATGCAGCTATGATATCAGAAACAAATCTACCTCATATATACTAGAGAGAAGCAGTCAATACAACTGTTTATACATTCAACAGAGTTCACATCAGAGGAGAAACCGGTAAGACCCCACATGAACTATGGTTTGGTAATACTCCTACTCTTAAATATTTCAGAATATTTGGAAGCAAATGTTATATTAGAAGAGATGAGTATATTGGTAAATTTGATCCTAGAAGTGATGAAGGAATATTTCTTGGTTATTCATCTAAGAGCAAGACATATAGATGTTTTAACAAGAGATTGCAGAAAATTGTTGAGAGTGCAAATGTAAAGATTGATGAACAGTTTAGAGGAAATTCAAGGTACACAGACTCTGAACTAGCAATAGAGATAATCACAAATGAACCTACTATGAGTACACCGGTACAGAATGATGATCCAGTCACACCAGCATCATCTGGAGATTCAACAGTCACTGAAGAACAACAAGAAGTAAAAACACCTCGGTATGTAAGATTGAATCACTCTGAAGATCAGATAATTGGAAATAAATTTCAAGGAGTTATGACTAGAGGAAGATTGGCAAATCAAGAGGTATGTCTTATTACTCAAATTGAACCTACATCAATAAATGAGGAATGTGAAGATAAATATTGGATTAAAGCAATGGAAGATGAATTGGAACAAATTGAAAGGAATAACACTTGGTCATTAGTTTCCCGGCCTAAAGACAAAAATGCAATTGGAACTAAATGGGTTTTCAGAAATAAACTTAATGAAGATGGCATGGTAATTAGAAACAAAGCAAGATTGGTGTGTAAGAGATATTCTCAGAAAGAAGGAATTGATTACAATGAAACCTTTGCACCAGTAGCTAGAATCGAGACAATAAGACTATTATTGGCTTTTGCAACACACAAAAACTATAAAGTATATCAAATGGATGTTAAATGTGCATTTCTGAATGGAGATCTTGAAGAAGAAGTTTACATTGAGCAACCTGATGGATTTTCTTTGACAGATAACAAAGACATGGTTTGCAGGTTAAGGAAAGCTTTATATGGATTGAAACAATCTCCTAGAGCTTGGTATGCAAGATTGGACAAATATCGTTTGAAGCTTGGTTACACAAAAGGTAATGCTGATAGAAATCTATACTAGAAAGTGACTAATGATGACATCTTGGTTATTGAATTTTTTGTTGATGATATAATATTTGGAGGAGAAGATGGTTTGTGTAAAGACTTTTCTAACAAAATGCAACAAGAATTTGAAATGTCTATGATTGGAGAGATAAAATTCTTTTTAGGATTGCACATTTCACAGACTGATAAAGGTATATTCCTATGTCAATCTAAGTACTTGAAGGAATTACTAAAGAAATTTGGCATGGAGAATTGTAAACCAGTAAGCACACCCATGACTACAAATGATAAATTATCTTTGAAGGATGAATCTACACCTATTAATCCTACTAGATACAAATCTATGATAGGAGGTTTACTGTATTTGACACAAACAAGACCTGATATTATGAATGCAGTATGTATTGTTTCAAGATTTCAGAGTAATTCTCAAGAAAATCATGAATCAACAGTAAAAAAGATTTTCTGGTACCTACAAGGCACTACAATTCTTGGTTTATGGTATCCTAGAGATGAAAATTTTGACTTATATGCATACACAGATGCTAATTGGGCAGGAGATGTGGATGATAGAAAAAGCACCACCGACGCAACATTTTTTCTTGGTAGCAGACTAATTTCATGGTTGAGCAAGAAACAGAGTTGTACAAGTTTATCAACAACTAAATCAGAATATGTTGCAGCAACAACCAACTGTACACAAGTATTATGGATCAAGCAAATGTTGAAGGACATAAAGGTGAATTCCAAAGAACCTATCACTATTTACTGTGACAATACAACAGCAATTGATATATCAAAGAACCCGGTACTTCACTCTAAAACTAAACATGTTTCTATCAAACTGAACTTTCTAAAGGATAATGTTGAAGCAAAAGAAGTGAAATTGGTTTATGTGAATACTAAAGAGCAGATTGCAGATATTTTTACAAAGCCTTTGCCTAAGGAAACATTTGAGTATCTCAGAGAGCAACTTAGAGTCCTACCCCCACCGATAGAGACTTAGATAGTTGATGTTTGTCATCAACCGACATAATTAACAGAGAAATATTTTATTCCAACTTTGATGAGGAGAGCTACTTCTAAGGGGGAGTAGTTGGTATATTGAATGAATTGGTATTTTGTATTTGGTTTTGTATTGCTTTGGCATTTGATGTCAAAGGGGGAGATATTGATATGGAAAAACACATGAATAACACATATTATTCCCAGGGGGAGAGACTTTATCCTTTGTGAAGATATATTATGTATTTGTTGATTTTTGGATATGATCTCGTTTGGGAGATTGTTGGTTTTTGGTATTTGGCATTTTTGTTTTGGCACTTTGAAGGTTTTTCCATCTCGTGTTGCCATCAATGCCAAAGGGGGAGATTGTTGGTATTTTGGATATGTTGATATGGTTTTGTCATTGATGTCAACACTTGTTAAACTTGTCATCACTTGTCAACACTTATCAGCACTTGGATATTTTGGTTATGATCATCGACAAGACAAAGAATTATGCAAGAAACTGGTATTTGGTTCGCTGATAGATTATATTATTCACCAACACTTGGAATGACTTGGAAACTACTTGGTTATGTCGAAGACATTATTCGATCACTTGGTTTTGGTGATTTGGTTATTTGTTTATTCGGGTTTGCATATTTGTTGTTACCGACAAATAGGTCCAGGATAAGCACCGACAAACTTATCTATTCCAGATCAGGACAACACGTTATGGAGATGATTTATTATTGTTGTAAATGCATTTGAGCCGACATCATGTATCGGATATTGATTTGTTTGTAATTGATTTTATTATAATATCTTTTAGTGAGCCGACCTATTCAATTGATCTTAGGTTATGGTATATATGTAAGATCTTATTTGTAAGATCGATATGTGATTGGGGAAAAAGAATTGTAATAGAGTATATGCGAAAATAAGAAGAACTATACACCCAAACATCATTTGAAGGTTGAAGGAGGATTTTGTGAAGGCAATCAGAACTACACCAGTACTGAATCTAGCATATGAAGATGCTAATTTTGTGCAGTACATTATCATTGGATTTAACCATCCAATTGTAGTCAGTGTGACTCTCATTTTGTGATTGAGCAGTGAGCTCTAGGCAGTTGGCCTTTCTGCATGTGCAGAATCCTTATTGTAAACACATACCATCTACAGTAGTATCATTTGATTGTGGGTAAGGCTTCTCACCATGGTTTTTCCCCTTACAGGGTTTCCATGTACAAACATTGGTGTTATGTGTTGTGGATGTTGTTGTCTTTTTGTTTCATGCATTAATATTTACTGGTATTGCAATTAACTGTTAAAACTGTCTACCGACATAAAGTTTGGTTTACCGGTATTAAGCATTGAGTTTTGGTTAAGTTAATTCTCGTTGAATTTATTGGACAACTGATTCACCCCCCCCTCTCAGTTGTCTCCGGGACCTAACAATGGTCTGGTTGCAATTGGTTCATGGTTTGGTTTAAGTTTTCAAGCAACTTTTCTCTTTGGGGTCTCTATCCTTTCTTTGTTTTGTCTTGACTCGGTTCTGTTCCATTTTGTGAACCTAATTGAATATCTCATGTTGTGGGTGGTAGGATCCCCATTTAAAACTTGTCTTGTACAGGGTTTCAAGTCCCTTAAAAACTTGTTTTTATCTAATAAAAAATAATATATCCTCCCTAATTCAATTGGTTCTATGCAAGGAATTGAAGGAGAGGGGGGAAAGTATATGAAAGTAAATATAATCCATAGATAAGTGTGTAAATAGGTAATCACATAGATTAAGCAATAATGAACATCTCACATGATAAACATCTATTACATATAGAATGAAGAAACATGATAAACATATATAGGCTAGGGATAACCTCTATGAGGTAATATAAAGTCATTATGTCCCCCAATATATAAGGAAAATATAGAAAGAATATGACTATAAAAGTTGAGGAAATAAAGGGAAGAAATGATACTCACAATTGCAAGGATGAAATCATGAAGGTGTAACGTATAGAGAGGGAAGGAATGATTCCCCCAATATAAAGAGGTAACATGGTAAAATCAAAGATACGTGAAGGTATGAAGCCCTTATGTAAGTGTTGATAACAAGGTGAAACTAAACTCTAATAATTTAACAACTTAAGAACGTGTTTGCAAATCTAAAAAATAAGATTATATATTTTGAGCATTCAACATTAACGTAAAAAACAACAAACCATAAGAGTCATTATATATTTACATAGAGAAACACATTGGAAAAAAAATCCACATGATAAAGAGAGAAATGTATTATCATTCAATGAACAGATACACAACAATACACTTCACTACTATTCTTTGATCAATCCAATAACACCTTGTTACCTACAAAATACTCATCATAAAACTACTATGTCATACCTCCAATTTATAGAAAATTGAGGGAGGGAAAACCTCAGTGGTAACCTAAAACAAAAGGCAAAAACCACTTTATAAAACCCATTCCCAAGATAATGGACAACCAACAATCATAGTAAAAAAAAATACATGGCTCTAACATGGGCACCTAGTCCATAGCTAATCAACTCTTGGGCTTCTTAGATGCTTCATAACTCCTCAATGACACTTCTGATCACATATTAGGAGAACCTTTTATCTTCCAATGTTGGGTGCCCAACTCATGATTGTTCATATTCCCAAAGTGGACACCTACAAAGAATTTCCTATTTTCCTTATAACCACCACCAATACGTGTTCACCTCTTTGAAATGTAATTATAATTTGTCATAGAAAACGTGTATTAAATATTTTTACTCTCGTGTACCCTATAACACATTCCAAGGAATGTGGAGACACATAAATGAAACAACAATACAAGGTTAATGTCACCTAGCATATCATTCTCCCACTTTACATTATACATAGCAATTACATGCAAGAAATACAAAATATGAAATCCAGTAAAGGGATTAATGCCCATGCCTTCTTGCACAAAGAGAAGCTATCCATGGTAACTAGCTTGGTAAGAGAATTTGTAACATTATATAAAGTGTCAATATTTTCAATCAAGACTTTACCATTCTCAACCATTTATCACAGAAAGTGATATTGAACATCAACATGCTTGGTACAAACATGATACATGATATTTTTGGCCAACAAATAACACTTTTTCTATCATATCAGATCATCACTATCCTGCAATGAAAACCAATACCATTACTAAGTCTTTATAACCCTACCACCTCCTGAGAGGCATGTGTAACAACTATATACTTTTCTCCAGTGTTGGACAATGCAATTATGGGTTATATCCTACTCATCCAACTCACTACTCCTCTAAAAAAAGCGATGCAGGAGCATCCCTGGTTCATAGCAATCTTGCATCAACCAAAAACATTTTCCTTTTTGTTTTGTTTTTTGTTTGCAGTTTCAATTTTCCTTTCTGTGTGTCCCGGTTTTGGCTCACCGGATCCTATGGAATTGGACTCTACTTGAAGACTTGATCATCTTTCTTTCTTTCATACCGCATCACATTTGGATCACTTTCTGACGAGATATCCTATCGGTTTCCATGACAGTTTCCAATTACTAGTTGTTTCTGTGTTACTGGTTGCCTGGACCTATTTTGGTGATCTACCAGAACCCATTCTAAAGCTTGTGGAGCCTTGGGTGTTGATTTCGACCTTTTCCAGCGATCTACATTTCATTCTTTGGATTTTTTAGAGGAATCTCTTGGTGGAGGCCGACCTTATTATTTTCATGTTAGGTCTTGTTCTTCAAGTTTTGATCCCTTTTGGGTCGATATTTGTAATTACGCATTAGAATGGAATCAATTAGAATCAATTGGAGAATCAAGTAGCTAGACTGTGTGTAGAAGATAGATCATAAGATTCAAGGTCACGGTTGTGACCTATTTTACCAAGCCTGTGAGCCGGTATGTTGAAACCGGTTGTTATCGGTTGGATGTAATCAAACTCAATGCAATAAAATAATCTGTTATGCATTGCCTCCATCATATCTTTGTTGTGTTTACTCTTGCTGACCGATCCAGATTGATCTCTTTGAGGTCCCTCCTCACCAACGACCGCTTCAAGTGGTATCTGAGTGAAGTTATGTTTTGGAGGTTGCGTATCCTAAAATTTTGTTGTAGGGTGGCAGATTGAGGACCCGACCTGTAGCTATAGAGAACTAGTGTGAATGATGGCACGAAGAGGACCTAGGAATGGTGGAGCATGTGGGAATGCAGACCCTATTATAATTGGAGATGTTGTGAGGAATAGCAACCCGGTGAGAAGCCATGGAGACAACCCAGAGAAGAGGCCGACATATTGAAGATTTAAGTGAAGATGAAGGAGAAGAAGCCTCGATAGAACAAGCAAACATATTGGCAGTTGATCCAGATGAGGAAAGGTTTTTGAGTAGGGCGAATGCTAAACCTTATTTTACCCCACCATAATATGATGGGAAGTTAGATTCAGATGAATTGATGGATTCGATCTCAAAGATGGAGAAGTATTTTGATTTTGAAAACACTGCAGAAGAGAGGAAGGTGAAATATGTCTGTACTTGGTTGAAAGGTCATGCTTCTCTTTAATGGGAGCATTTGCAAGTTGATAGACAGAGAAGAGGTAAAGAGAAGATTAAGACATGGGATCAGATGATTGCTAATTTGAAATCAAAGTTTGTGCTGATGAATTATCAAGTGGATTTGTTCCAGATGTTGTAGAATTTGAGACAAAAGGAATCTAGTGTGAAGGAGTACACCGAAGCATTTTACAAGTTGAATATCAGATCCAGACATGTTGATGATGAAGTTGAACAAGTTTCAATGTATTTGAATGGATTGAAGATGTCTATACAAGATGAATTGAGTATTGATCAAATTAGAGATTGTTGAAGAGGCTTACCAGTATGCCATAAAGGCAGAAGAGAAGTTAAACAAAAGACATGATTAGAGACAGAGAGGTAGAGGTGGAAGGTTTACCGGAGGAATATTTCAAGGAGGAAGAGGATAGATGAGAACAAGGACAAGGAAGTGAGCAAAGAAGGTACTTCATACCAAAAGAATGATAGAAATTTCTACCGGATGAGAGAACCAGATGGTTATTGAAATGAGAATTTTGGAAGACAAGACAAGAGGGCATTCAGAGGAACTTGCTTTAAGTGTGGAGGAGAAGGACATTGTGCATTCGAGTGTAAGAAGACATAAACTACTAGAAGAGCAACAGTGGTGGAAGAAAACTCCACTGGATTAGACAATAAACTGAAAGATGGAGAACTATCGATGATGAGGAGAGCTTTGTGTCATACCAGAGGAGATGAAGAGCCTTTGCAGAGGAAGAATCTATTCAAGACCAGATGTAAGGTATCCGATAAATATTTTAAAGTTGTTATTGATAGTGGTAGTTCAGATAATCTTGTTTCAGAAGATATGATGAATAAGTTGAAATTGGAGAGATTGAAACACCTTAAGCCTTATTGGATAGCATGGATTCAGGTTGAACATAAGTTGTTAGTAAGTGAACAATGTTTGGTGAAATTGAAAATTGGGAATTATCATGATGAAGTCTTGTGTGATATTATGCCTATGATATTTGTCATATTTTGTTGGGTGGACCTTGTTAGTTTGATAGACAGGCAGTACATGATGGGAGGAAGAATAAATACACTATTGTGGCCAACGAGATGAAGCAAACCTTGTTGTATTTGGAGGAACCTTTGAAGAATGAATTATGTATGAATACTAGAACTTGTTTAGTAGATGGAAGGAAATTCATGGATGGATTGAGACATGAGAATGTATGTTTTTCCTTAATTCCTAAGAAGACTGAGAGACCAGAACTAGAAGGAGAACACCCGAAAGAGATAAGAGATTTGCTAACAAAATATGAGGACATCATTTAAGATAATGTACCTAATGGATTTCTAACTATGAGAAGTATTAATCATTGCATGGACTTGGTTCCCATAGCTAGTTTGCCTAACAAAGTTGCACATCGATTGATACTTGCAGAGAATGAAGAACTAAATAGACAAGTGTAGGAGCTGTTGAAGAAAGGTTTGATCAAGGAGAGTCTAAGCCCTTGTGTAGTACCAATAGTATTAGCACCTAAGAAGAATGGAGAGTGGAGAATGTGTACGGATTTCATAGCAATAAACAAGATCACAGAGAAATACTAGTTTCCTTTGCTTAGGATGGATGACATAATGGACTGTTTGAATGGAGAAATATACTTTACAAGGATAGATTTGAAGAGTGAATATCATCAGATCGGAATTAGAGAAGGTGATGAGTGGAAGACATCATTTAAGACAAATGAAGGACTGTATGAATGGTTGGTGATGCCTTTTGGATTGACTAATGTACTGAGTACTTTCATGAGGCTGATGAATGAGGTAAATTGAAGAAATTCTTGGGTAAGTTTGTTATTGTGTATTTGGATGACATTCTAATTTTCAGTAAGACAAAAGAGGAGAATTTGTTGCAGTTAAGACAATTTTTGCTGAGATTGAGAGAAGAAAAGTTGTTGATCAATATCAAGAAGTGTACTTTCATGAAGGATGAGTTAGTCTATTTGGGATTTGTGATATCTGGGGATGATTTGAAGATGGACCCGGAGAAAGTGAAAACAATTGTTGAGTGGCCTACACCGGAAAGCATTGAAGAGGTAAGATCATTTCATGGATTGGCTAGTTTTTATCAGAAGTTTACCAGAAGTTATAGTTTGTAACCCTGTGACTGAGACCATGAGAGGAGATTAGAAGGAATTCAAGTGGATGACCCGAGCAAACAAAACTTTTGAATTGTGAAACAGAAAGTGACTAAGAAACTTGTGTTAGCTTTACCGGATTTCAATAAAGTATTTCAAGTGGTTTGTGATGCAAGTGGAACAACAATAGGAGCAGTCTTGAGTCAAGAAGGAAGAACAATAGCCTATTTCAATGAGAAGTTGAATGATGCCTGGAGGATATATTCAGTGTATGATCAGGAGTTTTATGCCATAGTTCAAGCCTTGAAGAAGTGGAGACATTACTTATTGCTTAAGGAGTTTGTGTTGTATACATATCATCAAGATTTGTAATATTTAAAGTCATAGTAAGTTGAATCAGAGACATATGAGATGGGTAGAATTCCTGTAGAGTTACACCTTTCTGTTGAAGCATAGAAGTGGGAAATTTAACAAAGTTTTTGATGCATTGAGTAGGAGAAGAAATTTGTTGACAGAGATGAGAGTGACAATATTAGGATTTGAAGATTTGAAGACCTTGTATGACGATGACCTGGATTTTGCAGAACCTTGGAAAGCATGTAGAGAACTGGTTACAAAAGCAAATGGTTGGATTATTTCATTCAGGATGGGATGTTATTCAGAGGAGTTTAGTTGTGCATACCTAAGAGTTCTATGAGAGAGAATCTGATAAAGGAAAAACATAGTGGAGGACTAGTTGGATATTTTGGCATTGACAAAACAATAGCATTGATGAGTGAGAAGTACTTTTGACCCCAGATTCATAAGGATGTTAAGAGATATGTGCAGAGCTGTAGAGTTTGTCAAGTTGCAAAAGTAGTATTTAGAATGTGGGATTGTATAAACCTTTGACAGTACCGGTAAGACCTTGGGAGGACATAAGCATGGATTTTGTACTTGGATTGTCTAAGACATCGAGAGGGAATGATTCTATATTTGTGGTAGTGGATAGATTCTTGATGATGGCTCATTTCATACCTTGTAAGAAGACATCAGATGCATTGCATGTAGCAGACGTATTTTTCAAGGAAGTGGTGAGATTGCATGATTACCTAAGAGCATAGTTTCAGACAGAGACACTAAGTTTGTTGGATATTTTTGGAGAACACTTTGGAAGAAGATGAAGACAGATTTGAAGTTCAGTTTTACTTTTTATCCACAGACTGATGGACAGACAAAAGTTGTTAATTGGAGTTTGGGAAATTTGTTGAGATGTTTAGTGGGAGATAAAACTGAAAGTTGGGATTTGATCCTTACACAAGCAGAATTTTCCTACAACAATTTAGTCAATAGAAGTACCGGAAAAACACCTTTTGAGATTGTTACCATAGTGCATCCTAGAGGTATATCAGAATTGAGAGACATTAGTAGTGAAGACCAAAGAAGTTCAAAAGAAGAAGACTTTGCAGATCACATGGTAGCATTGCATATTCAGGTTAAGCATCATTTGGAAGACATGAACAACAAGTATAAGGAGAAGGCGGATGAGAAGAGGAGACAAGGAATTTGAAGTTGGCGATAAAGTGATGGTATATTTGAGAAAAGAGAGATTCCCGGTTGGAACTTATAATAAGTTGTAGATGAATAAGTTTGGACCTTGTAGGATTTTGAGGAAGTTCAGTTTTAGAAATGCATATGAAGTGGAGTTACTGGATAGTCTGAGTATTTCACCTATATTCAATATTGCAGATCTCCATGAGTACCATGAACTATAATTCAGTGAGGACAGTGTTGCAGACTTGGAGAAACTGTTGCCCCAAAAGGAACCAGATCAGATTGAAGAGATTTTGGACAGTAGGACTGGGCATAGTACCCGAAGTAGTCAATATAAGGAATATCTCGTGAAGTGGAAGGACATACCAATTGTAGATTCATCTTAGATTTCTCAAGCAGAGGTATACCGCCTTGATTTCCGTCTGACCTCGACAAAGTGAAAGGATCTCTTTTTCAATTACCTCAGATGTCTGATGCAAGAGCATCCCCGGTTCATATAAATCTTGCATCAACCAAAAACATTTTCCTTTCTGTTTGCAGTTTTAGTTTTCCTTTCTGTTTGCAGTTTAAGTTTTCCTTTCTGTGTGTCCCGGTTTTGGCTCATCGGATCCTGTGGAGTTGGATTTTACTTGAAGACTTGATCATCTTTTTTGCTTCCAGACCGCATCACATTTGGATCACTTTCCGGTGAGATATCACTACCAGTTTCTATGATAGTTTCCTATTACCGGTTGCCTAGACCTATTTTGGTGATCTATAGGAACCCATTTTGAAGTTTGCGGATCCTTGGGCGTTGATTTCGATGTTCCTTGGCTTATGGCCAAACTTTTCCCACGATCTACATTTCATCCTTTGGATTTTATGAAGGAATCTCTTGGTGGAGGTCGACCTTGTTATTTTCAAGTTAGGTCTTGTTCTTGGGGTTTTTATCCCTTTTGAGCCGACTGGATCCTTTGGATAATATATATATATATATATATATGTATATATGTATATATATATACATATATATATATACATATATATATGTATATATATATATGTATATATATATGTATATATGTATATATGTATATATATATGTATATATATGTATATATATATATACATATATATATATACATATATATATGTATATGTATATATATATATATATATATATGTATATGTATATATATATATATATATATATATATATATATATATATATATATATATATATTTGTAATTACGCATTAGAATGAAATCAATTAGAATCAATTAGAGAATCAAGTAGCTAGTTTGCGCGTAGAAGATAGATCATAAGATTCAAGGTCCCGGTTGTGACCTATTTTACTAGGCCTGTAAGCCAGTATGTTGAACCCGGTTGTTACTGGCTGGATGTAATCAAACTTCATACAATAAAACAATCTGTTATGGATTGCCTCCATCATATCTTTGTGTTTCCATTGTGTTTACTCTTATTGACCAGTCCAGATTGATCTATTGGAGGTCCCTCCTCACCGGTGACTGCTTCATAAAGTAAACACATAGCCACTAGTGGACCTCTAACTATCTAAGTCACCTGCCTAATTAGCATCAACAAGGCTGTGTATGTAAAATGACAACCATATTAATAGTATCATAATATATAAAATAGTAATCAGAAGTACCTTGCAAATATCCAAACACCATTTTAATAAAAGTCCAATGCTCTCTACCAATGTTAGACATAAACCTACTCAAAACTCCCACTACTTGGAATATATTTGGTCTAGTGCAAACCATTACATACATCAAACTACCAGAGAAATTAGCATGCAAAACCTTATATATCTCATTAAAATTAGTATAAACTCAACTTAGTACTAATAAAAAATGGAATATTAACCATCTTATAGTCTTGTATATTAAAACTCTGCAAAATAGTATCAACATACTTAATTTGACTTAACTAAAGCTTTTAGTTAACTCGATCTTTGTTGATCTTAATAGCAAGGATATATTTTATAGCCACCAAGTCCTTCATATAAAATGTGCTAAAAAGTGAAGTCTTGAGCTCCCTAATCATCATATTTCTCTTATCAATAAACAACATGTCATCAACATATAAGAAAACAAATAGTATTTGATCATTAATAACCTTAATATAGACATAAAAATTCTACTCACTCTTAACATAACCCAAATTCAATGCAAAAATATTAAACTTTCAAACCATACGAGGGTTGCTTTACCTACAAAGCAATCGTTCTTTTTTTAATAAGAAAACCTTTAGGCTATCCGTATACACTCAAGAATTGGTTATGAAAAATTAAATAGATATTTATTATTTATTTAATGTTAATTTCCTCTATTAAATAATTAAATTGACAAGTTTAATTATTTTTTTTCATTTTAATCTTAATTCTTCTATTAGATAATTAATTTGAAAAGATTAATTTATTTAATTCATTGCTTATTGTTCTATTAATTAATTAAATCAAAACATTTTATTAATTTATTCATTAACCCTTTCTTCTAAATCAATTCAATTAAATATCTAAATATTTAATTACTCCCTATCTAATTATTCTATAGTCTCATCAATTAAATAATTTTATAATTATTTAAATCCTCAAATCCACCTCACTTCATCTCCACATCACTCAACCTTGCCAACTCACATTTTATGTGGCTAAATAAATTATTAATTAGCCATATTAATTCTAACCTCATTTCATTCTTTTGAGAATGTGTACGTACACTCATCCTCAACTTCTCTATATCCTATCCAACAACTCCTACATCTTTGAAGGAAGTTTTTCCATGTCATCCTAGTCAACCTCCACTTGTCCTTGAACATCCATAAATCTTCTCCAACCATCCTATATTCTCTCAAGTCTTCGCCCTCAGTCAAGGTGAGCCTTTTGACACTTGGCTTCTCCTTCCACCTTTCCCCCCATCCTGTAGGGGTAGGAGGAACATCTTATTAGTTTATCTCTCACATCTCAACCAATCTTTTCATAGCCATCCAATCTACATGATTCAATCTCAACCGTTGATCTCTGCCACATGGGATTTTGCACATAAAAAATCTATAAAAAGAGAGTTTCTTCAGCATTTTGAGACTAATAGCCATCTAATAGTTATCTTGCAGTAGTTATTTTGCATCCGTGAGTTTTAACATTTTCAGTATTTGAGCATTTTAGGAGTCTTTTTTATTATCTTTCATCATAGCATAAATCATTTTAGCTTGCATAAACAAACCATCAGTGATTTGTCCATTCCACATTTGCCATCTTGGAGGCCACATAGTGCATGCATGAGAGCAATCATCTGCAACCAAGAACAATGGGGATAGGACACAATGAGACAGGAGGGTAAAGGTATAATCTTTATATTTTCATGTTTTGTTCCTTTGATTTGTTTCATTGGTTGATATTTGGAGTTTTCCTGTAGCTTTCATTATCAAATATTTGTTGAAAAACTAACAAGTTGCAAGCTTATTCTGAAGATTAATTCCAAGTTGATACACTATCACATATAAATTTCCTTCTCAAGATGCCCATTTAAGAAAGTAGTTTTAATATCTATTTTCTCTATCTCAAAATCACAAAATGTGGCAATAGATAATAGGAATATGCTAGAAGTCAATTTAACTATAGGAGAGAAAATTTAACTAAAATCAACTCCCTCTCTTTGGGAATAACCCTTGGCCAATAGTCTAGTTTTGTACCACTCTAACCAACCATCTGCATCGATTTATTTTTTAAACACCCACTTGCAACCAATGTGTTTTCTTCCTTTGGACAAACTAACATGATCCTAGGTGTCACTATTATCCAAAGCCATCATCTCCTCCATCATGAATCCATCCAAGACTCACTTTCCTCTAAACAAAGAACCTTCTTGAAATATCTAGGTTCATTTTTAGTACTCAACAAATCAAACACACAATAGAAATATAGTGGGCTATACCTATTAGTTAAATTGTGTTTTCTTATGGACCTCCTCAAGGGAGGAGTAATGGGCTCTACTTGTTCTTCTTCTATGTACCCATCCTTCACATCCTTTGAACTCTTTGAACTCTCTCCATATTCTCCATCATCTATTTCATCTAATTTTTCTTGCACATGTTCATCTTCATACTTCTCAATCTTTGTCTCGAAGTGCATGATTTTTTTCTTATCCTTCTCCTTTGGTTTTTCTTCACCTGGGTAAGATCTAAACTCCCTTAAAACCACATCTATAGAAAAAGATCATTTTATGAGTTAGAAGATTCCAAAGTTTATAACCTTTTACATCTTCATCATAAACCAACAAATATGCACTTATGTGCTTTTGGATCCAATTCAAACCACTTCTCTTGAGTCACATGAACAAAAGCCTCGCAACCAAAGACCCTTAAGTGAAAAAGAGAAGGTTATCTACCTATCCACACTTCATAAGGATTTTTATGAACAAAATTTGAACAAGGAGATCCATTAATCAAATAACAAGCGGTACCTACAAATTTTGTCCAAAATTATATATCGAGCTTAGTACCACTCAACATGCTCCTAGCTCTTTCCACCAAGGTTCAATCATTCTTTTTACTACTCCATTGTGTTGGGGGTTACAAGGAGTATTATTTTGTCGAGTAATACCTACCTATTTACAAAACTCATCAAATTATTTCAAGCAATAAATTCACCCCCATTATTACATCTCAACCCTCTTACCTTATAACCTGATTGTTTCACAATTAAGGCTTTAAATTCCTTAAACATAAATTTATTTTCGATGCATGAAATAAATACAAATGTATCTTGAGACATCATCAATGAAAGTAATATAATATGATTGATATTTTCCAAAAGACTCAATATCCACTACTCTAAACACATTCAAATGAATGATATCTAATGATCTCTTTTCTTTATTAGTCACATTAGGAAAAGGTGATATATTTTGTTTACCAAACATGCAATTCTCACAAAAAATATTTTTTTTCCTATAAAATAATCATAAATATTGTCTACAAGATATTTATTTAGAATGATTTTAAGATCTTTTCTTCACTCATGTGACCCAATCTATGGTGTCACAAAATATATACATTTTCAATGCAATTACATTGACGGAGTGACAAAAAGTAGAGGCATCAATCATAAAAAAAGTTTGTATGTAAGATCATTTATCTATCTCCAAAATCCCTCTTACCAACTGACAACTAGACTTGTCGAATGTAACATGCATTGGAGAATCATTCAACTTGGATGCTAAAAGTAAATTTCTCGCAAGTCTTGAAATATGCAAAAGATTCTTAATGGTTTTAATCCTTCCATCACTAAAACACAATTTTACCTTTCCATTAACAATAATATTTTTTATGTTGTTATAAATAATGAAAGTATCTCCCCCATCATATGTTGAGTATATAGAAAACCATTCCTTATGAGGAGTCATATGGTAGGATCAACATGAATCAATAAGCCAAAAATTAGTGCTAATAGTGTTAGCTAAAATAAACAAAGCATCTGAATCATCATTAGAGGACTTTTCCATGGATGAATTAACATTCTTTTTCTTATTTTTACACTCCTTCACATGCCCTCTTTTTACATAATTCCAACACTTTACTTTTTCTGAGAGTTTTAAAGCGCAATTTATGCTTATCCCTCTTATTATCCCTCTTCAGACCTTCCTCTTTAGAACTACCCCACACATGAAAGACGTCTTGGAAGCCAACATTTATAGACTTTCTCCTCATCTCTTCTGAAATAAGTATGATAACTACACTATCCATCTTTGGCTCATTACCACTACTTGTGGCAACAAATATATTTTCCCAATATTTGAGAAAAGAACAAAGAAATCATATACACTTATATTCATCTTTTAACTTAATATGTACTAACGCAAGATGAATTATACTAAAATTAAATGCATTTAAATGATTTATTATTGATCACCACATTTCATCTTTAGAAAATAAAATAATCTCTTGAGATAAATTTGTTAGACAAACATTTAGTTTTGTAGATTTCACCTATCCTCTTCCACAACCAGTATGTGGTGTCTTTTGTGGAGACATTCAGAAGAACAAAATCTACAAGACACAATCAAATGATTCTTGATACCTTCTTGTCCAACTTCTTCCAATCCTCATCTAATATTGTAGATGGATTTATTTCTTGTAAAATTGGAAACCATTGATCTATCTCTTCAAGGAGATCCTTAGCTTTAATCTACACATCTTGTAGCGAGTGGCATTGAATTTATCAATATATTATCTAGAGGTAATGTTCATGGCATACAAGACTCTTCACAAATACGTAATAAACCACAATACACAATCTCTCATTTTAGCAAAAAAAATATTCAACACTTCAGAGAAAGGTGTCTCTCTATCAACAAAACTATTACCTCTAATACCAAATATTGATAACAAGGTGAAACTAGATGGAAATAACAACTTAAGAATGTGTTTGTAGATCTAAAAAAAAAAGATTATGTATGTTGTACATTCAACAATAACATAAAAAATAACAAACCATAAGAGATGTCAAATTTACATGGATAAACCCTTTTGAGAAAAAACTCCACACAAGAGATAGGGCAAGTATATTATTAATTTCTAATGAAGAGTTACACAACAATGCATGCAATTGCTATTCTTTGATAAATACAAAAGCACTATGTTACCTATAAAATATTCTTCAAATATCTACTATCTCATTGCTCTAATTTATATGAAATTGTGGAAGACAAAACCATAGTGGTAAACTGAAGCAAGAGGCAAAAACCAATACCCAGGACAATGGACTTCCAACAATCATATTTAAAAAAAAAAAATTTCACATGGCTCCAAGCTGAGCACCTAGCCCGTAGCTAATCAACTCTTCAACTTTTTGGATGCTCCATAAATCCTCTATGACACTCACATAATAGGACAACCTTTCATCTTCAAATCTTTGGCATCCTACTAAGGATTTTTCATATTCCCAAAGTGGATTCCTAGAAAAAACCTTATCCCATTTTGTTGTGCAACCACCATTAACTTGTGTCCACCTCTTTGAAACTCAATTAGAATTTGTCATAGAAAATACATATTGAATGTCTTTACTCTCATGTTCCTTTGAAAACTTTCCTAGGAACATGGAGACGCATGAACGACATAGGAATGAAAGGTTCATGTCACCTATCCTAATAATAAGGATAAATGTTGATGATATAGAAAGAAGACTGCAAGAGATATATAAAGCATGATATGGTAATGTAGGCTCAATAAATTACTTATCAATAAGGTCCATATGTAGGCTCTTAGAAGTATGGAGTGTTAATATAAGCACGAGAAGTATCAATTTAAGCTTAATAGATGAATTAAAAAGTGATATCTAAAAATAGAATCAATATTTAAGCTCTAAAGAAGCATATATGTAATAATTTGTGAGTAAATGATGGTTATTAAAGACTAAGGAATACAAATAAAATGAGAAACTAGAATATATCATGGTAAAATAAGAATGATAAAATGGGAAATATTGTAAAAGCGTAGGTGAAAAATTAGGTTAAAACAAAGAAAGAAAAGTCATAAAAAAAAAAGTGGATGGAAAATGAAAATGTGAAAAAGAGATAGAAGGGTGAATCTAATTAGGGATTGGAAAAAAGTTTTGTAAAGAAAAATATGTGAGAAAAGGCAATGGATAAGAAAAAGAAGAAATATGATTTAAGTAGTAAAATATGTAAATTAAAACATCCTCTAGGTGAGAATATATGTATATATATATATATATATATATATATATATATATATATATATATATAGAGAGAGAGAGAGAGAGAGAGAGAGAGAGAGAGAGAGAGAGAGAGAGAGAGAGAGAGAGAGAGAGCATGAATATATACAACAAAAAAGAGTCATTGTAAACACCAGACTTAAAAAGTAAATAGGAAAATCAAAGAGTGTAAAGGTGGAATCGAAGCTATCTAGGCATATATGATTGTACATTGTAGTGATGCTCATAACTTATCAATCAAAATTATTTTTGGTGCCTCCTTTGGCACCATACAGTATCAATCATTCTTTAGATCATCATTGTCCCAAAAGTAATCATCCAATTTGTCTTCATATTCTTTCACTTTGTGTTCTTCTTTACAGGTTTATGTTAGTTAAATGAGAGGGGGGGGGGGGGGGGTGAATCAGATAAACTCACAATTCAAACTCTTCATCAGATTCAACCTCGGTAGAACTTACTTGATATGCAAATATGACTGTAAATCATTCAAACTCATAAACTGATAAACTTGAAACATCAAAACACATTTAACACCAGATTTAACATGGAAAACCAAATAGGGAAAAACCACTATGGGATTTCAGACCGACTAATAAAATATACTCTTCTAGAGTATGCTCAGTTAAAAGCCAATCATGTTAAAGATTACATAAACACATTGCTAGATGTGACCCGATCAAGGGATTTCCCTCAGATTTATCAGAATCTCGCACTTTGTTAGAAGTGACCTTATCAAAGGATTTCAAACACTCAATTAGAATGTTACCTTGCTAGAGGATATACAAATAAGACTGTTAGGTCCACTCGGTTAAGAGATTTCCTGTCACTTACAAAAATAAATAATAGTAATAAAATATATCTGCAACTTCACATCTGAAATGTTATAGAAGACTCTATGTGCTCAAAATAATCTTGTCATAAGACTTATCTTCCTCGTTGCTGGGCTTCTCACTATGTTCTTCAATCTTCTGTACTTTGTAGTCACTTCAGCAGCATCATTGTTCTTCTATTTGCCCGCATCCTTTGTTCACCAACTTTCCTTATTTATAAGCAATTCCTAACCGCTTAATCTCCTTAATCACATTTCTCATGATTAATATTAGCCATCAGATTTTCAAACTTGACTAGGTTCATTGAATCCTTTGAACTGAAAAACGTTTTATCTTGCCTTGAAACTTGTATTCCTTCCTTGGTACTTGTGCTCGGTTATGACCGTTCAATCTATGCTGTAGATCTAACTCTTGAATTTTCATTGCCGTTGATCCTTAACAAACTTCTTGCACGAAATTCCAATCTTCTATAAATCTCCAGCTCATTGGCAACCTTCATTTAATAATGTATTTATTCATCCAATGCATTCTGTTACTGCTCGGTTGATACTCGGTTAATTCTAAACTTTACTCGGTAGATATTCTCATCTCAGTTACTGTCTTGGTAGCTTTGCTTGCTGATGACGCTCAATGACTTCTTCCTTCTTTAACCAACACCGATAACCTTGGAGTTTACCGACTGGCTCCTTGCTCGGTAAAATAGAATAGTATCAAACCTTTACTCATTCTATTGCATGAAATCTTTTCTCCTTCTTATTCAGTCTTCGAATACACATATATAGGATATCAAAACAATCAAAATATCATAATCTCATCACTGTCTAACTCAATAATAGTTGCCCATTGAATAACTTATTACTCCCCTTCATTTTCACATTCTTTCAGTGTCACTTACCGACATCTTTATACTCATCAAAACATACTCTTTAAGATATGGCAACATCATACTGAATCAAAAAATCAATTGCTTGACATCAATGACAAAATAATATTATTAAGACAGTAATCATCCTTTATCAATTATATCATCAATCTCCAACAACCTTCTTAATATCCTCATACCAACAAACTTAATGTAATGCCAACAATCTCCCCCTTTGGCATTGATGGCAATACCAACTTGATTTATTCCAATTGATTCGAACTGCTGTTATTCTTCTCCTGTTATCCTTGAGATGTATTATTCTCTTGTAATCTTCTCCCCCTGTCATTAGTCTTCTCCCCCTTTGACAACAATGCCAAAAGTAAAATTGATCCATGATTACTTCCCCTGTGAAGTAATTTCCTTACTATTAAAACATATACAAATGTATCATCTTAGTCTCGGTCAGAGCATCTTGTCTTCATTCACTATTTCCTGCACAACTTTAGACAACCTTCTAAAGTGTGTAAATCATCATCAACTCACAAATAGTATTCTATAGAGTCATAGAATTGATGCTTTCACTGAACTCTGTCAGTGAGTACTAGATAGGGGTAGGACCCCTAACTTACTTATGAGATACTCAAAAGTGTCCCTTGGCAGTGGCTTTGTTAAGATGTTTGCTATTTGTTCCTTTGTGCTAACATTCTCCAACACAATTTTCTTTTCTTGAACTTCTTCTCTTAGATAATGATACTTTATAGAAATATGCTTTGTCTTAGAGTGCATTACCAGATTCTTTGAAATGTTAATAGCACTTGTATTATCACAAAATATAGTTACTGGCTCGGTAACTATCTCATTCATACCTTCCAACAGTTGTTTGATCCATGCTATATTGGTACAATTCAATGTTGCAGTGACATATTCAACTTCAGCGATTGACTGTGCAATGCATCCTTGTTTCTTGCTAAGCCAACTCACTAGTCTTTCTCCCAAAAAGAAAGCTCCACCGCTTGTGCTTTTCCTATCATCAATATTTCCCGCCCAATCAGCATCAGTATAGAATTTTAAGTCAAAATCATTCTTTTTATATAGTAAACCATAATCTTCAGTGCCTCTCAAGTATCTAAATATTCTCTTGATTGCTGTCATATGGGTTTCTTTGGGATCTGCAGAAAATCTTGCAGCTATACCTACTGCATGTGCTATATCAGGCCTGTTGTGAACTACATATTGCAACTTTCCAATCATAGATCGGTAAAGTGTCTCATCAACAGATGCAGATTCACCATTCTCTGATAGTTTATAGTTAGTAGTCATAGAAGTACTTACAGGTTTAGAATCCTCCATTCTAAATTTCATCAAGATTTCCTTTATATACTTGGATTGAGTAATGAAAATCCCATTTTTCATTTGCAAAATTTGTAAACCTATAAAATACTTTATTTCACCGATTAATGACATCTCAAATTCCTTACACATTTTATTTCCAAAGTTCTTACATAAAGAATCATTTCCACAAAAAATAATATCACCAACAAATATGGCTGAAATCAGTATTCCATTATCCTCATCATTCTTCATATACATGTTGTTTTCACTAGTCCTCATAAATCCAATCTTTATTAAGTAAGAGTGCAACCTTTCATACCATGCTCTAGGTGCTTGCTTTAGACCATATAAAGCTTTATTCAACTTACATACCCGATCTTTATTCTTCTCTTCAATAAATCCTTCATGTTGTTCAATATATACCTCTTCTTCTAGTATACCATTCAAAAATGTAGATTTAGCAACCATTTGATATACCTTGAAATTTTTGTAAGCAGCATATGCCAACAATGTTCTCACTCCCTCAAGTCTTGCCACAGGTGCAAAAGTCTCACCATAGTCTATTCCTTCTTCTTGAGCATAACCTTTGCAAACTAGCCTTGCTTTATTCGGAATGACCTCACCTTTTTCATTTAGCTTATTTATAAAAATCCACTTTGTACCGATTACATTTTTCTGTTTTGGTCTTGGGACCAGTGTCCATGTTTCATTTTTCTTGATTTGTTCAATCTCTTCTGTCATAGCATTCACCCAATCTTCATTGCTTAATGCCTCTTTTACTATCCTCAGTTCAAACTCGGATATCAGACATGTGTTCTATCTCAATTTGTTCGTTGTCATCCCTAGAACATCCTTATCTCCTATAATCTGACTTGATGCATGATTTCTTCTAACATATTTTGCTAATATAGGCTCGGTAGGCTCTGTATGATCTTCTTCATCACTCGGTAACTGAGTATTTTCTTCATCGACTTTCTTGGTAAGACTTCTCGGTTGTACATATACAAACTCTTCATAATCTTCTGGTTCTTTGGAATTTCCTTCATCATTCCTTTCTGCAAATTCATCAATTTTCACATTTGCAGTTTCCACTATTTTGTTAGATGATTTGATCAGACATTTAAATGCTTTACTCCTAGAGGAATAACCAATAAATGTTCCTTCCTCGCTTTTCTGATCAAATTTTCCATTTCTGTCATCTTTGTGAACATAATATCTACTTCCAAATATTTTAAAATAACTTACATTTGGTTTCTTGTCATACCAGATTTCATACGGTGTCTTCATAGTTCCTTTCTTTAGTTGTACTCGGTTCAGGGTGTAAACTGTAGTGCTTATTGCTTCTCTCCAAAATATTTGAGGTACTCTCTTTTCTACCATCAAAGTTTTGGCACAATCTACAATTGATCTGTTTCTTCTTTTAGCTATCCTATTTTGCTGTGGTGTTTTTGGTGCAGACACTCTTCTCTTTATACCATGATCATTGCAAAATAAGTTAAATTCATATGAAATGAACTCTCCTCCTCTATCAGAGCTTAGACATTTCAACTGTCTTCCCATTTCTTTTTCAACTCTTGCCTTATACCATTTGAACATTTGAAAGGATTCTGATTTCTCTTTTAAAAATATAACCGACATCATTCTTGAGTAATCGTCCACAAATAATATGAAGTATTTATCACCATAATAACTTTGAACTTTCATAGGACCACAAAGATCAGTGTGCACAAGATCTAAAATTCCTTTAGAAGTGTAAGACTTACTTGTAAAGCTTGATTTTTTCATCTTACCCATCTGTCATCCTCGGCATATTGCATTCTCAGGTTTTTCCAAGCTCGGTAGACCTCTTACACGGTGCTTCTTACTTATTTTGATCAGGTTATCAAAATTTACATGACAAAACCTTTTATGCCATAACCATGTATCTTCTATTTTTTCATACAGACAATTGTTCCAATTTGAGTCAAGGTGAAATGTATTACCTCTTGTTTGAGTCCCGGTAGCAGCCAACTTTCCATGTTTGTCATGAACTTTGACAATTCCTTTCTGAAATTCTATTCGATATCTTGTATTGTTTAGCTATGCTACACTCAACAAATTGTATTTCAGACCTTCAACCCAATATACATCATCATATTTATCATTGTCAAGAAGTGTGATAGAACCTTTACCTTTCACAGGACATGGTGCATCATTACCAAATCTTACATAACCTCCATCATAATCTTCTAATTTAACAAACTTGTGTTTATCACCTATCATGTGATGTGAGCATCCACTATCTATGA
Source organism: Cryptomeria japonica (assembly GCF_030272615.1). NCBI lineage: Eukaryota > Viridiplantae > Streptophyta > Pinopsida > Cupressales > Cupressaceae > Cryptomeria > Cryptomeria japonica. The sequence continues at coordinate 24,090,744 of NC_081406.1, forward strand.
TCCAAGAATCATTATTATTTATGTGTGATATTAAGGATTTTTCTTCATACCTTTCTTCATCTGATCCATCTTTGATAGCTACATATACAACTTCCTCTGTCTTTGTCCCATCAGATTTATCATCATTGGATTCCTCATCAGCTACTAGGCATGCCTTTCTATCTCTCCTTCTGAAGTCTTGGTGCCCTCTGTATTGGTTGTCTTTTTGTCTGTCATCTCAATATTCTCTCTTTTCACGAGATTCTTTGTCAGGATAGTTAGAAGCCATATGTCCAATTTTATCACAGTTAAAACATTTTAAAGGTAGCTTCCCTTTATACTTACCTTTGCCTCTTGGTAACTTTCTGGCCAATAATGCTTCAAACTCTTCTTGCTTTCTGATTTCCTCATATAGTTTGTGTACTTCTTCCATGTTTTTGCAAAATCTCTCACTTGCTCCACTACGATTTCCTTCAGCATATTTATACATTCTATCATTGTAATCATCAGATTCACCAAGATGAAAAGAATTGAAAGCAGATTCAACTTTGTTTATCGAAGACCCACTGTTATCAAAATTACTTAACTCAAAAGCATGTAGCTTACTGATAGTAGCATCCAAAGAGACTGGCATGTTTGGTATAGACCTTAATTCATTAATTGTAGAGATTCGAATGGCATAAGCAGGTAGAAGTGTTCTTAGCAACTTACTTGTTACATCCTTTTCTTCAATAGTTCCTCCTGCTCCTTTGATTTGATTGACAATTTCCTTTAACCTTGTACTATATTGGATTATGTTCTCACCTTCATTCATTCTCATGGATTCAAGTTGTCCTCTTAGACTATCTACTTTTTCTCTTTGAACATGTTCATCACCACCATATACAGATGTAAGCTTATTCCACATAGCTTTGGCATCATTACAAACTTCTAGATCATTAAACTCTGAGTCGGTCAATGCTAATGTTATTTCAATCATTGCTTGAATATGTTCTTGCTTTGCCTTTATTTCTTCCATTGTCATAGGGTAGGTGCTAGGTGCAATGTAATCATTCTCCAGATAATATGTTGCATATTCTCCAATTCATGCTAAGTGTAGCTTCATCCTTTTCCGCCATGTGGTGAAACTTGACTTGTTCAACTTTGGTGCATCCCTTTTATACATCTTCGGATCTTGCCTCAAGTTCCTTCAAACTTTTCCTTTCAAAGTTCCATCTTTGATACCAATTGTTAGTTAAATGAGAGGGGGGGGGTGAATCAGATAAACTCACAATTCAAACTCTTCATCAGATTCAACCTCGGTAGAACTTACTTGATATGCAACTATGACTGTAAATATTCAAACTCATAAACTGATAAACTTGAAACATCAAAACACATTTAATACCAGATTTAACATGGAAACCCAAATAGGGAAAAACCACTGTGGGATTTCAGACCCACTAAGAAAATATACTCTTCTAGAGTATGCTTGGTTAAAAGCTAATCCTGTTAAAGATTACATAAACACATTGCTAGATGTGACCCGGTCAAGGGATTTCCCTAAGATCTATTAGAATCTTGCACTTTGTTAGAAGTGACCTTGTCAAAGGATTTCAAACACTCAATTAGAATGTTACCTTGCCAGAGGATTTACAAATAAGACTGTTAGGTCCACTCGGTTAAGAGATTTTCTATCACTTACAAAAATAAATAATAGTAATAAAATATATCTGCAACTTCACATCTGAAATGTTATAGAAGACTCTATGTGCTCAAAATAATCTTGTCATAAGACTTATCTTCCTCCTTGTTGGGCTTCTCACTCTGTTCTTCAATCTTCTGTACTCTGTAGTCACTTTAGCAGCATCACTGTTCTTCTATTTGCCCGCATCCTTTGTTCATCAACTTTCCTTATTTATAAGCAATTCCTAACCGCTTAATCTCCTTAATCACATTTCCCATGATTAATATTAGCCATCAGATCTTCAAACTTGACTAGGTTCATTGAATGCTTCGAACTGAAAAAATGTTTTATCTTGCCTTGAAACTTGTATTCCTTCCTTGGTACTTGTGCTCGGTTATGACCGTTCGATCTGTGCTGTAGATCTAACTTTGAATTTTCATTGCCATTGATCCTTAACAAACTTCTTGCACGACATTCCAATCTTCTATAAATCTCCAGCTCATTGGCATCCTTCATTTAATAATGTATTTATTCATCCAATGCATTCCGTTATTGCTCGGTTGATACTCGGTTAATTCTAAACTTTACTCGGTAGACATTCTCATCTCAGTTACTGTCTCGGTAGCTTTGCTTGCTGACGATGCTCGGTGACTTCTTCCTTCTTTAACCGACATCGATAACCTTGGAGTTTACCGACTGGATCCTTGCTTGGTAAAATAGAATAGTATCAAACCTTTACTCATTCTATTGCATGAAATCTTTTCTCCTTCTTATTCAGTCTTCAAATACACATATATAGGATATCAAAACAATCAAAATATCATAATCTCATCACTATCTAACTCGGTAATAGTTGCCCATTGAATAACTTATTACTCCCCTTCATTTTCACATTCTTTCAGTGTCACTTACCGACATCTTTATACTCATCAAAACATACTCTTTAAGATATGACAACATCATACTGAATCAAAAAATCAATTGCTTGATATCAATGACAAAATAATATTATTAAGACATTAATCATCCTTTATCAATTATATCATCAATCTCCAACAACCTTCTTAATATCCCCATACCAACAAACTTAATGTAATGCCAACAATTTATATTTTCTATGACATGTTCATGATATTCCTTCATGCTAGGTGTAGTGCCCTTCCAAGATACACTCTATTTTGATACTCTTGATAGATACTTATGGCTTTATTTTTGTATTTGGATGCTTCTAGTCAATGTTAGATACTTCATGTTGACCGGTAATATATTATGTATTTATGTGGATGATGATATACTCAAGACCATGTTGTTGTTGGGATTCATGTTTGGATATTTATGTGTACTCATTATATTCATGTTGTGGTTTATATTTATTTGTGATGGAATCATGCCATGTACTAACCTTACTTCATGCTTATATTAGATGTGATGATATTATTGATGATGCTATGTCTTTATCATGATTGTATTGTTATCTTGTACGTGAAAGGGATAATGTCTCATCACTCATCTATGATCAGGGTGTGATACTAGACATCGACTCCACCTAGTCTCACAGGTTTGGGAATGTCTCTAATCCCAATTGCAAGTTGATCGGAGGATGACATAAGGTCTTACCATACTCTAAGCTTAGTTGGTATCTTGTTAGTTTTACTGTTTTGGTTAGAGTCACCTTGTTTAGTGTTATGTGGTATTTTATTTAATTTTATAATGGGATTGATTTTATGGAGTTGTGTTGATTAATTAATTGCTTCATATAGCTTTCTTGTGTAACTGATAAATAATGAACTATGAATAGTTATTTATAGATATATATATATATATATATATATATTTATTTATTGTGAATTTATAATAAAATATTAATAATTATTTTATGGAATCATATTATTTAAGTAATTGTGCTTATTTAAAAATTTAATTATTTATTCTTATTTTATTGGTGAGTTGGAATTGAATTTGATGATTATTATTTATTTTCTTTCTTTCGAAATTATGAGTTGGAGTGTTTTGATTTTTGCATGGAAAGTTGTTGATTTAGTTTTCATGCAAATAGAAAGAAGATATTTGTAGGTTTTGCATGTATTTTCTAGGGATTGTTCTTCTTAGAAGATTTTTGGGGAAGAAATTATGGTTCAATTTGTGAATGTGATTTTTGCTTTTGAATATGCATTGTTGTTGTGCGTGTGATTGAGGAAACTTGTTCAAGCTGTGGATTATTGGATTTTTCTTGATTTACTATGTGCAATATCTTTCTTGCAAACTTTTTGTCCATTCGTCTTTATTCCAGGTTGGTGGTTTCTAATTCCTATTTTTATTTATGTAATTATGTTTTGAAAGGGAAAGGTTACCTACTATGTGTTTTATAGATATCTTTGGTTTATTCTGGAAATTCTGTATTTTTTCCTTCCATACTTGTAAATCTGGTGAAGAGAAATTTGCTTTCGTTTCTGTCTGAGATTGTATTTGTGATTGATTCTTGTAGGATCATCTTCTTATCTTGCATGCATTGAATTTTTACTATGAAGAATAAACTCTCTTTTCATGTAGTTGGTTGGATTCAAATTCCATGGTTTATGTTTTATGAGTTAGTTGTTAAACTATATTTCATTTCTGAGTCTTTTTGGGTCTCTATTTTGAATGTGCTAAAACAGATAATAAATTCAATTGTATAATTGTTGTATGTGCCATTCTGGTTAGCATATGCACTAGTCTATGTGGAAAATGCGCTAAACTGGGTCTTGTATGTGCCATTTCATGTCATAAATGTGCTAGTCTGGATTGTGAATGCACAAAAAGAAGATTAGACAAAAGCACTGAAACAATTTTTTGATTTTTGGGTTAGTTTGCATCAGATCAGAGGCTTGTATTGGGTCAGTATTTTTATGTGATGACCTTTCTTGAGTTGATGAACTGAATTTTTGAGAATTTTCATGTATAAGTGTATCTGGAATCACAAGTTTTATGTTCTTGATGTTCGATGAGATGTACCCTATTAGAATAATGTGACTAGGATCATTTATTGTTGAGGTTCCAAATCTGATATGACATCTATGTTGTGATGTGTCATGTTACATTTCATAAGTCCTTAATATTTATGTTTTACTTTAGGTTCTAGGAACATGATAGGGGGAGTGCCTTCTAAGTGGGTGTCGAGGCCCCTAAGTGGTTGCCAAGAGATCTCATCGGAAGTTGTTTGATCAAGTGATAATCTTAATAAATTAATTTAGGGGTTGGGTAGTTTCCACCTTAGCAAGATAATTATGGTGACCCACTCATTTCCTAGAGTGCTACTACAAGCTCATGATGAGATTGGAAAGGCCTTGTTGGCATGACTGTACTCCCTTGTCTTCGCTAAAGGTTGATTTGGTTCCACATGGGTATCACTTGGGTGTTGGGGTCTAGTGAGGGATTGTTGTGATAACCATTTATGAGAGCATGTGATGACACTCTTCCCTATGTGTGTCCTACGACCTTAGTCCTTGTGTTTTATGGGAGCCTTTGATGAATATGTGTTTTGTAGTGAGTGTGTTTTGTGGTAAGTCTTTGCTTTGTGTTTAGGACTATGATTTATGTTTCCTTGGAGGTTAGGTGTCACCCTAGGTTTAGAGTATGTGTGGGACCTTATTGTTGGCATTACATGAAGATTGCATTGGAGAAGTATAGCGTTGTCATTGATGTCAATTACAATTGGTAATGAAGCAAGAAAGCTACCGGTAATGATGCACTAAAGCAACCAGTGGTGATGTAGTGAAGATCAACTGGTAACCCTCAACCGGTAACCCTAACCAGCTGATATGCAAAACCCTAACCGATGAAGTTTGGAGATCAGTTGTGATGATCTATGACCGAATGGTGATTGGTAATGAGCATGCCACGTAAGCATGATGCACGTGATGAGTTTTTAAATGGATTTGGCACATAAGAGATAACTGTTTATCTTGGGAATGATCAAATGCATAGCATGAAGTGAAAAACGTGTGATGAGTTACGGATTCAATGTGTGGTGATCCAAGAACGGTTGTAAATGCCTAGAAGAATGTAATGTTGTTTGCATGTAATCTAATGGTCAAGATTAAACCAATATGTTTGTAATCTCTATGAGATTTGTAGGGTTTGTGTTGTTTTATCGACTTAATGTATTTGTTTATAAGGTCGATGATTTGTTTCAATGAAGTGTTGGCAATTTGGTTAAGTGTGAAAGTGATTGTTGCCAAACTAGGAGGTGTGTCTGAAGAATGTTGTGAAGGTAGATAGGAGTGATAAAGGATCTGATTCAGCAAGGAAGTGCTATTTCCAAATCAGTCAAGAACCTGTTGTTCTCTAACCATTACAATAGTTAAATCCCTTAACCGGGTAAACTTTAACAGGCTTGTTGTTGAAATCCTCTAACCAGGTGATCCATTAGCTTGGATTTGAAATCCTCGACTGAGGTTACCTTTAACAAGGTATTTGTAGTTGTTGGCAGTACATATAAATTTCCATTTTTTTATATCGCCTTATTGAGTCATGTCCCTAACTGGTCCTTTGCTCGGGTTGTGTTTCTCGAGTTTTCTGTGCAATTCAGTCTTCGTAGTCTTCTTTATTTAAGTTTCATTGTGCTGAACTTGAACCTTGAATTTGAAACTTTTAGGTTCAAGGTTCAAAGTTTAACGGGCGTCATGTTAAAATTTATTTCCCCACGGGACTTTATAAGTCTTTTTCAGTGTTTTTCAGTGTTTAGCATTGGTTGAACCTTGAACTTGAACCTTTCAGGTTCAAGGTTCAAAGTTCAATATTTGTTATGTATATGTTTTTGCGTTGCTGTTGTTCTTCAAGGTTCAAAGTTCAATGTTTGATTTCTTAGAAATCATATGACTTTTCATAAGGTGGTGGCGTAGATTTTAAGGAATGGCTAACGACAGCAGGAAAGGGAATATTCTTTCTTAATGATTTAAAAGTTATCATTTATAACAAGTATGGCATGGGAATCCATGTTTTCAGATATGAAGTGACTTGTTATTAAATGCATGATCATTTGCAATCATTTCAGAGTAATGTCGCACGAGTGAAGAGTAATGATGATAACTTATGGAAATCATGAGTAAGATTTTCTTGGCTATTTTAAATTGAGTAGTTGTCTTGTCGAGATTGTCATTTGTGAAACATAAGTTTTAAGGAAAGTTTTTGGAGCGAAAGAAAAATAGACTGTGATAGGGGTTTTGCAGATGATAGAGGAAGGAAAGAAGCAGGCTAAGATTAAAGAGGAAAAACTTGACTTTGAAGCTGCACATTCCATTGGTGGCCGAGTTACTAGATAAAGATACAAGAAGAATTTTCAGCCACCTGTCGCTCATCTCATTCTTGATTTGGACGCTGAGGAAGTACAAGGCAATATGAAAACCCCTATTTCTGATGCTAACAAGGTTGTAACCAATGCTAATGCTAATGTCCAAGATTCACAGGTGCTTGATGTTCTATCTAATATAGATAATGCTATGCTGCTGACTTCAGGAGGACCTCCACCCATGCAATCCAAAGATCTAACTGTGGCTCCTAAATGGTTGAGTGATCCAATTACCAAGAAAAGGAATGTTGTGCCTATTTCTGTGTCAATGGAAGATGTCGTGAGTAAGTGTCTAGGAAGAGCCACGAAGCCTAAGTGGCTAAAAGTGGAAACCATGATCGATTTTGATGAGGGCACAAAATATTGGATTGCAGATATTGCTAAGCCTACATCCGATAAGGATGCTGCCACTGCCTCAGAGGCTGATTATACCATTGAGCGAGTTGATTTGGGGGTAGGAACTAGAGCGGTTGATGTGAAACATTTAGAAACTTCAACCAAAAGGATTATCTCCTGCAGTTGGAAGGATGAAAAGGATAACGCAAAGTTGAAATAGAGTTTAATGCAAATGGATCAATACATCCATGCTCTGCAGAATAGTCCGCTGCCATTGTCTCGAAGCTCTATTCCCTTTAATCTAAAATCCCCTGATAATCAGAAGTTCTTGGATGAAGTTCAAAGGAACAAGATGACCACAAAGATTTTCTCTGAGTGGCTTACATCGATTGTGCATCAAGGAACTAATTATATATCGGATTTAGTTCAAATTGGAATTGGACGCTGACTTAATCGCATGGCAGAACAAAAAGACTAAATGGGTGGTGATTTCAAGGCAAATGCACGATATTCAATGCTATGGCTTGATGAATTTTCTTGCCAAAGACAAGTGCCAAGATTAGATGAAGATATAATGTTCATATGCAAAGAAAGTATAGAGTGGCGGAACCAAATCATTGAGCAAGGTCATAGTGAGTCTGTCAGTCTGCAAGGTGAACTAATAACCCTAAGAACAACCATGCAAAAGGATCTGCATTGTGTAGATGTTCAGTTGCTTACAGAGGATAGCTAGACTCTGGAAGATACAATAGAAATGGTCAATCTATTCAGCAGTCACATTAAACAGATTAAGGTGGAAAAGTCCTTAGCTGTGGAAGATTTTACGAAGATTTCTAAAGTGGAGTCGATGCTTACAGTATGCCTAGATCAATTGGACTCTCACAGAGATAAAGTGCAGTTGGTGAAAAGAAAGAAGGAACTCTAGAAGCAAAGGGTAATTCATATCAACCTGCCACACATAGCGGTAATCTAGGAATTCTCAAGGGTTCATCGAGAGTGGAGTGCAGCGAAAGTGGTTATGGTGTCCGCCCAGAATAGCAATTCGGGCAATCCGACTGAAACATAATTGACCGCATGACTAGCACTATTGGTAGTTGTATGCCAGTGTGTCTAGCCTTCTTTTTTTTCCAGTTATGCAGTTAGGATAGTTTTTGATTAACTCATTTCGAGTTAGTTTTACCTTTGATTGAACTATTGGTCTGGGGGCCTATTTATAAGCTTTGTAATGACTTTATGTGGGTCCGCTAAGTCTTTGGAAAAACTCTCTTTAATTTTGGCTGAATACTTTATGTATGTGTTGGAAGTTGATGATCATTTATGAATGAAAATAAAATGACTGTTTATCTTTGGATTCAAATTTGTGTGTTTGGTGTTTGAAATTTGATTTCTGTGAGAATCTATTTCAAGAAAGAATCTGTCATAGCTTTCTATATGTGTAGAAAATATCAGTGAGATTCATCTTTTAAGGTTTTTATTTTGTTTTAGTGTACATGTGAAGTCTGTCGTCTTTACACAAAGAATTATATATGAATCAATGCTTGTGTTCATTTGGTATTGACTGGTGAATATAATTCCCTTTTTGTACTTTTTGGTGAAAAGTATAATATTGGTTGTATGTAATTTGAAGCTGATTGAATATCTATTAAAGGGAGTTGTACGTTAATTCAGAGGTTAATCAATACGATGATTTTCCAACTGTATGGTGAAATTTTTCTTTCATTTCTTGGGCTAAAGAGTATAAAAGTTAAATAAATTGTGATAGACAAATCTGTTTACCAACAGTAGTCAATCCCTTAACCGGGTGGTCCTTAACCGGATCTGTTCCTAACAAGACATTATTGTATAAGCTTCTAACAAGGCTTGGCTCCTAACAAGGTGAACTTCAGAAGAGTTCAAAATACTTGTGGGTATTCATCCCCATCGTGGTTTTTCCCATTTGGGTTTCCACGTGAAAAATCATTGTGTCCAGTGGTGAATGATTTTGTGGATATGTTTTTGATTGGTTGATTTGAATGACTGGTAAATCTGCATAGATATATTTGAATGACCGAAAATGATCTGAAACATATTTTTACTGGTATTACTAAAGTGATTTAAGGATTTGTCAAATGGTATTTAAGTTTCAAGATATGTTGCATTGTGTCACTGAGTATTAAGACAACTGGTAAAGTTTAACAGTGCAGTTGCAGATTTATCTGGGTATCTAAACCGGTATACTTTATGAGCTGATTTAGAGTTGAAAGTTTGTTTGGTGAAAGTTTAGTTTATTTTCTATCTACTGATTCACCCACCCTCTTAGTAGTTGACTAGATCTTTATTGTTTCATCATATTATCACTTATGTCATTCTTCAGAGCATAGGGGGTGGATCTTTTGGTTCCACTTGGTTGGGTGGTTTGATGCTTTCTTCCTTTGGGATTTCTTCATTGGATGTTTGTGTGCATGGTGGAGGATTCTTCTACTTCTTTTTAGATCTTGTACTATAGATTCATGGAGCAAATGTGATGTAACCTTTATGTTCGGGAAATAACATTGTAACATGTAATTTGGACATTGTTCATTTAGTTAGCATTATGGTTTCTTATTTGAAGCAAATATTGTATAATGTAATGTTTACCTTGCAAAAGGTACTATGGTTATTGTAATGTTAACTTATGTGATTCCTTTGTATGGAAAGGTACAAGCTATATTTTAGGGAATTTTGGAATAACTTGTATGTTAGGATTATTGTCCCGATAATGTTTGAATATCGATGTACTCAAATGAATTTATTAGAATGGAGGTATTTGATATGTTATGATTCATGATTAAGTATTCAATTGGTTAAATGGTTATTTTCCTATGTTTTATGTTATGAAATGAATATTAGAACAAGTAAAGAGATTCATGTAGTATTTTTTAGTAATATTGTATATATCTTTTTATGGTTGTATATAAGTAATGTGATTGAGTTACTCTAGGGAATGTAATTTAGATATTTAATTATTTTCGCTTGTGTGCTTAAGTTTATGAGATCGTGTTTGTTTGATGTGTATGTGTCTCTTGAGTTTTTAAGTGTTGTTATAATCTTTTTTTTTAATAAATATCTCTAGTTTTCTAGATTCGTGGTTAAATCTGTAGGGTATTCTTAGCGAGCATTACACTAGGTGTAAACACAAATTCAACAAGTATGATATTGAGAATTTCCTTTCTTACCCCTTCTTGTATCTCCACTAATATTATCTTTCAAGTGTTGTTCTTTCTCTCCTAGGTTCATCGTGGTGGATTTATAAAATGATTGTTTAGTCTTCCATTGGTACCTCTTTGCTTATGCAATGGCTAGGTTATTCTTGAATTGTTGTACCTTTGTGTCATTATTTTCCAAATGACACTTGTGTGTATAAGGTAGTGTTAGTGTGACATATCACATCTTCATTGAACATTGTTGTTGTTTTAAAAAAAAGTTATTTAATTAGGTTTTGAATTGGTCCTTCAAATGAGGCATTAAACATTTTTTAAACATTTTTTTTCTAGATTGGTAAGTTTAATGTCAATGTTTTTGGAGAATTATGCACATTGAAAATTGGTTTAGCAAGTCACTAATTTGTTAGGAATTAGTGCATAACATAGGTTAATAAATGATAACAACTCTTAATAATTTATTAATTAGGGGTTAGTAATTAATTATTAGTTAGTTGTTGTGTATTTTATGTAGTTGAAAGTTGAAAGGATTTATAAATCATTGAAATGTAATAATGAGCATCAAAGATGATTGATTGTTCTGATGGAGCCTTTGGCTCTTCTTTGTATGGTAATTTCAATATGGTATGAGAGAAAAAAAATTGGACCTCTTTTTTCATCATCCATTTGATTTTCTTCCCTCTCCAAAGTGATTCACATAATAATGACGTAGCGACAACCACATGCAACAACCATTATTTTTACCATTCACTATACTTACATTTTGCCAATAATTTTATGATGTAGAACATGCAAATATACATAAGGTCTATTATATTTCTATATTGTTTGATCCTTCAGTATTTTATATCCATTTTATTTATTTTCATATCTAAAATTAGTTTTATTTTAAATCAGTATACGTTCATATTTGTATTTTAGTTGCAAAAATCTAAGGTGGTACAAAAAGTGTAGGCAATTAAGGTGGTTTGAGGTAGTTTTTGTTCACTAGTTTCATGGTAAATACAACAACCATGTCCATATTCTTTCCATTGAGGACGTCACTAGGATATTGTTTTTGAGTTAGAAATGCCTCTCCTTGTTGATTTGATAAAGAAAATATTTCCAGTAGGCATGAGGAATAGTGCAGTTATAGAAAGTGGCCTCCATGGAAATGTCAAAGAACTTTAGAAAGGGAATTAACAGTAGAGCAAGAATAAAGTATGATGAGCCTAAATAATGACTCTATTTTGATAGATTTTTTATATAATACTCCTGCCTAGATCTTATGGTTAGATGCCATTTGGATTATAATATTCTCCTAAGTTGATACCTTTTAAGTGTTTCTGAAACTAGTTTAACTTATACCTAAGGATGTCATATAATGATTTTAAATGATCTATCTATGCAAATATCTAAATTTTTTTATAAATATGGTTTGCATTATATTATGTTAGCATTAGTATATACACATGTTTGTTGTGCACTAATATCATGATGCAGGGTCAGCAAAGGTGAAGCAAAGACAAATGGCGGTTCAAAAAATCATCAAATATATAACCGCAATGCAGACCCAATCAGAGAAATGTAGTAATGATCAAAACCACTTGACCGGTTCTTCAGTAGATTGATTTATGAAACATTTATAATTGTTCTTAGTGGAACTTAGATCTAGGAGGCTAGTCATGCTATATTTTCTCAGCTGCAGGACAAATGTTGCTCTGTTGTCCTGTGCTGACTTCTTCTCTTGTTAATAAAACCTGTTCAACTATTCCGTAGGAATGTGGTCGATCAGTTAGAAGTTTTTTATAAGTTTTCCTATAAATAAAGGGATCTCTCTCCTCTCGGGGATATCAAAGAACAACCATAGTATTTTGTAATACACAGTCTTATGGTATTATTTATGTGTTTTCCAGTAAAGATGAAATAAAGAGATCAATGTGATTTTGAATGATTAGATAATAGTAATATGAAGTTCTGAAGATACTCACTCAAGGGGGCCCACTTGGTGAGTAATCCTTTGTATGTTCTAGTTAGTTTTATACTTCTATAGTAGTTGTTTCTGCAGTTGTCTGTTCCTGCAACCATAGGAAACAGTTCCCGTGTCTGTTTCTGCAGCCACAACAGCAGAGTAGCTCCTGCTGCCCGCCATAACTTTATCATTTAACAATAGTTGTTTAAAGTAATTTCCAATTGTAAGATTAAAGTATTAGTTCATTTGAGATTCTGTGTGTTTACTTTAAGAAGAATTCCCTTTATTGCAGTAATATAGGATGGTTGCAATATGAACTTGGTGCACATACAGTGCTGGCCCATTTCAAGTTTACGTCCCTGGTTGATAACTAAATGAGCCTTTGCCACATGAAAATTTAGCTATTTAAAGATATTCAATCTATGAATTGTGTCTTAGTACCTAGTTACCATTCCAATTGTGACGACCAATAAGGTAGTTAAGGTCTCACTTGTAGACCACCATATAGGTGTTATCCAAAGTATTAGCATATAAATGTGTCTTAAAAGTGGAGAAAAACTCCATTTCAACTATTTTTAAAAATACTAAGTATAATTTTATTTGGATGTACAAAACCTATTGTATTAAAGTAGATGTGACATTTTGCCAAGATCTAGAGCTCAATGAAAATACAATAGAGAGACAAAATAGATGATAGAAATAAACTGTATTCTATCAAGATGAAAATATTGATCAACTGGATCATCAAGCGTTACATACAATGAATATGAGCCTGCTTATATAGGCAAGGCTATATGGATATGTGAGCACACAAACATGACATGTGGCTCAATTAGAAACAAGGGTAGGTAGGAAATAGGTGTGGGTAGGTAGGAGAAACAATATAATATTCCACATGAGGTGGATCACCCACTGAATGTGGAATGTAACAACAAGATAAGTCCATAAAAGGTGGAAATTCTCCTACACATAGTATCCCAATGTGACACAAACACCCAAGTGTCTCATACCCAAACTAGTATGAAATGAATTTCCTAAGTAAACTTAAGTAAGGTGTAACAATATCCAAGATGAATAATTATTTACACCAACACCCCCCCTTAAGTGCAACTTAGGGGAATGCACTTAAGTCTACAATGCAACTAAGCAATGCAGGATGGGTCTCAGCTACTAGGCCATGTTAGGTACCCATGTACAAATGCAAATACATGCAAACCAATTCAATGAAATCTCTCATAAAGTGGGGAAAGAGAGAAAAACCCAATGGGAAAAAACCCTCCCCCAAAAGAGAGATGAAAAACTGTATACAAAGAACTCTCATAGAAGAATGTGAAGGACAAAACCCTGTGTGAAGAAAAAGTCCCCCCCCCCATATGAGAGAAGAAGAAGAGAGACTAGGAAGCCCCCTCAATGTGGAATGTGCACCAATGATAGAAGCTCGATGATGAATGAAGAAACTGCTCCACAAACGTTGAACAACATTCCTCCCCTTAGGAAGAAACAAAACCAAAGGTGTATCCATGAAGTCTCCCCAACCATGAAGGGAAGATGTAGGAAAAATACTCATGATGAAAGGAATCTCTAAAAATTGCTAAAGTGTCCCGATGTCGATGCTGAAAGATACCCCCTCCAAAGGTGGTAAACTGCACTGCACTGCTAAAAAAGGCACTCCAAGATCTAGTGGAGATGAATGTAGAACAATATCCAAAGACTCACATGTCTCCTCAAAAAATAAAGAGACCTCCTCCAACAGCTGGACAAAAGTATCCACAATCATGTCAACCTCTAAAGCTTGATCATGTAGAGAATGCATAAGAGGGTCAAAGTGATCCCTCACAACAATCGAAGAAGGATCATCTTCATCAAAGAGAAGATGAATGTCATCAATGATGTCTCCCAAATCTGCAATGTAGGACTCCACAAACAAACCTGCAATGTCTGTCAAATAGGCATCCCATGAAACTGAAGCTGGAAGACATGAAATATCCTGTTGCACTGAATCATAAGAAGGAAAAATTGTCATACTAGCTGCATCATCAGGTGCAATAGGTGGTGTGATATCAAGAGAAGGAGATGAAATGTAAGGCTCAAGAATGAAGTCACATGTGAGAATCCCTAAGTTCAAGTGCCGAAAGTTCTCCTCAAAATCTGAATCATCAACATAAGAAGAATCAACCTTATCAATAGGACCAAAATGTGAAAAAGAGTACAACCGAGATGCATGATCAACCACCCTAGTCGCAATGATAGCTCCACTCTCCAAGTCTCTAATGATAACTTAATTAGGTGTGAACTCAACAATTTTCCTAGTTGCCCCATGTATGATTTGATAGATGGAAAGAAGATTGTTTGTCAAGTGGGGTACACACAACACATCATTGAAGGAGTTATCCCCAATGACAATAGATCCTTTCCCAATCACATCCATGTATGTATGATTTCCCATCAAAATTTGCGACATGTGGCAAGGCTCAAATGCAGAAAACATAGACTGCAAAGATGCCATATGATGAGAAGCCCTTGAATCTAGAAGCCATCTCCTTGAATCATGACTTGTAGTAGCACAAAGAGCTTGTCCCTTTCCTTTATATGTCCCAAAAGAGTGATCCTTTCCTTTATCCTTATCCTTGGAAGAAGAAGCCAATGTAGACATTATGGAAGGTAGGTTGATTTTATTCTTCTCAAGAAGATTCTTCAACTCATCAATATCCTTCTTGTAACAATGATGTTCATCATGTCTTGACTTCTTGCAATATCCACAAAAAAAATTATCCTTATATGATTTCCTCTTAGGTGAGAATGGCAAATCACCTTGTTGTGGAGAGGAAGAGTGTGCTTCATCTTGTTATGGTTTTTACTTAGGTTGCTTTTGATTCTTGCCTTTTCCTTGATTTCTTTGATTCCCTTTGTTAGCCACTAAAGCTTGTGACTTTGAAGGTTTGAGAATCCCCATCATGGTCAACTTAGATTTCTCAAGTATCAACATCTCCGTGAATGAATCGAATGAGGGAGAAGTGTAAGAGGAAACTTGAGCTAACCTATGGGTGTGAAAGCTAGATACAAAGGCTTCATACTTTGAAGGAAGCTTGTCCAACAAGTTATAAACCAATTGAGCATCCATTTTGTCAATTCCACAATCCTTTAGCTTTGTGCTTAGCTCATTTTATTTTGTGACATAATCTTGGATTGCATCAAAATCCTTGGGATCCAAAGTTGTGAGTTCACTATCAAGGTTGTAGCCCTTAATCTCATCAACTTGACCATACAATTTCTGAAAAATATCCCAAGCCTCTTTAATTGTGGTACACTTATCAATGTGAAAAATGAGGTCATCTGACACATACTTTCTAAGAGTTCCAAGTGCCATAGAATTCTTAGTAAGCCATTCAATTTGAGCATTAGGATCAACCTTAGGATTAGGTGGTGATGTAATAGTTCCATTTACATAATGAATGAGTCCTTTTTCCATTAGTTTACTCCAAGCCTTAATCTTCCATGAAGCATAATTATGAGGAGTTAAAAGTGGAAATTTAGGAGAACCCATAGCACCAAAATGAAAAAACACAAGATAGAGAGAGGCACAATCACACAAGACACCCCCCAAATTCACTCAATCAAGAAACCCCCCCCCCCAAAAAAAAAAAAAAAAAAATTTTTTTTTTTTGCGATTTGGCACTTTATACTTAGTGCGTATACAATGGGCCACTTGCAAAACAAGGCAAAGTGGACTTCTGATTTCAATTTACAACTTCTCAAAATGAGATCTAAGAGACTTCAAAAAATATTGATAGTGATCTAAACTAAGATCCAAGCCAAATACAAGTACCAAATAGGCCAAAAATGACCAAATACTGAAAGTACAATTTCTACTCAAAATCACTACAAACAAATGGCATATTATGAAAGTAGACAAAAAATTATGCACTTAAAAAAAAATGGCACCTAAAAAGGAGGTCGTATGACCCCAAACGAAGCCTCTGAAGTTGCAAAATCGGGGATTAGATAGGTACAGTCATGAAGAAATGCAATTTCTGAAAAATCTGTCCATCAAAATTAGAAAATTCTTCCACCACTGCGAAGAGAACAGAATTATATCCCATTTCAAAAACAAATATCACCCAAAAAGGAGCAAAAATAAGCAAGATATGGCCTTCCAAAGTTGAATTACAAAACTGAAAAGCTCAATGAGAGGGGGTTAATTTTTTTTCAAAATACTGCTGACGTGGCACTGACATCAACAAATGATGGGCTTAAAATTGATGTTCGTCTGGCCATCAATTTTTTTTGCCTCCCTGCTTGCATGGCGTCCATACTGTACGGACATAGTGACTTGGTGATCTAACTGGGCTGGTGACTATCATGACGTGGCAGAGGTTGATTATGTAGGCGGTGTGCCACGTGGCAACTAAGGTGGCAAAGGGGCTCGACAACAGGGTTTGGGATGGCGGGAGGTGTGCTGGCGCCGGGGCCGGGCCGACGGGTGGGTGTCGGAGGGTCGACGGGAGCTGCCGGAGCAGCGGGGCCGACAGGGGTCAGGTCGGAGGGCTGACAGGAGCTACTGGAGCGGCGGTGGGAGGTGCTGGGGCCGGGCCAGAGCTGTATGCCGGTGGGGCAGAGAACTATTGGTGGTCTGGTAGGGAGGTGTCAAACAGCAGCATGGAGCCCTACAGACGGTTGGGGGCCGTGCAGACCGTGTGGAGCCGACAGGGACCACGAAGGATATGCAACCCTGTGAAAATGAAAGCTGCAGAGTACGGAGAGGGGGGTGGTCATGGGACCCCCCCAAAACAATAAAATTTGTTGTTGTTTTTTTTTTCACTATCGCTTTTTTTTCAAAAGAAAAATTTTGAATTTTTTTTTTCAGAAAATGATTTTAAAAAAAAATTCGAAATCCATACGACTATAGCCAAAATAGGCAAAAAAAAAATCTCACCAAATATAGTCGACTTTATAGTCAAAATTCATGGAAACGGCCTCCCGGATGCAACCGTGATGTCCAAATCGCTTTACAACGCCCCCCAAAAGTGAATATCCCCAAATCTAAAAAATTGAGGCCTCCAAAAATGCCTCTCCAAGACAAATCAAAGAAGCCTTTTAGGCTCTGTTACCATGTGAGATTTTGACAAGATCTAGGGCTCAATGAAAAATACAATAAAGAGACAAAATAGATGATAGAAATAAACCGTATTCTATCAAGATGAAAATACTGATCAACTAGATCATCAAGCGTTACATACAATGAATATGAGCCTGCTTATATAGGCAAGGCTATATGGATATGTGAGCACACAAACATGACATGTGGCTCAATAAGAAACAAGGGTAGGTAGGAAATAGGTGTGGGTAGGTAGGAGAAACAATATAATATTCCACATGAGGTGGATCACCCACTAAATGTGGAATGTAATAAGAAGATAAGTCCACAAAAGGTGGAAATTCTCCTACACACACTATCCCAATGTGACACAAACACCCAAGTATCTCATACCCAAACTACTATGAAATGCATTTCCTAAGTAAACTTAAGTAAGGTGTAATAATATCCAAGATGAATAATTACTTACACCAACAGTAGGTAAGTTTTCACTTGAATACCACCATGTAGGTATCATCTAAAGTATTAGCATAGAAATGTGTCTCAAGCAAGTTGAAAAAAAAAAACATTTCAATTAATTCTCAAAATATTAAGTATAATTTTATTTATACATAGACAATCTATTGTATTTAAAGGATTGACTACTACAAGATCAATCTTATCATGACAATAAGCAATATGTCAAAGAAGCAAATTAATTACCATCTTGGTATGTCAAGGTGAACAAAAAAAAAAGATTAATTTGAGAGTGAAAAGAACCATAGGTAATTGAAGGATTTCTTTGGAAGCCATGGATCTCTTCGTCAATACCTAGAGAAGGAAAGGTATGAGTGTCATGTCCCCTTTCTAAATTTAAAAACTCACTATTTATAGCAAACCAATTATCTAAAATAGTCAATCACAACCTTTAAATAAATTGGGAAAGTCTAATTGCCAAAAGGAATTCTTCAAATCTGAATAAATGGATATAAATTTGAATTGTTACTAATAACCAAAAAAAAGGGCATGAGTTTGGAAATAGAAAGTTTAGTTTGTGAAGGGAAATAGAAGTTGTGAAGTAAAGAGAGAGAAATGGGTTTTGGAATGGAATGTTGAAAGGTGGTTGACAAATGGCAAGTGAATGTTCCAAATTTGAATTACAAACACACTTCCCTCTTAGGTGTTGGATTTGAGTGCCAAGTTTGAATTAAAATTATTACAGGGTTTAAGTATTGTTTTGGCTCCAATTTCATTTATTCTATCTCATCACTTTAATAGGGTTTTGTTTCTCTTCTTCCAGGCTGATAAACCAGGGGGATAGAGTCTTGCAGGCATTGTGTTTACAAGTCTCCAATGGCAATCACATTCAAGGGTTGCAGTTTTGCTTCAAAGAGACTTTATGTGTGTTGTTTTGACAGGGGTTGTAATAGATAGTGTGTTGTAGTTTCTTAGTTCATTTTTAGATCTGTATTGCTGGTAATAACAACATTTATTATTGTTCTTGGTTTTTGTTAGAAATTTATTTTCATGCATCTTTCTATTTTGGGAAAGTGAGAGGAGTTTGGAGAGTATTTTGGATTTTATAGTGGATTTGTGAAGCTTTGAGCTTCATTTCTAGAGTCTATTTTGTAATGCTTCATGACAGATTTGTAGACTGCCATAGACATATATTTGCATGCTATTATAATGCAAAACATTCTGCAAAATCTTCTTCTTATGTTTTTATAAGGGTTTTAAGTGTTTATAAATTCATTGGTGCAATTTTCAACATACCCGATTTCCCCGTTCGGTTGCAAATTGTAAATTTGAGTTGGGTTATTAGAATTTTTCAAATCTGATATAAAATTGCAGCAAGGGTTATTACAATGAGTTCCTTCATAGACTAGTGATTTTTTTTTTTAAAATGAGGATCAAATTCATTAAGTTAGTTTTAATGTAAAAGTAGTAGTGCCATCCATGAGTCATCCCCTATACAATTGCTTATAATCCGCTCCAAAAATAGTTACAATTATTTATATAAAAATGTTAAAATAATAAAAGGAGTCATATATCTAAAATTCTAAATGTGGGGATATGGTTTTTAAAGTGTTATAATTTGTAAAAATATCAATGAATTTGGATGAATTATCATCGAGACACTAACATTCAAAGAATTTTTTCACTGAAATGGGGAAAATATAAAATAGATGAACATCAACACTATAACTTAGAAGACAAAGGAAATGACCGACCAAGGACAATTATTGATACATCAATACAATGTTAGAATACAAGTTCCTATGTTAGCACTAAAAATGGGTGTTAATAATTAGTACCTCACATAAGTTATTTAATAATAAGTATTAAATTAACATGTTAATTGTTAATTTACTATCTAGGTGTTAGTAATTATTTATTAGGTAGTTGGAATTTGAAAGGTCTTATAAAGACATTGAAATGTAATAATGAATGTCAAAGATGATTGCTTGATTGCTATGTTTGAGCCTCTAGCTATTGTTTGCATCGTAATTTCAATATGATGTGTGGTAGGGGTATTTTTTTTATCATAATATCAAGTGTTTGATAGTTAGTACATATGTTTCATATGTCATCATTCTTAGGTGTAATAACTATCAAGTTGTTGTATGGTGAAGAGCTAGGTATAAGCTTACCTTGATCAACTATCTCTTTTATTTAGCATTAACCTTAGCATTCTTCCAAGCAGACCAACAATATAATGAGATATTTGGGAGGGGAAATCAATGAACAAAATAAATTTGGTTTAATTTTTTCTAATACAGTGGAAGATCTTCACATTATTTAAAGACATTTGCATATTGTTGTGTACCTTGTAAAGTGTTTTTTGTTGTTATGTCGATTTGAATTTCATCATCAAAATACTACCTGCAACATGTTAGTTTCACAAAATACAAAGGAAATGCTATAGGAAATCCAAACTCAACCAATGAAACTACATGAAATGAATATTAAAATAAAAACATTATTTTTACCTTCATGATTTAAGTCTCACTGTGTCCTAACTCCACTGTTCCTGGTTGCAGATGATGTGCTCTTAGACAAGCACTGGTAGCTTCCAAAATGGCATATGAAGAATGGATTGATAACTGATAGTTAACTGATACTATGATATGCAATGCAAATGATTATGCTAAATGAGAAATGCTAATTTGCTAAATTGCTTCAAGATTAAAACTCACAGATGCATAAGTTTATTCAAATTTTTAACTTGAAGACTAACTCTTTCTCAACTCAAACTCTCACATTTATAGACTTTGAGAGGATACGATGATGTGCCCTAGATCAACAGTCATGATCAAATCTGCAAATTTGGATGGTTGTGAACAAAGGTGAAGGTTGAGAGAAAGGGGAAGGAGAAGACAAGTGTCACTCATCTCACCTTGACTGAGTTTCTGATTGAGGGAATCTAGGGATGGTTGGAGAAGATTTAGGCATGAGAGGACAAGTGGACTCAAGTCCTTCCTAAGATATAGGGATGTTGGAGAGAATATAGAAGAAGGTTAAGAAATATGTGTACGCACACAATATTTGATTTATTTTGGAAGTTGAAGATAAGTGGCTAATAAATGTTTTATTTATTTTAATTTTGTTGAATTAATTTAGCCACATGATGGATGAGTTGGCAAAGGAAAGATGAAGTGGAGATGGAAGGATGAGTTGGAAATGAAATTAAATAATTTAGAAATCATTTAATATTTGAGACTATAGGATAGAAGAATAACCATTAAATATCATATATTTAATTGATTGAAGGAATAATTAAATATTAGATATTTAATTAATTGATTAGAAGAAAAAGATAAATTAATTAATTAATAAAATATTTCAATTAAATTAATTAATAGAAAGACATGAAATGAATTAAATAAATTAATCTTTTTAAATTACCTATTTAATAGAATAATAATTATTAAATAAATATAAAATATTTATTTAATTTCTCATAGCCATTTTTTATGTGTATACATTTTGTCCCTCTTTGAAATAATGTCGAGACAACATTGTTTCAAAGATTAAATCAAGTATTGATAATGCGCCTGATGGAGATAAAAAATCCTGATTATGTGCCCCCTCAGGAGATTGATCATGAAATTGTTGAAAATTTTGGATAAGCAATTGATCTCACGATAATTGAAAAGGTCCTTCAATTAAATTCATTTATGAAAAATAAATAAAATTTCCCCATTTAAAAGCATTAATTACCCTTCCAAATGGTAAATATAAAATTAACCAAAGTTAATTTTAATCTCATTTGCATCCTTGTCAGCTTGTGGAGTGAAAAGAATTATCTTGGTGAGGTGGCAAAATGGTGATTCCGTTCGAGAACCATCGATTTGAGCGCGTTTTGACGATATCAGTGACCTTCTGACTATGGTTATCCGGTATGTACCTTATTCCAAGCTTGTTTTTGATTTTCGACGTTGCATGTTAGCGCTTTCACTTTTTTGGTTTGCGCTTTTGCTTTGTATTTTAGCACTTTCATTAAGTTAGCGCATATGAATGTTTTGTTTACGCCTTTGCTTGTTATATTAGCGCTTTTGTAGAATTCGTGCTTTCGTTTCATGTGTTCACACAAATGTGAAAAAGGTTAACGCTTTTGACATATTGGGTAGTGTATTTGTTTAAAAGGTTAGCGCTTTTACTTGGTTTAGCGCCTGTGTTTAATAGAATGACGCTTTTGTTAAGAAGTTTAGCGCTTTTGTTTTAAATGAATTTGTTTGATTTTGTTCATGTTAAAATTCATTTTGATGATTTGATTTAGGCATTCTGTTGCTTAAATGTGATTGATAGGAATTTGATTGATGTCTTGATTGATATATTTTTGACAATGTTGATTGATAGGATAAACAATTGATTGATTTGATTTGATTGGTAGATTGATAGATTAGCTCTAAGAAACTAATTCAGTTTCTGATGAAGAACATAACAAAGTTTGATTGATAGAAAACTATGATTGATAGGTTTAGATTGATTTGATAGCGTGATTTGCTTGGTTGAAAAGATTTACCAAGTGTTGATGTGATAGATTAACGATATCTTTGGATTTTGTAGATAGATGATTGATGATTGATAGAGATCAAATTCTCTTGTTAAAAAGGAGAAACTCGATGTTCTCCAGTGTCGGGAGAAATCCTCGGCCATGCGCCACTTAGTGCCAGAGCTTACACGGGCTGAGGTTAGACATATAGATGCCTGCGGATTAGGCCATATGTTATATATGTCTAATATTACCCATAATAGGGGATTGTTGACTGTCTTAGCAGAGAGATGGTATAGTGAGCATAACACTTTCCACCTGCCCACTGGTGAGATTAGTATGACACTCGAGGATGTCTACAGGATTCTCCACATCCCCATGACTAGTGAGTTAGTCCAGTATGATTTTTAGGATCGTGGAGGGATAGAGGCTTGTAGAGCCGTATTTGGTGATGAGAGAATTTCCATAGGTGAGACCCGATGGGAGGATATGATCATGTACTACGAGACTCTCCCCATGATTCTTACAGGTTTGATTGGGGAATTTATCTATCCAGAGAGGAGATCTTGAGGATTTGTTGTTGGTTGGGGTGAGATTCTTCAGAGCATGATGCAACATCAAACTCGATATGTGTGGGGTGTTTGCGTGCTTGTTCATTTATATCATGATCTTCATCTGGTTGTTTTTTATGAGAGCGCTAGTCTATCTACATGATGCACACTTTTACAGATCCGGTGTTGGGAGCACATTGCTATTACTCAGCCTATCCATCACAAAGTTCATGGTGAGAGGCAGCCATATGTCTATTTATATATAGGTATCCTTACTCAGCATAAGCTGGGTAAGATGGAGTATTGGTGTTGGGTTCTGGATTCATTGGATAACGTTATTTGGAGACCTTATATCGATTGTGAGCCATGGATGGATGATGAACGAACATTACCATATATTATGCAGAGTAGATATCTCATTGGTCATACTCCATACATTATTGAGTGACAATTGATTAGTCACATTTTGAGACAATTGGTATCATTCAACACATGCCTACTGGTGTCACTATATATGCATGACGGTACAAGGATAGGCAAGATTGGGGACCTTCGTTGTCTTTTGAGATAGCACGCGTAGAGTTTTTGGCTACTCCTAGGGTGGTTTATGATTTGAGATTACACATTCTAGATCCTGGGGTGACTGCACATTATGCTCAGTACATGCTTGCACACCCTTTTCCTCGTATTATTGATCCAACAAACCCTCCTCCCAACTTAGGAGATGAGGAGGATGATTCATATGATCCCATCATTAGGAGAAGGAGACAAATATGAGAGCTTAGAGCTGCTAAGGAGGTTGAAGGTGATGGGGATGAGGGAGGAGATGGAGGTGGAGCTAGTAGGAGACCCAAACATAGAGGAGGTCGATTGAGAGTCAGTGGAGGACATTTTGGACTGGTTGGAAGGATTGGGAGACCACTTCCCATGGGTGGGAGATATGCATGATGGATTGGGAGGGACATTGGTAGGTAAGGTATGAGATCAGTGAGAGGATTACCCTCTACACGAGGAGGCAGGATTACTGGACTAGGTGGGGGTTGCGAGAGAGGCATTGATTTTGGTCAGATTCAACCAGACCAAAATGTTATTGCGGCTCATGGTGGAGAGGAGGAGGATTCAGAGGATCATGTTCCTCTCATCAGACAACGGGTTTTGAGAGCTACTCGGGCTGAGATTCCAGTAGGTGGACAGGGAGGTGGAGATGAGGGGATTCGGGGTCATGTTTCTGAGCAGGATGTGCCAGAGCAGGATACCTTGAAGAGTCTTAGAGCACATATAGATCATCTTAGAGAACAGGTACATACACTCATGATAAAGAGAGACAAGGATATTAGGAGACGACATGATACTCAGGGTTTTCTTGATCACATTGAGCAGGTTGGATCAGGTACTCTCTCAGTTGATACCGTTGGAGCACTAGGTCGAGTCAGGAAGGAGAGATCACACTGGCGATGATTATATGAGGATGTAGTCGCAGAGAGCCAGAGGGCAGGTAGCTATCATACCACTGTGAGGATGGATACTAGCAATGGTGGAGTCATGGGACCTCCTTAGAGGAGTGGTGATCATGTGATACATGCATCTGGAGGATCTTCTCACCCACAACCACAGAGGTGGACAAAGTCGGGTGGTAGTGGCACAGGACAACCTTGACTTGATTTATATTGACGAGGCACTTGTATTTTTGATATGATATCATTGTATACTTGGACTTTTTATTGTTTTATGATGATCTATATGTAGACATGGACTCTATATGATCTTTTATTATGCATGTTACTCTATATGATGATGATCTATATGCATGCAATGATTACATGGATGATGTTATGATGATATTTTCTTTTCTTTTCATGATGATGATGTTCTATATGATGCAATGATGATGAAATTAAAAATGCTTTTGATTTTTGATTTTCATGATCATGGATACAAATGAAAATGATCACTAACTTAAATGATGCAAATGCAATTATCTATATGGGAATGCAAATGAATGATGATTTTTGTATATTTTTGATGTGTATGCATATAATGATTTTTAAATATAAATGATCAACATGGAATGTTTTTGATTTCAAGTTTGATGATTTTAAATGCAAATGATGATTATGAAGTGCAATTTATGAATGTTTATATGTAATTCTTATGATTATAATGAATCTAAGTGCAAAGATGCAACTAAATGACCTTAATGGATAAAAAGAATGACAATGATAATGATCCTAATGCAAATAATAATAATGATATACTACATGATTAATGAAATGCACTTAATGGAATGCAAACTAATGCAATGATTGAATGCTACTAAAATAAAATGAAAGATGGTTGAAATGATTCTAAAGATGAATGCACCTACAATGATCAAATGCAAATTGTTTTTGTTTGTCCAAGTATACTCAATCTTTATTTATGACGGTTGATCTGTGAATGAAATGAAATTCTTATAATGCAACTAACAACGAATGCTTATAATGCACATGAATAATGAGCTAATATAAAAATGATCTAACTAAAATGATACTTCCATTCTTCATATGTTGTCTGGTAATAGTGCTTGACTTCATCATTGAGCTTTAAAATGTTGTAAGAAAATACAAGCAACTTGACATAATGATCCAAGTTGACCTGAGTATTTCTTACATGGATTTTGATATAGAAAATTTATACAAGCCACTTGATATGATGAATCAAGCTGACCTAGGTATTTCTTGTAGAACAAACAAGGATTATCTCCTTTCATGCATGACTCGGAACACCCTCCTTGATCTTTTGCCGATCATATCCTTAGAGAAGTACGTACCTTAATAAGAGATAAACCACAAAAAACAATCAAATAAAATAATCATGACCCATCATAACTTCTCTAGTCATGGACATCCTTGAGTCGTATAGAGTACATGATTAGCAATAAAATTGAGATATAAACACTGAATCTTGTATGTCATTCACATGTTCTCATGGTCATTAACTGATATAATCATCTTGATGAATGATCATTGATAATCCTTTATTACTTGTTGGTTGATTCTTTGTTATTTGAGTTTCACGATTCAGTTGTCATAAAATGCCTTGATCTTCGTTTGTTGCCTTGTATCTGTTTCAAAACCCTAGGCGTTTTTGATTTTTCTAAGTTTTTCGAATGTTTAGGATTTTTAAAGATTTAAAAGATCACCTTAGCAAAAGGAATTAGGATTTTTCCCCCAGTGGAAATAAAAATTTATTATGGATGTACGAATAATGATCAAGATCCAAACCATGGCGGGATAAAAATGCAGATTGATTGATTCTGATAAAATCTAAGACAATGACTACGATAAGTATGTCAAAGATTTATAACTATTGGTAAGTTGCATATTTTTTGCTAAATGGTTCAGAGCAATGGACGAGCTAAGATAGATGGAAGTGATAGATGTGATATGATGGAGTGGATAGGTGCGCAAAGCGATCTCATAGATGAAAGAACTCACTTTTTAGATAGCGCTTGTTTACCAGGTTTTCACTATCTAAATTTATTGCTTTTTTTTATTTTTTTAAATTTTTAAATTTTTTGTTTTTGTTTTCAATGTTTTATGCTTTTTTTTTCAGGGATTTTCTTCTTTTCTGATTTTTACTGATTTCTTCAGGACTTTATATGCTTTTTATTGATTTTTTTCCAGGACTTTACATCTCAAGCATATAATTTCTTGAGATGGATGGAATTGATAGGTTCATTGAACCAATCACCTTTAGGAGTAGATAACTTGTATGCTCCTGAGCCATATGTTGCTACTATGACAAAAGGACCTAACCAATTTGGTTCAAATTTACCCTTCTTTTCTCGATCTTGTTGATTTCTCGAATTCTCCCTTAAAACTATATCTCCAATCTAAAAAATGTGTGGCTTGACTTTGTGATTATAACTTCTTGCCATTCTTTGTTGATATACCTTCAAATGATCTATTTCATTTTGGTGACGTTTCTGAATCAGCTCAAGTTCTTGAAGTCTAGAGACTCGTTCTTCTTCTTCTTCTTCTTCTTCTGGTATAAGACCTTTCAAGGAAACTCATAGAGAAGGTATATCTACTTCTATTGGTAATATGGCTTCTCATTCATAGACTAAGCAATATGGAGTTGTCCCCGTTGAAGTGTGGATGCTGGTTTGGTATGCCCAAAGAGCAGGATTTAGCTGAATGTACTAGTATTTTCCAGCTTCATTGATTGTTTTCTTCAAGATTTTCAAGATAGTCTTGTTTGATGCCTCAGCTTGACCATTTCCTTGTGGATAATATGGAGTAGAAAATCTATGTTGGATATGGAATCGCTCACATAGTTCCTTCACATCTTGATTCTTAAATGGTCATCCATTATCAATGATAATGGTCATAGGAACTCCATAGCGATAGATTATATAATTCAAGATGAATGATGATATTTTTTTGCCTGTCACTTTTGTCAAAGGTATTGCTTCAAATCCATTTAGTTAAATATTCAGTAGCATTCAGAATGAATTTATGTCCATTAGAGGATGAAGGATTTATCTTACCTACCAAATCAAGGCCCCATTGACAAAATGACCATGATCCTGCCACAGGATGCAATTCTTGTGCTGGTGCGTGGATGAGATTCCCATGGATCTGACATTGTTTGCAATTATTAGCATATGTGAATGAATCTCTCTCCATAGTAGGCCAATAGTAACCCATACGAAGAAGTTTCTTAGCCAGTGTTAATCTACTTGAGTGTGTGCCACAAATACCTGTGTGAAATTCGTTAAGAACTTTCTCAGATTCCTCTTCTTCAAGACATCTCAATAAAGTGCTATCTAGACCTCGCCTATATAAGGTATCAACAATAATAGTATAGTGGGATGGTTGATGGATAAAATTTCTTCTCTGATTGCAGGATAGGTCAGGAGGAAGGATATTCTCTTTTAAGTATTAATAAGTTTGGCCTATAAGGATTGACCGGTTCCTGATATATGGAAAATCATGTAGGTATGCTAGGATTGAATGGTAGGGGTTAAGATATCTTCCACCAGAAATTTGTAACGTTGTTGATTCTCTTGATTTTGCAAGAGAAATGTTATTGTAGCCATTGCATCTGCTGCTTTATTCTCATTTCTTGGAATGTGAGTGAATGATACTTCTTCAAAGTGTTCTTTAAACTCTTCTACCAACTATTTGTAGGGCATGAGCTTGTCATCCTTAGTTTGATAATCACCATTTAATTGGTTGATGATAAGCTGTGAATCACCATAGACGTGTAATTCCTTGATATTCCATTTAATAGCCATTTTGAGCCCAATAGTCAATGCTTCATATTCTGCAATATTATTTGTACATGGAAACCACAGTCTATATGATTTTGGAATTGTGTGTCCCTGAGGTGTGATGAACAAAATTCCCGCCCATGATCCATATTGTGTATAAGAACCATCAAAGTACAACTCCCAAAATTTTGTACTTATTGTCAGAATTTCTGCATCAGGAAATTCAATGTACAATGGTATGTCATCTTGTAAAGGTACTTCAACTAATTGATTAGCAATGACTTGACCTTTGATAGATTTTTGATCAACATATTCTATATCAAACTCACTTAGTACTGTAGACGTATAAAAATGACTATATTCCTAAATGAATATTTTATGTTCATTTCTCTATTTAATTAAATCTAATTTAATTAAATTATCGACATTCCTCTATTTAATTAAGTAAATTACTCAATTTATTTAATTAAATTCAATTAACCCCTTTTAGGTCATTTAATTGAATAAATCATTTTATTTAATTAAATCTATTCTTCTAAACCTTTTAATTAAATTTACATTTAATTAAATAGGGAATCCCAATTAAATAAATCTCATTTGTTTAAAAACCTCCACTTGCAACCAAATTGAATTAAATTAATTTTATTTCAATTAAATCCTATTATTTTTCCATCCACTTGCAAAATCCTACATCTCCCACTTGCCTCCTAAACCCTATTCCTAAAGCCTCTTCTAGATTCTTCTAATCACTTCTAAATTAGCCTAACCCATCTCCTAAATATTGTCACATCCCTAAGCAAGAGGAAGTCACTTCTCAAATCCTCAAAGTCTTTGATAACCATTAAAGGCTTCAAGTCTCCAACAACTTTCTCTTCCAAACCATTAATAGTTAACTCAACCCTCTTGCATGATTAGAGACTTTTTCTAAACTCAACCCTCAATCTAACCCAAGGGTCTCATCAAGCATTCATTTCTTTGACCATGGTTATCCCTTAAACCTTGCACAAAAGTTTATCCTTTGGGTAAAAGTTTTGTCCAATGGATAATCTTAACCTAACCTTAACCCTTACCCCCTAAGGTAACCATGAGGTCTTCTTTGGCATTTAATGTCTCCAACCCCTTCTCTCAACCAGTCTTATGTTAACAATTGTCACCATTTCATTGGTGAGAATTGCAAACATGGATTCCCAACTTTCAAACTCAACCCTTGATTAACTCTTTCAATCCTGGCCATCCATTGCCCTATTTTTGCTATAAATAGAGCTCTCCATCCTCCATTTTAAATAGATCCAAATCTTTAGCATCATACTTATACTCAAATCCATGCAAGCTTTAATATCTCATTTATGCTCATCATTTAGCCTCTCTTTTAAATAGGAATTAATCTAAATATGCATGTTTAGAGTATTTTCCTTATCATTTAGCTTAATCATAGACTAATATATCATGCTAGGATAGTTTTGCTAATAATCTTGTCATCTTATAATCTAGTTTATTGCATTTGTAAGATCATGCATAGCTTAGGATGCATTTCATAAAAAAAATCAATCAAAACATCCCTCGTTCTTGCATTTGTCATCCCTAAACCACTTTGCTCAATGATCTGAGAGCAAAGACATTGGTTTGAGGGACCTTGTGAGATAGAGAACCATGGAACCAACCTTGGGAAGCTTAGTCATCCTTCGTGACTCCATAGCTTGCACCAAGA
The DNA here is from genome assembly GCF_030272615.1 of Cryptomeria japonica. NCBI lineage: Eukaryota > Viridiplantae > Streptophyta > Pinopsida > Cupressales > Cupressaceae > Cryptomeria > Cryptomeria japonica. The sequence continues at coordinate 24,120,767 of NC_081406.1, forward strand.
AGTCCTGTGGGTGTGTGGACAAGGCTCCTTAGGCTTCATTTTTCACATTTTAAGTTCTATTGACCCACTTTTCCCGCATACATTTCTGGTGCCCACCATGGGGCCCGACCCCATATATCAAATCAGTTTTTGAATTTAACCCCTTTTGCAGGTACGCGGGAAACAAGAAACAACGCGTGGGAAACATTCCCTAGTGCATATGGTTAATAGTCTAGCGCATCCCGCTTACTGTTCAGCCCATTGGGTCCATCTCATAGCGTGTCCAGTCTTTACTATAGTGCATTACCCCACTAACATTTTTCTGTAGGTCTTGGTGTGGGAGAAAAATAGAGCAACGCATCCGGAAACCATCTTAGCGCATCACTGTCATCTTGTAGCGCATCACCGTCATATTGTAGTGCATACAATTTGTTCTGTAGCGCATCACAAATAGATACAAAAACCATAAATTTTAACCGAACTTAAATTTACACTTGTAGAAGTCCACAAGATCCAAAATTTTTCTAACGGTTTGATTGACATTTTGCAGGGTTTTGACATTTTCTTGCAGAGGGAGCTTAGTTCTATTTACAAAATTACAAAGAATTTTAATTTTTTTTACTAACTTAGTTAAGTTAGTTAAAATTTGGAATTCTTTTACTTCTGGTTGGATAAAATTGAACTCACCTTATTTTGGGCTGTAAAAAGAACCACAATCAAAAATCTTTTTTGCTTTCATAGGAGAAAAACTTTCCTTTTTGGGCTCTAAAAAGAACAAAACAACCTTTTTTTTTTGCAAAAATAGCTTTAAAAAGAACCTCACCATCCTTTGGTGCATAAAAGGATCCATTTTAAATTTTTGCAAGGAAAAAGAACCACACTTAAAATTTTTTGTTTACAATCAAAGAGGGAAGTTCTTCCCCTTTTTCCGATTTTCTTTTGTTGACCCAATCGAAGTTTTGCTTTGTTGACCAGGTTCTTTTCTAGATTAGATAATCACTGCTTTGAAGAAATAAAAAAAACACCATGTTTTTGTGGAGCAACATCTCCAGATAGATCTTAGAAAATCATTGACTTGAAGGCTAAAAAGAACAACTTGATTGCCTTGTCTCAAAAGTGGAAGGTATATACTCTCCCCTTAACTGGGTGACCAAAAAGCCAAACCACTCTTCTGCTTTCAGTCATTTCAAGCATTTAAAAACTTTTAGCAGGCCTGCCTTCCCAAGGGGTTGAAAATAACTCTTAAAGCCATTTATGGCCGGTGTGAAGGGAACAACCTAAGTGGGGAATGACTTTTTTGCCAAGTGTTCCAACCCACTATAATCAAAAGTGGAGGTTGACGAAAGTCCCTTCAACGATTTTGCTCAATGATTAGCCTTCCCCCAGTATCCTTGAGATATGTAAAGCCTTTGTTCTAAAGGTTGGGAAGCCTCCCGAGGGAGTTTATTGCTGAAGACCGAACGGGAAGCTTGATTACAAACCTTAACATAGAAACTTTGAGCCGAGTCAGTAACTAGACATTTGTAATATCATAGTGCAAGGGTGGGGAAGAATCCACTCCCAAGATCACTCACCATATATCTCCCAATATAACTACTCAATTGTGAAACAATTCACTTTGAGTTAATTTCTGGCAAAAAACAAAAAAATGGGCGCCCCCTAGGGGTGACACGGCTGTTTGAGCTGACGAAGTATTGAGACTAGTGGGCTATGATATTACTTATGACCTTTGAATAAAGAGTCTTCTTGAAGTGTATTATTTGTATCCAAACCTGTTAAAACATTAGGGATTTGAACACATCCTCGCAGAACATACACTTATTGTTAGATTAAGCAAACTGGTTGTCTCTTTGGTGCCGTGCTTTCATTTGTTACTTCAGAAAATTATTTGTCAACACTGAAAAATTCAAAACAAAGATCCAAAAATCATAGAAAACAACCAAATCAATACATCAGGGCAGTCTAGCGCATAAGAACAACCTCTTAGCACATGTGAACTATCTTTTAGTGCATTAAAACTAAACTTTAGCGCGTCAAGTCTTAACGGTAACGCTTTACCAAGAATCCAAAACCCACAGTCGTAACTTAGCGTGTTTTGAGAACAGTCTAGCGCGTGGAAGCATCAGCTTAGCGCGTAGGAGTCAAAAACTAGTGCATAGAGTTGATCAGTTGGCGCTTAGCAGGCCCATACTAGCGCATGATTTTTTGAGTAAAACAGAAAGCAAAAATAAACAGTCTAAACCAGTTAGCGCATAGCCAGGGGTAGCCTAGCGCGTGTGGTCTTTTCCTTAGCGCATTGAAAACTTTTTGTAGCGCATCCCGTCTCTGCTTTAGCGCATAATAAAAAATAGAAAAAAAGGGGGCAGTACAGAGATAAATTTGAAAAATTTTGAAAACATTTTTGAAAACCTCCTTTCATCAGCTTCATTTTTCGTCAAAACAGAGTATCAGAAACAAAACATTAAAAGCTATTTCTAAGACAAATTTCTAGTCAAACAAAAGTTGTCCAGTATCCAAAACTGGTTGCACAATAAACATATCTATCCTATCAAAATCAGGAAACATCATCACGAGTGACGAATAGGTCCTTTATTAACTCACAGATTTTATCCAAAACACACTTGTTCAAAGCCTCAAGTTGTCAAATCAAGTTTCCATATCGGGAAACTTTATCCATATCATTTGGCACACTTTGTTGTGAGGGGGCATCTAAACCTTCACTTTGATAAAGTAAAAATTGAAGTTTTCAAAACAAGATAACTTGAATCCAAAACAATTCAAAAGGAAACCATTAATCACTTATGCATGACTAATCCTCATATTCTGAGAAGAAAGAATATTTATCGTAACACCACGTTGAAGAAACAACAACCAAGGTTTTTCAAATTTGTCAAAAGAAATAAATTTTTATACATCAATCGTCAACTCTTCAAATCTCATCGAACATTTCTTCATCACGTCAAACTTTATATCCAGAACAAATCCAACGAATTTGACAAAGAACCTTTGAAGACTAGGGCATATTGTCAAAAATCCACATTCAGTCAAATCATAAACCGGGGAGGAAAGATCAATCCTACATTCTTTCTCGACGAGTGCATCACTTACAACATACCCCGATTTGAACCACCAACCCCTGAGCAACACATTGAAGAGGATTTTATCCCCTTTATCATAGAAACCTTCTACTAGATGCCTGTTGTTACTCACTCTCAACAAATAAACAAAGCGAAATACAATCAGAATCCAGCATGAATCAAAGATTATCAAATCCTTTCGAGCATCCGAGTCTAGAGGATGCCAAAATTTCTGAAGAACTTCTTCAGGAATGCCAAGAGAGTGCTTCATTTCAAAAAATTGTAGAAAGACTCATGGAAAATGACAAGGAAAAATACCTACTCATGCTTACAAGCAAAGGGGTTAAACTTCCTAAAGACTTCGAAACAGACATGTTTAGAACAAGATCTCAACATTTCGAGTATCAAGAACGACAATGAGAAGGGGAAGCACGCGACCCTGAGCAAGATATTCCTGAAAAAACATACCAGAACAAAATACACTAGGGCAAAACATCCCTGAACAACGCATCCCCGAGCAAAACATACCGTTCCATACACAATTTCAACCCAGGATTAATGCAAGGGAAGAAGTCTTCCCTTGGCAAAACAATGCGCTTTTGGTTGCCCTTACTCAACAAATGCAAATGTTACAAAGACAAATGCAAGACATGCAACAAGGGACAACAGTACGGTATTCACTAAATGAAATTTGTCCTTATCCTTTTGACAGAAGATTGCACATGGTCCCTTTTCCTCCAAACTCAGATGTCCCAAAATTTGACAAATACGAGGGGAAAAGCAATCCTCATGATCATGTTCGAGAATTTTGCACCACGAGTCTTGAATTTGCTCATGATGACACCTATCTGATGAGGTTATTCCTAAGAAGTTTAGGAGGACAAAGAATGGAATGGTTATCCAAAATCAAATCTCCTGTCAGATCATTTGATGAACTAGTCAACAAATTCATCACTCAATATTCCTATAACATTCAACATGCTATCACCATGCTAGACATCTGTAACACCAAACAGAAAAACAATGAAACATTCATGGTATTCCTTCAACGTTGGTGGCGTATGGTTTCACGATATCCTCAAGATATTCCTGAAAAGGAGAAAATGGAAATTTTCATCAATAACTTGAATAGTGAGATGAGTTACAAGCTCAAACTCCAATGCATACCATCTTTCGCTAAATTGATTGAAAATGACATTCAAGTAGAAGAAGCATGTGTCAAGAAAGGAATGCTCAAATTCTTCAAAGAAGGAATAGGTTCATCAAACTACAATAACCAAAACAACAACAACTTAGACAAATCTAGATTCTGGACCAGAAATAAGAACAATGGAAATGAAGGAGGCAATGAACCACATGATCCAAAATCTAAACAACCTGTGCTTGCCTTATTAGGAAATCCTCAATCTACAAAGAACCCCAAAGGTGCTAACCTAGACACTAACACATATGCACCGAATACCAATCAAGGTCAACCCAACACAAACAACACCAACAATACTCAAAACAATCACGCAAATCGAGGACCTAATAATAATTCATGAGGTAGCACCAACAATTTCCAAAAATGTGTCTACACACCACTAGGACAATCACTGGAGTCAGCATTCAGAGAACTCCTGGCAAACAAAATTATCTCTTTACCAGCAATCAGCAACTATGAACCACAAATCAAACCACCTTGGTGGAATGACTCACACTTTTGTGATTTTCATCGCAACAAAGTTCATCAAACAAATGATTGCATGAGACTGAAGAACATTGTTCAAGACATGATTGATAGAGGTGATTTAACGGTAGATGGCCTCAAGACAAATGGTGACCATGGAGCCTTTAAGAATCCTCTTCCAAACTACAACAAGGATGGAGCTTCCACCTCGAATGATACACATGGAGCTCGTATCAATCACATCTACAATAACACCATCGATCATATATTAGCTGAAGACAATCAAGTCAATGTCATCACAATCCAAGATCAACATGATCATGAATCTGTCAACGTAACAACAAGAGCTCAAAAATATGTCTTGAAGGGACATACATCAACAACAAACGCTATACCCAAAATTCAATATGATCTAGTTAGCCAACTATACAAAACCCCTGCTCAAATATCTATACTGGAATTGTTAAAACTGTCACCAAAACACAAAGACATATTGGAACAAGCCTTATTAGAAACAAATGTACCTCAAAATCTGAATGCTGACAAATTCCAAGCCATAGTCACTCATATGACAGGGCCTCATAACCTCACTTTTTCAGAGCATGATAATATCTCACCAAGTCATCCACATAACACTCCTCTCCATATTGAAGTCATCATCTATAAACACCGAGTGAAACGAGTATTGATAGATGGAGGAGCTGGGCTTAATATATGTACCTTAAAACTTATCCGTGCATTAGGCTTGTCAGAAGAGTCTATTGATCCACGCAAAAAGATTACTATAAAGGCATATGATGATGAAGAAAGATCCTCTAAAGGACCAGTGGTGTTGCCGATTCAAGTCAAACCAATACAAAGAGATACTATGTGCCAGGTATTAGACATAGACCTCACCTACAATATCTTATTAGGTCAACCCTGGATACATGAAATGCAAACAGTGCCTTCTACATATCACTAGTGTGTCAAATTCCCCTACAATGGGTAGGAGGTTTCTATATTTGCTGATCACAATCCATTTCAATATTGTAATACAATGGGGGCAACCCGAGATAGTTTGGTTCCGCATAATAGAGAGAAACAAAATCCCTCAGCATCAGATCTTCAACAAGAGAAGTCTAAATCATTACTTGGAGATTTCAAGCAAAAAATGAAACTCAAAGAACAAGGCATGGGGGAATACTCTTTGGAACCCATGTGTTTGACCAGCTTACCCACATCACCTAGATCTCATGGATTACCTACAACATCAACACATCAAGAAACTCAACCCATCACCAAGTTCGATGGCACATTCATTCAACTCGACACTTTAGCACATGAATCTGAGGAAAAGGATATCCTTAGTTGGCTATACAAAGATGAGGAAGAAGACAGAGTAGCTATTATGGAAGTATCTATACCCACACACCTATATGGAAAAGGCTACTTAATCATGCAACAAATGGGATATAATGGCAAAGGACCTATTGGTAAGCGTCAAGAAGGTGTCACAGAACCATTGGATTCTCCTTCACAATTTAGTAAAGACAAAAAAGGATTGGGCTTTGAATTCACTCTACTACCAAAGAAAATACCATGCCAATATCAAAAACCTCAGTGGAAAGCAAAGAAGAAGTACAAAGAAGAATCCTGGCAAGAAGCACTATTTGAGTCAGTAGAGACAATCCGTAAGGAACGTGAACATCAAGAAAAGAAGCAACATCAGGAGAAGCCCATCATTCACAAGAAGGCAATATCTACAACAGTAGCTCATATTCATGAACAAATATCCAACAAAGCAGAATCACCTCAGGGCAACATCATTCCTCCCCGAGAAGAAACAATCTACGAACAAATGCAAAAAATAGAAGCAGGATCTGACGTAGAATTAGAAAAAGCCAGCAGAATAGTATCAATTATCAAAGATCTATTTTCACCATTCAACATACCTGTTTACAGCACTGAAAAAACCTGGGATGATAACTCCGAGACTGATTCCAATGAATATGAATGGGGTAGCTGCTCAAATGCTACTAAAAATACTAATTCTATATCCCTTTCTCAAGAAGAACATAGCACAAAAATTAGACTACTTGAATTTGGACCACATAATATCTATGATGCTAAGGAAAGCAAGCAGAAACATTATGAATAAGTCTATACAGAGGATGATACCATCGAAGACCTCGACAGAATCCTAGACTTCTTTAACACCCGAACCAATCACAATGAAACCTCTATCCTGACACTTGCCACATCAGAACTTGATCCACCAAACAATTCCTTACCACTTGTCTTTCCTGACCTCATCGACTGGGTCGAACCCGAAATACATGATATACCAATTTTCCCAAATGATGAATCTATTATCCACTACCTATGTACCATTTACCCAGGAACATACTATACCGATGAACATAATAACAACGTCTGCACCCCAGGGAGTGCCAAGTCTCTCAGTCGTAAAAATGAATCAAAAAACAGATCTATTGTTGAAAACCAGTCAATGGCAGCAATAAATCCCAAAAAAGTAAGAATAAAGGACGCATCTGAGGGTGAAAACCTTTTTAAGGCACCTAAAGATGGGAGACTTGACACTCTTCCAGAGCATTACCATGAGCGATCACCTATATTGATTGAGCCCACTCAATCAATCAACATTGGTACTATAGAAGCAGCCAAACATATACACCTTGCAGAATCTTTGACAAAAGCGGAAAGATCAGAATTTATCAATTTTTTTAAAGAAAAGCAAATCAACTTTGCTTGGGCATACACAGATATGCCCGGGATTGATCCACAATTAATCATGCATCACTTGTTTATGGCTCCAGGAGCTAAACCGGTTAAGCAAAAACTATGAAAGATGAATCCACATGTGGCACTCATGGTCAAAGCTGAACTAAAGAAACTATTAGATGCCGGATTCATCCGACCCATCGACTATGCAGAATGGATTTCCAGCATTGTACCAGTTTTGAAAATAGATGGTAGCATCAAAATATGCACAAATTTTAGAGATGTCAACAACGCCTGTCCAAAGGGTGACTTTCCTTTGCCCAGTATCGACATAATTGTAGACCTCACAGCAGGCCATGCAATGCTATCACTAATAGATGATTTTTCAGGCTATAATCAAATCAAGATCGCTCCAGAGGATCAAGATAGAACAACGTGTACTTGTTCATGGGGAACGTACTGTTGGAATGTCATGCCTTTTGGCTTAAAGAATGCAGGGGCAACTTATCAACGAGCAATGACAACAATCTTTCATGATATGATGCATACCTTCATGGAAGACTATGTGGATGATTTACTAGCTAAATCCTTCACCAGAGCAGAACATCTAAGCATCTTAGAAAATATTTTTGAACGATTGAAAAAATTCCAAGTTAGGCTCAACCCTAAGAAGTGTGTCTTCGGGGTTACATCAGGAAAATTGTTGGGCTACATAGTCTCAGAAAAGGGAATTGAAGTGGATCCAACAAAGGTACAAGCCATTATAGAGATGCCACCACCAAAGAACATCAGCCAACTCAGATCTCTACAAGGATGAATCTAATCAATCAAGTGATTCATCGCTCAATTAGCAGATAAAAGCCTCCCATTCAATCATTTGTTACATAAAAATGTCCCATTCAGATGGGAAGCCAAATGTGCAGAATCTTTCTATCAAATCAAATAGTATCTGATGAACCCATCAGTTCTAGTACCACCGATAGTAGGGAAGCCACTCATTCTCTACATTTCCACAATAGATATATCACTAGGGGCACTATTGGCACAAGAAGATCAACAAGGAAAGGAACGAGCAATATACTACATCAGCAGGACTTTGAACGGATATGAGCTCAATTACACATTTATTGAGAAAGCTTGCTTGGCTGTAGTCTTCGCCTCCCAAAAGTTTCGACATTACATGCTAGCTCACACAATCAAGTGAGTCACAAAAATTGATCCTCTCAAATATTTACTCATCAAGGCAGCTCTTACAGGCCGATTGGCTAAATGGGTCATGATTCTCAGTGAATTTGATATCCACTATACAAAGCGAAGAGCTATCAAGGGACAAGTAATAGCAGATCAACTAGAAGAAGCACCACTACCGGGCAAACAAACTATGGAGATTGAATTTCCAGACAGGGATGTTCTTGCTATCTCTACCAAACAATAGACCCTATACTTTGATGGATCCTACACACAACATGGTTCAGGTGCTGGCATTCTATTCATCACTCCTGAAGGACACACTATACCAAGATCATATAGGCTTATGTTCCCATGCACAAATAATGTGGCTGAATATGAGGCATTGGTTATAGGCATCAAAATGGCCGTAGAATGGAAAATCACAGAGTTAAAGGTCTACGGAGACTCACAATTAGTCGTCAATCAAATCAACAATGACTATCAGATAAAGGATGACAAGCTGCTACCCTATAAGCGCATGGTGGATGACTTCAAGCAATATTTTGTGCACATCACCTTCAAGCAAATACCAAGGTTGAACAACAGAGCAGCTGATGCAATGGCTACTATCACTTCACTACTGCAAATTCCAGAACAACAGAGTCGTTACGAGTTTCTGGTAGAGCAACTATTCTCCCCAGCCTATGACCACTCGGAATCCCAGGTTATCTACGCCTTAACTAGTTCAGACTCCCCCTTATATGGAATGATATATGAGTATCTTAAGACCAATATCCTACCCATTGACTTGTCTCGAAACCAAAAATGTAATTTTATCCGACAAGCTGCCCGTTATACCCTTACTGCTGATACTTTGTACTGTTGAGGTTTAGATGGTACTCTTCTTCGTTGCCTTGATCGTAATGAATCTGACTCCGCTTTACACGAGCTTCATGAAGGTATTTGTGGCACACATTCCAGTGGTACTACTCTTGCTAAAAATCTTCTAAGGATGGGATACTACTGGCCTACAATGGAAAAAGATTCTTATCACTTTGCAAAAAAGTGTCCTAAATGCCAGATTCATGGCAATCTGATACATGCACGAGCATAGGAACTGCAGCCATTTACAACATCCTGGCCCTTTTGTCAGTGGGGATTGGACTTGGTCAGCAAAATTCATCCTTCCTCTTCAAATGGACACAAGTTCATTATCATTGCAACATAATACTTTACCAAATGGATCGAAGCAGTCCCCATGACCACAATAACTGGGAAACAAATTGCCTCTTTTATCCTTAATTATCTAATATGCAGATATGGTATTCCCAATTCCATCATCACTGATAATGGATGACCTTTCAAAAACCAAGATGTCTGAGAACTATGTGAAAAATTCAAAATCCAACATCATTTCTCTACACCATACTACCCACAGGGGAATGGTCAGGCGGAAGCATCCAACAAAACAATACTGAAAATCTTGAAGAAAATAGTGAATGATGCAGGCAAAGATTGGCATGTGCAACTCAATCCAGCACTTTGTTCATACAGAACTAGCATTCACACACCTACAGGAGCTACACCATACTCATTGATATATGGATCAGAAGCTATTTTACCCCTGGAGGTAGAAATTCTATCTCTCAGAGTCTCTCTAAAAGGCTTAATCTCAGATGAAGAGTATCGAGTGAGCCGACTACAAGAACTTGAACTCTTAGATGAAAGACGCCAACGTGCTTATACTCATCTCAAAGCATATCAACAACACATGTGTAGAAGCTACAACCACAAAGTCATTCCCCGGATTTTTAAAGTTGGTGACCTAGTACTCAAGGAAAATCCTAGAAATCGGCAAGATCAAGAAAAGAAGGAAATTTGAACCTAACTTATTAGGTCCCTATGTCATCATATCAGTCTATGGATCAGGCGCTTATCAAATAACAACTTCAGAAGGAGATGTGCTCGACGAACCAACTAACAACATCCATCCAAAGAAATACTACACTTGAGTAGTCTAATACACGGAAAAAGTAAAAAAAAAATAAAAAAAAAATCAAGAAAAAGCAAATAAAAAGGTACAATAAAAGCAACTGGTGAAAACCTGGTAACAAGCGCTATTGTGAAAGAACATCTCCTTTATCTATATCCATATCCTTATCTCCACAGTAAAGCACTATCGGCCATCGCTCGACATTTTATCACAAATATCTATTCAAGACATACTTAGCATGGTCACTATCCTGATTTATCCATCTAGCCTTTCACCACATCTCTCCATGGCTTGGTAATCACTGTACATATCCATGGTAGATAGTACATTTGGCTAGGGGCAACATTCCTCTGCAACCTGTCCTATCAACATGTCAAGCATTGCAATACACCAAGAAAATCATGTCAAACACCAACATTCAACAACACACAAAGTGAACCAAACACAGATACATTTAACGGATTCAAAACACATGATGGATGATTTTCTGAAGTAACAAATGTTTGCATATTGCATAAAGTCTTGACTATTTTTTTTTTGCACTTGAAATTTTTTTGAACTATTGGATCCTCTACATTTTCTCAACGATGCATCGAGCTAGAGAAAGTAATAGGAACTCCAATATCTTTTTAGTCTTTTGTCTATGAGGCAATCACTTGTACTGTACGAAGACTTGTCTCGAGATGTGATTCGACCAATATCATTGAAGACATGATTCCACTTTGCACATACAAATGGTTTAATCTTGTTTGTTTATCCGCAAGTACCATTCAGGTCGTCTTGGTTCAATTATACCTTGACGCTTATGCTATCTTGCAAAATCAAAAATCATGTAAATTTTTCTCAGGTCATTATGGTTCAATTATAACATTATGCTTGTATAAATTTTCAACATATCCCAACAAACCAATGCTCAATGATGATACCTACAAAAGAAAGCAAAAACATGTGACTATATCGGGATGACCAATGCAGAATGAGGATGCTAAAAAACAATTAGTTTCATATCATTTAAAATTAGTTGCATATCATTTTACAATTAGTTGCATATCATTTATAATTAGTTGCATATCATTATCATATCATACATCTCATTTTCAAGATAAATCTCATAAATCAAACATCATAAATCATGTTCATCACATTTGAATCAATCTATCTAAGCATTACATCATCATCAATAGAAGCATTAACATCATATAGAAATCATTATCCATAACACATCACATGAGGATCAAAGCAAATGGTGTCGTATATATATAAAAAATGATCAAAATGTACAAAATATGTCATGTCTGTGCCCACCACAACAAAAATGCTAAAAATACAATAGAGACAACGTCTCTCAAGTATGACTATTTCTCGAAGGTGATGGTCTCGCCATAGATGTACTAGCACTAGGATCCCCCGGTGGATCCTAATGAATAGGCCCTATCATGCCTCTGCTCTCTATCCTCGACCCAGTCTCTTTGGATCGACTGGATCTAGACGCTGTGAAACTCTGCACTCGGTGCTCCCCGGGAACCACATCCTCATAATGTCTCCTGTAATACTCCACCTCCTTGGCTCTCAAAGCCAGCTCTCTCAAGGTGTCTCTCATCTGACCACTTGCTGCCGCTCTCTGCAAACTCCCTGCCAACTCCTCAGCTCGACCTAACCGCTCCAAAATAGTATCCCGCTCTATGGTCAGCTGTGTAATTTGACCCTGCTACGCCAATAATTGTGCCTGCAGCTGCTGCATTGTCAATTGTAGGGTCCTAATCTGAGCATCCTCTCGATGCGTCGGAACCCGGATCTGAAGGGGTACCTAGGAAGAAGCACTCCATGTCCTTCCCCCTGTCCTCGGTGCTGGTGGAGGTAACACATCACTCCTCCTCTGAGCTGGTCGTCTTAACTCATCAGTCCCTCCCACCGCTGCTATCACCTCTCCTACTCTCCCCTCACCCCCTGCTCCAATCTCCAAACCTCCTCTCCCTCTATCCATCATAGCTCATCGAACTGCTCTCTCCACCCGCACCCCTCTATCACCACCATCTCTACCTCTATCTTGTCCTCCTCCACCTCCTCCATCATCTCCCCCATCCCCATCTCCACCTCCCTCATCCTCATCATCATCGAAAGCGAGCCACATCTTCGCTGGATCTGATATCCTTGCCACGACACGAGGTCCGAACAATTGGGCAAACTCATCCGTCATACTAGCATCTAGTATCTCAGGGGCATAGTCCCATATCTGGCCTGCTAATTGTAGAAACTCCTCTACGGCCGTCGCACTGTCAATAGTTGGACCCCAATCCAGTATATCCTACCTCTGATGCACATACAAACAGGTCCCCTGTGGTATCCCCTTGACGACCATCCTGCCGCAAAACTCTAGTAACCAAAAATCTGTCGATCACAAACGGGGTCTGCCCTATCAAAAATCGGGTCATGAAGACATATGGCATCTCCAGCCCATCCTCAGCCCATACCTCGCAATCTGTATAAGGTCGCCAGACGACCGTATCAATGTCATCTAATACCCTCCTCCAATGCTCAAGTTTTCCTAGCTTCCGCTGGACAACTAACCCCCTGTATCCATATGCGTATGCACACCCAACAGGCCTATCTCTATCCACTAGTGGCCTAGCTACCAGAATGTGCTCCGAACACCATACCTATAGAAGTGTCATGCCAGCTAACAAAGTTCCGTAACCCAGGTATACTACCTCATGCAAGTCCCTGTACAAGTGGGCTAGCATAGCCGATCCCCATGCCAGTACAAGTGGGATTGTAGCTTCTGCTCATGCGCTGCTGATAGGCTTTGAGATGGTTGTATGCAGCTTGTCGCTTCTCATCTAGTAACTCCAAGTCCTGAAGACGGGATACTCTATATGCTTCATCATCTATTAGATTATGCAAGGAAAACTGTAATGATGGTATCTCAACCTCAATAGGTAAGATAGCTTCTGCACCATAGACCAATGAATAAGGAGTTGCACCTGTAGGGGTTCGAATGCTAGTTCGATATGCCCATAGTGCCGGATTTAGTTGAACATGCCAGTCACGACCGACATCATTGACTGTCTTCTTTAGGATCCTCAATATGTTTTTATTGGATGCTTTGGCCTGACCATTGCCTTGTGGGTAATAGGGGGTGGAAAAGCGGTGTTGGATTCGAAACTTCTCACAAAGTTCATGGACATCCTGATTTTTGAAAGGAAGACCGTTATCTGTGACGATGGACATGGGCACACCATACCGGCAGATGATGTAGTTGAGGATGAATGAGGCGATCTGCTTGCCGGTGACTTGGGTAAGTGGAACAGCTTCGATCCACTTTGTAAAATATTCGGTGGCGGTAATAATGAATTTATGGCTGTTGGATGAAGATGGATGGATTTTACCCACAAGGTCACGTCAGGTTCACCAAATGTAACGCCATAAAACGGTTAGTCCGGAGGTTAGTCAAAACAAACATAAAACTAAACCATTAAAAAGCATTATCAAGAAAGATTAAGCATAGAAGCATATTAGAGATAAAAATGAATAAACAATAAGACTTGACTCATGATGCTCCCTACGCCATTAGCTCTCCCTTGTTCCTCTCCTCTCCAAGTTCCCAAATGAGTGTAGCTCTCAATAGCTTTTTGCACTATTTTTGGATGTCTTATGGAGATTCAAGAGTATGAAGTAAATGCTCATGAAAATGCAAACATGAACAAGCTAAGAAATGAGATATTATGTAACTAACTAAGATTAATTCTAGACCAAAGTGAATTATGCTAAATACTCTCTAGATTTTACTATAAGCTAGATGCATGCAAGTTTTCAGGATTTGGATTATGAAGAAATGGGCTCTATTTATAGGAAAAATGGAGCAATGGATGATTGAGATTGAAAGATTCAATCAAGGGTTGAGTTTGAAAGTTGGGGATCCATGTGCACAATTGGCACCAATGAAATGGTGACAAGTGTCAACATAGGGTTGGGTTGAGAAAAGGGGTTGGAGGCATTAAAGGCCTGAGAAGACCTCATGGTTATCTAAAGGCTAAGGGTCAAGTCTAAATTAAGCTTACCCACTGGATTAAGAGTTAATCCAAGGATAAACCTTTGTGCAAATGTTTAAGAGATAATCATGGTCAAAGCATTAATGGCCTGATGAGACCCTTGGGTTGGGTAGAGGTTGAGTCAAAACAAATGTTTTAACCATGTGGGAGGGTTTGAGTTAACCATTAATGGTTATTGGAGACTTTGGGGATTAAGTGGTTGAAGGTTGAAAGCCTTTAAAGGTTATCAAAGACTTTGAGCCATTTAGTGGTTGAAGACTTGAAGCCTTTAATGGTTATCAAAGACTTTGAGGTTTTGAGAAGTGACTTCCCTTTGCTTAGGGATGTGACAAAGTTTAGAGGATGGATTAGGCTAATTAGGAAGGGTTTAGAAGAATCTAGAAGGGGATTAGATTTTGCAAGTGGATTTGGTGGGTGAGGGAAAATAGGATTTTATTAAAATAAAAATTCATTTATTCCAATAAATGTGTGCAAGTTGCATTTGTAGGAAAATGCAAGTGGGGTGGGGATAATGATTTAAATAAATGTTTTATTTAATTTATTTAAAAGAGGAAAAGGGGATTCTAATTAAATAAATAGATTTTATTTATTTAATTGATTGTGAATTTGATTTAATGAATGAATTAAAATAAATTGAATAATTTATTTAATTAATAGAAGAATGTTTGGGGATGAATTAATTAAATATTAATTTAATTAATTGATGGCTAGTGGATTTTTAATCAAATAAATAGCGAATATTTATTTAATTAAGCTGGACAGATTTATGTGACTACACTATAACTAATGATCTTGCCTTCAAATGGGTAAATTTGGATGAGCCATGAGAAGTACAAACTTTTACATGTGGTAGTTGATCTTGCAACACTATTTGGTAGAGATCAAAGCTAGTTTAGCTTATGATTTTGACTCATGAAAGTTGAAATCTCATCTATAAGCATGCATTGTCCATAGTTGTTGTTTGAAATGATAGATATTATCTCAAACATACACATATTATCTCCCAAGTAGCATGTCATAGACTTCCATAGGTGATAGAGCTCTGCATGCACAAAAATGCATTGTACTACAACCATCCTAGATTATAGGGGTTTGGGTAATCATCCTAGATAGTAGTGTTTTGGATGTGATGGTGGTCAGGTGACCAAGGCATCGAACTACAACATGTGCAATGGTTTTCTTTTGATTTCCATTATTGATGATTGATTTTGGAATGGACATGTTGTTCATTGACTTAACACTTTATGTGAAACAAAATCTCACATTCATCTAAAACATCAACAATCAAAATGATGGTTTTGAGGCATTATGCATCTTGCTCAATATAATTGCAAAATCCAAAATCTAATGTGACTTTCACATGAACGTGGACTATTGCATACCACATTCAACACTTTGGTGATATTTGGTACAATAATGATGGCACCATGATGCATAAACTCTCAACAACATGGAAACATTTCAATGCCAATCAGGCATATTTCACAACAATGGGCTCAATTCCATTCACCAAACTCAACACAAGGCTTCTAAGATAGACCTCTTGATATTCCA
The DNA here is from genome assembly GCF_030272615.1 of Cryptomeria japonica. NCBI lineage: Eukaryota > Viridiplantae > Streptophyta > Pinopsida > Cupressales > Cupressaceae > Cryptomeria > Cryptomeria japonica. Next base: position 24,136,982 of record NC_081406.1, read on the forward strand.
ACATCTCAAACACATAAGACTCATCAGGAATCAATGCTCAACAACAACCTTAACCATACTCTCACAAAATCCAAACTCTAACAGTCAACACCTTGAGACACTTTTGTAATGATAAATGTGACATGACAAGACCACACATGGTCACCAAGAACATAAAAAAATCTTATAATAATTTTCTGCAACCTTCATGTAGCAGCAAATACACGAACTCACATAGACATGACAATTTTTTTAAAATTGGCTCATTTGACCCCTCAAATCATAAGTGAATTTTTCTAATAAGAAGGAAGTTTGTTCACAACATCATAATCTATCCACATACCATGTTTCATGTCCTTAATTGACCATACATATATGTACCAACACAATTTCTAACTATAGATCTGGGAAACCATTTTCAAAACAGGCCGCTTTCACAAAAATGATCATAACTTGCTCATTTTTCCATGAAATTCAATCAGACTTGAAGAAAATGAAAGTAGACTCAATATTATTTTTATCCATATGAAATTTTCACCATAATCCTTCCATACAAAAGATTGCAAATCTCTGCAGTGCACAATAATCAGAGTTTTACTATACTGTAGCACTGTCAAATCAACACTTGGACATCATTTTGCACATGCCAACCTTAACTTGAGACCCTTCAACAAAAAAAATATGATATTTTCCTCCATTCCACCAAATATTAGTCTTTGATCAATGTGGAATTGAGGTTTATTATATTTTCAAAGTCACAGTTTCCCTACCTAGGGTTTTTAACAGTGTTTACAAAAAATGGTATATCTCTTCCAAAACTTCATGAAAAGAAATGAAACCAAAAAAAAACTACTGGGGATTCACCCCTCTATCATCTCAAGATATCTCAAATTCTAATGAATAAGTTTCCAAGAATAAAAACAATTGATATCAGACTGTCACGTTGATAATACTCAGAAAATTGCAAGAAACCTCAAACTTTTATTGATTTTCTTCTTTCAATAGACACCAACCCCTCATGATTCGACCATCCATGGTTTTATAAACCTCTTACAACCTCTTTTGATAGTTATAATTAAAATTCAAACCATCATAACCGTTAGGCTTCCCCTTTACATTGTTTTTGCAATTTTTGAAATGACAACTTTTGTCAACATAACAACTTTTTTTGACAACTTTGCAAAACTTGACCAAATGACTTCAAATTAATTGTTATCACCTTAGATACACTAGAATAGGCTGAATAAGCCTTATTACATCATTCTCAACCTTCCTTGAGCATTTACCACATTTGACCTTCTTAGGACCTTATAGGTTTACATTGAACAAAAAATGGCTTAAAGCCTTGCAATATGATTTATAATGACTTCAAATGGACCCTTGGACCTTATACAACCTTAACACAACATTGAAAACAAAAACCAGCATAAAAACTTTCATGAGGCCTTTCAGGGCCTAGGTGCTCCCGCACCACACCACATATCATCTTGGTGTGGCTTATTTTCGTTGTCCCAACATGATGAATATGAAAGAGAAATCTTGGGGATTTGTGTGGATAAATTTGTGTAAGAGAATTTTACCTTATCATGAAAGGCCCATGGCTAGTTTCCTACATGACTTCATTATTGTGCTAAAATAAATTTTGAATAATATTGGATTAGTCTCAATATTGAACAAATTGTAGAATATTTGTTCCAAAGCATATGAGGCTAAGAACTCTATTTTAGCACAAATAGGGGGTCGTAATATTTAAATATATTCTATTATTTTGTGCTACTAAAAAATAAATCATACAAGCACATGGAGAAGTTGTAGTACTCATAAGCATATTATTTCATAAATTAATCCTTTCACTAGTGCAATTGCTGAAAAATTCATGTATTTATCCTCAAAATATTTGAGGGGGGAAAATTCCTCATAGAAAGTGTTCACAAAGGCTTCCCATGCCAAATTGGTTTCTTATCCTTGTTGAGCTATGCGTAAGTGTTTTTCATCAATTCGACTTTGAGGTGGACATATCTAGTACTACAAAGAAGATCATCTCAATAATAATATCAAAGTTGTTGATGCAAAAGCAAGTTTTTCTCTGTTAGATTCATATATCTAGCATATTGGCATTGATTTTCCTTCAAAAGTAGGAATATATATATTGACTTAGACTTTGAATGGATTGCAATGTTACATCAGCTATGTGCGATTTTGTAGTGCTGATCCAAGGTGATTTATGAAGTCACAAAACTATCCAAAGAGTTCTTGGATTTGTATTTGGAAGGAAACATTGAGTCTAATAATACCTTTGGTATGTATTTGTTAGCCATTTTATTACAATCTTTGTTTGATGTTTCACAAATTGAACTAAGTGTGCTCAATCCCCTTAGCTAGTGTGCATGAGTGTGCACTAGATTGAAAGAAGAAATTTATCTCTAATGCCAGTGATCTAATTCCTAGAATGATCCATGGGAAAATCCTAAAGATGAGTTGGCAACACAACAAGATCATAAAACTAAAAACTAAATAAAGATATGTAAATTAATAGACATTTAAGTATGAAATAATTCTTCCAAATATTCTACTTCTATTTATGTTGAAAAGAGGAAATAAGATGAGAATGCATTATGCTTCTTCTACTTCATAGAACATAAAAAGTAAGAATTTAGATATTATAGGTTGTCATCTAGGCTCTAGATATATGTTGGCAAGTGTCCAACACGTATGGTTATTGCTTAAATAAATAAGATGAAAAACAATTTAAAATTATATGGTGTTAGTTAGATTTTTGTGATGTGTGGCACAAACATTGCCATGTATTAGATGTTATGGTTCTATTTGTATGATCATGCTCTTTGGTACATACATTATTAAGACGGTGCATGTGTATGAAACCATAACATCTGATAGTTGATTTTCTATGTATCACACATGTTGTTGGCAGTTTTGATGTTTATGATGTGATTGTCATTGATGGACACACACTTGCATTGAGATCATTTTTGTATGTATAAGTTAAAGCTCAACCGATACATGTTCCAACCGGTATGATGCATTATAGTCTTTAGACTATTGGTGTTTTGCAGAAAGTGTTTATCGATCTAAAGCGGTATGTTAACCCCAAGTGGTTCGAGGATCTCAAGCGGTACGAAGGATCAAAGTGGCAGAACACATATTTCCCAGTCTTCATTTTGTCAAACCGACAACCAGCATTTTGCTTGAACCGATATTTTGTATGAACCAGTAATACTCTGTGATGAGTTACCAACCGACATTTTGTGATGAGTTACCATCCACCGATTGTTTGACGGTGCTAACACTTTAACAGTGCTTTTTGTGTCGTGTTACCAAGTATGTCCAGGTTCATTGAACCTAGGGAATTGGATTGTAATCCTATTGGACCGACATGAAATCAGATTCCTTTATAAGGACATCATGTCTAGGGTTTTAGGTTGTTGCTGTTGGTGAAGTTGATATTGTTTCTAGGGTTTAAGGTGGTTGAGGAGTCAGAGAGAGTATGAATGTGTAAAAGACTGAAGTAATGTTGGAATGCATTAGGAATGAGCTATCAAGGATCTAATCAAGCAATCTGTGCTATTTGCTAGATCACTCACTTGTTGATTACTCACATTTTCGACAAGTTTGTAGCCCTTAACTAGGTAGGCCCAAAAGCCTTTTGTAAATCCTCTAACAAGGTGGTTCACATTTGTGGATCTAAATCCTCTAGCAAGGTAGTCTTTAATCGAACTTATCTCCTAACAGAGATTGAGATTCCTAACAAGATCTGTTTTGGTAAAGAACATTGTAAGACCTTAACCGGTCTAACCTTAACTGGTCTGGTTCCTATTCAGCAGATAGTTACTTGTGAGTTCCATCTCATCGTGGTTTTTCCCATTTGGGTTTCCACGTCAAAATCTCTTGTGTTATGGTGTTTGTGCTTTTGTGGGTGAATGCATTATTTGCTATTTGGTTTGCATGTGTGCTAACCGGTTTGTCTGCTAAACTATTTTACCGGTTTACTGTTAGTCTTGCAAAGTGTTTAAGTGCAAAGATTTTTGGCATACTAATTCACCCCCCCTCTTAGTATTCATCACATGTATGGTTTGGCTAGAAATGACACATGCAACCATGTGTAGGGTTACATGATGCATGCGAGAAATGTTACATAGTTATGCATGAGATTATACGAAAAGGTGCGAGGACAATATTGCATCTAGTTTGGAAAGTACTATGTTACAAGTGCCGAGTGCACTAATGAAGCTACTAAAGAGAAAATGTGTGGCTACACTTGGATCACTAATGGGTTTAGGTATTGTGTATGATTACCAATGTATCTCTTGGTGACCTTAGTTTTTCATACAAGAGTTATGGTAGTAAATAAAAAAGAGGTGTGGATAGGAGTCAACATCACCACTTCTAATGATTTGCACCCAAGAAGTTACCCCTCATTCTAACAAGAAAAATACTTTGATGCCTAAGGATAGTCATCAATTCCAACAACCCATTTCCATTATTAGACTTCATAGCAAGGTACTCAACATAAGCTTAGAGAACTTGATTAAGAGATAGCAAGGACATTTAAAGTAGGTAAAATTTCCCCCTAAATATTGTTCTTTGTATTGGTTTTGGAAGAATAGATTTGAACCGCGAGACCAATTAATTAAGCTTTGTAATAAATATAACACTCATACTCTATGTGATTTTTGTGTAGTGTATGATATGCTTTTTTAGATATACAAGACATCTAGGGTTTTATGATCCAAACAATAGCCTAATTTGTAGCTCTAAACTTTATTTTTCTTACTAATAAAAATATTAACTACAACATGTGCTTTGTGATTTAAAGGGCCACACCTTGACCACATTTTCAATATAGACAAATTTTAATTCGCTAATCATTTATAAATATTCTATCATAGGAGCATCAACATGACACCAATACAAGCTCTTGTAAACACAAATATGATACTAATATTATCTTCTTTCAAGTAACCAAATTAGATTATAACTTAGAAATTCATTTATGTAGAAACCACACTCACACTAGAAGCCAACTGTGGAAGACCACGAGTCACATCTTAAAATTTCATATTAGATGTCCCTTTGGAATTTGAATTTGGGTCTCCATGCTAAGAACTGAATGCTTTAACCAGTTAAGCTCAACCCCTTGGAAATTTTGTAATTACTTCAATAATGAATGGTGCGTGAAATTGTTTCCAATAAAATATGGGCTATTACAACATATATCAAAGATAAATTTAGACTTTTTCTAGATTTACCTTGAGACCCAAGGCATGTGTCACATCCCAAATTTTGCTTGCATAAACTTAACATTAATAACAATCTCTGTACATAACATATATGTGTGTGTATGCCAATGAATGATCTTGCTAAAGTTTATCTCAAATTTTATTTATAGTTGTAACATGAATATAAGATTCTTGCATACTGTCATGAAATTAGTCTAATTGACTTTCCTTTTTTATCAATTGTATATACAATATGAGTTTACACATGCACGCACACATGTACAATATCGTTTACTGTTTGATTGAAATCTCTTTAGTGTTGAGCTGCAAAAACATCAAAAAAATATTGTTAGAAAACATGAAATATTGTTAGCATATGCATTTACATACAATTTGCATGAAATCATAGAAAAATTTATTGCATAAAGTATCATATACATGTTTATCATTTTTGCATGAAAAGAATAATGAGTTATTTTTATGATTTAGTCCATGCATGTTATGTTTTGAATTATTTTTTACTAGGGAAAGTAGTTTTCTTTTCTTTTTTTATGTATGATTATGGCTTTACATTTTTAGGATGGTGTGTGGGAGAAAAAGTGACACTAAGCAAACATGCCCTAATCTCACTTTCAATCACACATTTGTGGAATACGAAAGAGCCTAGAGGTATCACACAATTGGCTACTTCTTCTTGTGGAAGAGAGAGCCACGGGCTACCTATTAGGATTTCTATTCCCTTGTTGTAATTGAAAGATAAAATAATGCAAGTTCCCAAAGTGCAAGTATGAACTAATAACAAGATTACAGAATTGAACTTAAATGATGGAAAGCTGTAAACACAAGGATAAGACAAGAATGTAAATGCGTACCCGGAGTTAAAATCTGACTGAAAATGTTCAGGACGGGGGCGCGGGCGCCACTGTCCTGATTCTGCCCCTGAAACTGCTCTGGAAACTGCTGTTTTGCAACCTGGAAAAGTTGTCAAAATGCTGAAAATGTTATCTGTCAGGAGGACCAGGGCGCCCAGCGCCCCTGCCCAGGGACCAGGGCGCCCAGCGCCCCTGTCCTGGCAAGACCAGGGCGCCCCACGCCCCTGTCCTGGTCTTTTGCTCTGAAATTTGGTGGGCAGGTCGGTCTCAGTCTGCTTCTTCCGAATCTGTAACTTGCGGCGTCGTCCGAGTCCCGAAACCTGCACTTATATCTGAAAAGGTGTTTGGGCGGCTATATAGGGTTTTGCCTTAGTCAAACCCCCGCTTCGGTGATTTCCACCTCCACGAATAGCCAAGTTGTATTGTAAAATGTATTGTGTGTGCAGACCTAGTGTGTGTGCAAGGTCCTAAAATGCAAGAAAGCAAACTAGAGCAACCTAGAAAGTAAACCCTAATTGCTTGTAAATGATAATGTAAATGCTCTAAATCAAGATGCAAAGTGATCTAAAGCATGAATAAAGGATATATTGAAGCTTATGCAAAGACATGAAAACAACATGAAATCATACCCAACCCTCAAGGGAGGAGTACAAGCCAATCTTCAGTCGGTAATCTCCTATTGTTCTTCAATGTCTTCCAAGCCCTAAATGAATGAATGAAATTGATGAATGCTTGATGGATGGATGTTGATTGTTGTTGAAGTCTTCAAAGATCTGCTCTTTTGCTGCCTAGAAGGTCCTTGAAAGCCAAAATTCTGGATCCATTCAAATGAAGAAAGAGAGCTCTTATGTATGAAACCCTAGGTCTTAATTTCGACTTTTGGCCGACCTAGAGATTGAATATCCCACCAATTTCTTGGGGTTAAGATTTATTTTATGATTGGATCGTGCTCCCAAAATTTCGGGAAAAATGTCCGGGACCATGTGCACGGGCGCCATGGTCCCGACAACTTTTCACCAAATTTTCAGGGCCGTCGGATATGATGATTTTAGAGAGAATCCCGAAGTTACAGGTGATTTTGAGATGTTTTGACCCCCGAAACCAAGCCCCCAAGCTCAAAATAGGACTTAATTAGGGTTTTTGATTAAATGATGTATTGGAAGAATAAAATGAAAAGGGCACACTTTAATGAAAGGGCCCAACTTTATGATGTAGGAAATGATAAAATAGGACCTTAGACCTAATTAATTTAATTAATTAAGTGCTAAAGGGGAAATGCAATGCAAGATGCAAAATGCGCCAAGGCGGGTGCTAAACTAGGTGTGAAATTGTACCACCCTAGCAAGTGCGTACAATTTACGACGCTACAGATGGGTGTTGAATATGGACTAACAAGGGAGGGTATATCTTATTTTTTGGATCTACCTATTCTTTAATGGTTGAAATGCTTTGGCCAAATTTATTTGTACCATTGAAATAGATGGATATTTATTTATTTATTTATCTTCTCTACTATATCTTGATAGTAGGACATGACATTTTCATATGTGAAATGCATGTAAATATATCAAGTTGCACTGGATTCCATTATGTTCGTCGATTCCAGATTGTTGGGTATATCGTGTAGGGTCAGGTATTCTTCAAGTAGGAAAAGTTATGGGGAAGTGTAAGCTTCATGGTTGGACAAAAAATGTCTGAACCACACTCTTGTCTCTTGGTTTGTGGTGGTCGAAGACTCTAGTGTTTTTGTATCTTATTTATATTGTTGTGATGCGATGGGCATGAGAGTCTAAGTCACATCCTTGTAAAATGGGTATCTTGTACTCTATGATTCTTGATTTTACATTACTTCATGTGAAAAATGTAACATGTACTCAAATATAGATGGTGTTTTATTCATTTTTGTGCTAATGTGACTATTGAGTTATTTAATTGATTTTGTGATATAGTTTTGGGTTATGTCCCTTATAGCATGATACTTTTGGTGTTTATCACATAGTTATTCACCTATTGTAAAAAAGGAAGATACTTAATGACATATTTGCTTTTCAAAATGTGAAAACTAAATTCACTATAATTAATAAAAATAATCATCAAAATATCAATAGGGATTTAAAGTTCACAATATTGCAAATTGACAAGAAGAGAAAGTGTTGTAGAGGTAGAGCAATTCCTCACCTTATTAGCTACTTGAGCAACACCCCAAAACTATTAATTATGTTTGTGATGAGTTGCCTAAAGTATGCCATGACATTATTGGATTAAATTGAGGTTTACCTTCAAATCCATTATCATTTTAGAGCAAAAACAAGATTATTTCTATCAATTTGAAGACTTGTCTACACCAAGTGCCAATAGTGATGGTGGCTAGGTATCACCCCATAGTAAAAGTACTTATGGAAAGCTTTGGTCATCTCTCCCATCTCATTAGCAATAAGTACAAAAAGTGGATGCACAACAAAAATATTGCAACAAGAAGTTTTGAAATCCTTATGTTCGAATATTGATCCACTTTTGGTAGCTAAATCTAAATGATCCTTCACTACTAGCTTGGTCATCTCAATGGCTTGAATATTTAGTTTTTAGTGTATATTCATGTATTTATCGTCATCTCTTGAGTACCCTACAAACTTTTATATATGTAATTTTTAAATAAATTTTAATGTGGGCATATCACCATGAGACAATGTTTAGTCATGGTGGGTATGGTGTGACTTATGGGGTGTCATTCCTCTCCACCAACCTATTTCATGTGCTAATTGACTTTATTTTTTAGTTATAACAAGAGAATTTTTATTTTTATTTTAAAAGAAGAATCTACTATTTTAGAAGCTCAGATTTCCTTCTGAACATAAATTTATGGTATGCATTTTCATAAGATTAAAAAATAAATATATTAACATTTTCTTCCTTTTAGCTTTTCATTTTTTTTCTTCTTAATTTTATGCTTATGCTATCATTCAAATATGTTTAAATTAATTAGACAAAACGTATTAATCATGACTTGTAAATGTCATTAGAATATTATGAATTGAATCCCCTGTTATATAATTTATTTGCCTTGAAATCTATAAAAATAGTCAAGAAGCTTAATGCAATTATGACTACTATTTGTAAACAAACTTCATTCAAGAACATGGAGTTTGTTAGTAAGAGGTTTGTAAACAAACTTCATTCAAGCACATGTACTTTGTTCTTTACTAACATTTATTTAACATACAATGAGTTAAAAATAATTGCAACTCATCTCTTAACTTATCTCTTGTCATGGGAACAATAAACTTTACTTGTTTTTGTTTGATTTGTCGCACATAAAAGACTCTAATTTTTTCATGTTAAGATATTTAATTGTAACATTCTTCTTATTTATGTGGACATCTTCTATGACATTCTTTAAATTTATTGTGGTTCTTATCCTCTTGAACTCCTCTTATTTCATATCTATGATAACTTCAAGTACTTTTTTTAAATACACCTTAACAAAAAATAATGTCCTTTTTTATGAAGGTGGTCAATAACTTATTTCATTCTTTGCATTACCTTTCAACCTTCTACTAATATTTATTAATACCCTTATGATGTTTAATATTGTAATAATATAAATTATGATTTTATTTTTAAATATACAAATAAACTTCTTGTCTCACATCAATCTATAAACCTCATCATATAAGCTTTACAAGAACCATACATGAATGCTAATCAATATATAATAAAAACATAATCTTATTTTTGCACATATAAATTCAAATAAACTATTTCTAAATTCAATGGCAAATGGCAAATGGCAGACCTAATATTGGCATAATGAGATATAGTTAATCTAGACAGAGGGACCGTACAAACTGATAAAAGACTGTTTATTTGCTGTGCTGTGATCGCCTTCTGCTGTTCTCTGTAATTATTCTTAGCTTTTTGCAATATAAATATAAAACTGATAAAAGAACAAGAGGTGCACTCCCAACAATGTCCAAGCATTGTAGGTAATTTTCAATATTTCCTGCTTTTCAAGAATTATTTGATATCCCTCCAGCATTCCTCTCACTTTGCTCAGCATTCCAGATGTGTTGGTTTCCTGAAAACAGTTCGATGTTATGACACTCCCATGGTATCATAAAACAGCATTAAACAAATATCTCATCAGTACCTCCAGGCAGTGATGCATATTGCATATCATAAATCTGATTTTCTAAAGTCAGTAGCCTAGTCTAGATCTCCAAACGCACAAAAGAATATATTTTAGAATCTGGAAATCAAATCTGATTCCTTCATCACTGCAGGTCAGACACCGTGTATTTTGTTTTAGTGTAAGCCTCTATTTACAGATTGATTCACTTAACATCAGCAATAATCACTGCAAGAACATTGTCCTTGTTTGATAGTTGAAACTTGAAACTATGTAACCAGTTTCCATCTCTCAAAACAATTTTGGAGATAAACTTGGCAGCAGTATGGTAGTCATCATACACTTGCAAGGCGCTGGCGGCTGGACAAACCTAATAAGTATTTCAAGGGTTTGTTTAACAATCCAAAAATGATTGCCAGCTTTTCAGAATGGTGGCAGACGAACAATTCTTTTTATCATCCATATCATTCAGTACATGTTTTGATCAGGAAAATACTCTGCTGACTTCATATCCTAAGATGATGTCGCCTATTTTGCATGGATCTACAGTGTAGGTTGGTGTTATCTGTCTGCTACACAAAATCCGCGTACTGTCTTATAACCTTCAATCCAACTACATCCAGGTATCTTTTCAATTCCTCTATCTTCATCAATTTCCTTACCAGTTGAACCTCACTCCACATTCCAACTTCTGCATAGATGTTTGACAGAATAACATTAAGTTGCAGCATTCTTAGCATCCAGCTCAAAAAGAAGAGTTGCTGTATATAGTCCTAGCTTTATATTCTTATGTGCTTTACAGGAACCAAGAAAACACGTCCACACAACCACCACAGGAGTAATTGGCATTTTGATGATAAAGTTTAGAGTTTCCTCATGATAGCCAGCACGGCCGAAAAGGTCAACCATGCACCAAAAAACGGTACCATGCCCATAATGATCAATTGTGGGCATAATGTTATGTAAGTTAGTCATACCATTGAAATATTCACAGCCCTCATTCACTAAACCTGCATGGCTGCATGCTAATAAAACACAAACGAAGCTTACACAATCAGGACATGTTCCAGACTGCTTCGTTAGTTCGAAGAGTTCAAGAGCATCCTTGCATAAGCCATTTTGTGCATATCCTGAAATCAATGCAATCCATGAAACCACATTTTTTTGAGGCATTTTTTCAAACAGTTCACGTGCCCTGTTTATGCTCCCACATTTTGCATACATATCTACCAGGGCATTTGCAACTACAACATTTGGCAATAATCCCCTTTCCATTATGTTTTGATGTATATCCATACTCTGTTCTAAAGCTCCCATTTTAGCACATGCTGGGAGGATACTGACAAAGGTTGTCGAGTCTGGGTTTACACCTGCCACTCGCATTTGTTTAAAAATTTCCAGGGCCCTTTCAACAAATCCATTTTGTTCATATCCTGCAATCATCGCAGTCCAAGAAACCACATTTTTTTCAGGCATGTTGTCAAACAGTTCACGTGCCTTATGTGTACTTCCACATTTTGCATACATGTCTACCAGAGCATTTCCAACTGTAACATTTGATAAACATCCCCTTTCCATTATGCTTCGATGGATGTCCATACCCTGTTCTAAAGCCCCTGTTTTGGCACAGGCTGGGAGGATGCTAGCAAAGGTTGTGGCGTTTGGCTGTAAACCTACCAATTGCATTTCCTTAAAAGTTAGTAAGGCTTTTTCAACAAAATCATTTTGTGAGTATCCTGCGATCATTGCATTCCACGAAACCACATTTCTTTGCGGCATTTCTCTGAAAAGCCTCGAAGCCTCGTCAAGAAAGCCATTTTGTGCACATCCTGTAATCATTGCAGTCCATGAGACCACATTTTTTTGACGTATTTTGTCGAACAGATGCCTTGCCTTGTGTATGTGTCCACATTTGGCGTACATATCTAGGAGGGAATTTACAACTACAACATCTGATATAAAACCTCTTTCCATTATGCTTTAATGGATGTGCATACCCTGTTCTAAAGCTCCCATTTTGGCACAGGCTGGAAGGATGCTGGCAAAGGTTGTGGAGTTCGGATTTACACCTGCCAACTGCATTTGCTTAAAACTTTCCAAGGCCTTTTCAGCAAACCTGTTTTGTGCATACCCTGTAATTATTGCACTCCATGAGACCACATCTCTTTGAGGCATTTTGTCAAACAATTTATGTGCTTCGCGTGTGCTGCCACACTTTGCATACATATCTACCAAAGCATTTGCAATTACAACAGCTGACAAAAATCCCCTTTTCACTATGTTTTGATGGATTTCCATTCCCTGTTCTAAAGCTCCCATTTTAGCATAGGCTGGGAGAATGCTTGCAAAGGTTGCAGAATTTGGTTGAACAACTGCCAATTGCATTTGCTTAAAAGTTTCTAGGGCTTTTTCAACAAATCCATTTTGTGTATATCCTGCAACCATTGCAGTCCATGAGACCACGTCTCTTTGAGACAGCTTTTCGAACAGGTCATGTGCCTTGCGTATGTTTCCACATTTTGCATACGTATCTACCAGGGCATTCGCAACTACACTATCTGACAAAAATCCACATTCAATTATGCTTTGATAGATGGCCATACCGTGTTCCAGAACTCTTACTTTCGAACAGGCTGAGAGTATGCTGGCAAAAGTGAACTGATTGGGTTGGATGCCATCTGCTCGCATTTTATGAAATAGTGTCAATGCTTCATGAGGATACCCATGCCTTCTGTACACTGCAATAATGGCATTCCAGGAGAAGACATCACACTCAGTCATTTGATCAAACACTTCGTGTGCATCTACTAAACTTCCACACTTTTCATACATGCGTATAAGGGTGTTCTGTAAAAGTTTGTCTGTGACAAACATAAATCCGCCCTCCTTGATGTGGGAGTTGCTTACCCTCTGAAAGGACATTCTTAGAAATGCATGTCTGCAAGAATTGAACATACGTAGAAGTGTTCACAGGTGGGTTGTATGTGGTAAGCAGATTGTGTAACGACTCCTTCAACCAACCTTCTCTACATAATCCTGTGAGATTGAGATTGGCGATATATAGAATTCGCATTTTATAACTATTCAATGGCATTGGAAATGCTCATTTCTGACACAACAGCGTGCTGCCTCGGCTTGTTCAGCCACTGTCAACAGTCTCTGATCTTGTATAACAATATGTGATTCCATATGTTTTTGCAGAAGAAATTCATGGCAGCCTGGAAACGTCTCACATGTGGAATACATTATTGATATTAAAAAAAGATGTTCGATGCCTACAGAAACCATTCCTAACTAACTTTTACAGAAGGCTTGGTTACAGATGCTGATCAACACTCGCCCACTATTGGCTGAGGTTGTTTATTTAATCAATGGCTAAGGGCATTTGATTTAATAGCTAAATTCATATCTTCTATAAATATAAAAATAAATAAAAATGTTTTCAATAACTTTTAACTCAAAAGTTTTTAAAAGTATTGTCCAATGGATATTAGTCTACTTAAACTTTCTCATTCACTTGGTGTACTTCTATCTAATACAATTATCATGTTAGTAACATGTTGAAGCCTCTTTCAATGATTTGCATGGTAATGTATAGTTTGGAGCATGATGGAAGGAAATATTCTTGGAAATGGTACATCAAATAGATGTAGAAGGTCAATCAAAGAATATTTTGGTCTATTTTTTCATACATTTTTCAATGCATTAGGTCAATTGGTTGGCCTGATGTTGTTTTTGCAAGAAAAGTATCAATAGAGAACTGATAGCTTCGAATCAATATGGATTTGAACATAATTGAAACAAAACCTTTCAACCGAGAATATAATAAGGTTCCATTTTTGACAAGCTTGTGTCATGTTTGTAATATGGAGAGAAGGAGAGAGAGGTAGAGACAGGGATAGAAAGAGGGGGAGATGGGGTAGAGAGAGGTAGAGACAGGGATAGAAAGAGGGGGAGATGGGGTAGAGAGAGATAGATGGATATAAAGGAGAGCGAAATGGAGAGGGGAGGGGGTGACAATGAGAGAGAGTAGAGATGGATAGATAGATATGGAAGAGTTACATATAGAGAGAGGAAGAGAATGAATGAGGGAGAAATATAAAGATAAAGATAGAGATAGGAAGTGATATATAGAAAGGTAGAGAGGGGGAGAGATTAGGGTAGAGAGAGATGAAGGCATAACAAAATAGAGACAAATGGGGAGATGGAAAAAGAAATATGGAGAGATAGTGATAGAGACCCAAATAAAGATAGAGTTAGAGAGATAAAGAGGGAGAGATGGATAGGTATAGAGGAAGAGAGAGAGAGAGGGGGGGAGAGATAGATAGATATAGATATAGATGATGAGATGGAGTAATAGAGAGATAGCAATATAAGGAGTTGTAGAGAGAGAGGGAGAGGGAGAGATAGAGAGAGAAAAACAAAGAGAAGTAGAGATAGATAAATAGAGATGGAGGGAGAGAGAGGGGGGGGGGGGAGACAGATAGAAGGAGAGAGAAAGAGGGATAGATAGAGATGTATGAGAAGAGAAAGGGATAGATAGATGGAGATATATTGTAAGATAAAGGGAGTGTCAAGTAGAGAGAGAGAGAGAGAGTTTTATTTATAATATTTTATTTGAAGTACAATTTTCTTAGTTGAGAAATTAATATTCTCTCTCCCTTTCTCCATATATATTTTTCTATATATATTTCTATTTGTCTCTATCTCTCTTCCTCTTCCCCTCTCTCTCTATATCCATATATCTATATTGCTATCATGATATGTATCTCTTTCCATCTCTCCCACTCTCCACCCCCCCCCCCCCCCCCCTCTCTCTCTCTCTCTCTCTCTCTCTCCCTCCTTACCTCCCCTCTCTCCTTCTTTATATCCATATATCTCTCACTCTTCCTACTACAAACATAGCATGAGCCTATTGGTAATGCATCCTGATTATCTTCCCTATTCAGAGTTTTTTTAATCATATTTGGATACTTGTAAGAGGGATGCATAGTTGTTTTAAAGCTATCACTTCTCCATTGAGACCTCTATTGCACAAACAATATCATTTACTAGACAATCTACTAATTGAACTCATGTATTGAACAAATGTATCCAAAAAATATACTAAGAAATTTCATAACTGACTTTACACGCCTCTTTAGTGTACCCATCACACACCAAGGTGCGATTGCTAATTGTAAAATTCATGTTGTAGTTCTCTAGATGGAGCTAAGATAAATTCATATCTTCTATAAATACAAAAAAAAAAAAATGTTTCCAATAGCTTTTAACTCAAAAAATTCCAAAAATATTGTCCAATGGATATTAGTCTAGTTAAACTTTCTCATACACTTAGTGTACTTCTATCTAATACAATCATAATGTTAGTAACATGTTGAAGCCTCGTTCATTGATTTGCATAGTAATGTATAGTTTGGAGCATCATGGAAGGAAATATTCTTGGAAAGGGTTACTTTCAAATAAGTCTAGTCCTCCTTTAAATTGTAGTAAATCTGACAAAATTGAAGTATTTTGTAATTAGTAAGTTAAGTTTTATAAATTATAGCTAATCTCACAAGAAGTATTTTGTAATTAGTAAGTTAAGTCCTATAAATTATAGTAAATCTCACAAAATTGAAATGTTTTGCAATCATTTGTATTAACCAAATGATATGGATAGACTTTGAAAGATGAAAGATGTTGTAATGGTAAAATTAACATAAAGGTTATGTTAATTCTTATTAGTTCCTCCCAAGGTTGGAATACTTATGCATTCATTGCATCTATTTTTTTCAATAATTTAACCAATCATAACATAAAATAAAAAATTTAATTCTTTATATTATGAGATGTGATTCTATGTGTTCTTGTATAAGAAATTTATGGCAACATAGAAACGTCTAAAATGTGGAATAGATTGTTGATATTACCAAAGAGTTGATTGCCTATAGAAACCATTGCTAACTAAATATTACAAAAGAGTTGTTAAGACGAGATGGAACATTGGACCACTATTGGCTGAGGTAGGTTTTTTTTCAACCAATGGCAAGTGTTTTCAAAAGTGTCAAATAGCACTTGGTTTAATAGTAAAATTCATGTTGTAGTCACTTAGATGGTGCTAAATTCAAATCTTCTACAATACAAAAAAAGTATTTTCAATAATATTGAACTCAAAAAATATCGTCCACCATCAATATTGGCCTAGTTAAGCTTTCTCATACACTTGGTATACTTCTATCTAATACAGTCACAATGTTAGTAAAATGTTGAAGCCTCTTGCAATGATTTACATAACATTGTGTAGTCTATAAAATAATGGAAGGAAATATTCTTGCAAATGGTTACTTTCAATAAGTAAAGTCGTCCTATAAATTGTATTAAATCTCACAAAATTTAAGTATTTTGTAATTAGTAAGCAAAGTCCTATACATTACAGTAAATCTCACAAAATTGAAATGTTTTGTAATCATTTGTATTAACCAGATGATATGGATGGACTTTGAAAGATGTTATAATGGTAAAATTAACTCAAAGGTTATGTTGATTCTTATTAGTTCCTACGAAGGTTAGAATACTTATGCATTCATTGCATCTATTTTTTCCAATAATTTCACCAATCATAACATAAAATTAAAAAAATTGAACAAAATTCCTATACTTATGTTTACTTATTTACTTTAAATGATTGGAAAATGTCATTTATTTGTCTTCCTATTGATTTATATTAGAAATAGTCGAGGCAAAAATTAAAATTTTCTCTTTTTAAAAAATGATATGTCTTAAAGCATTTAATTCATCAATCAAATGTCAAATTTATTAGTGGTTTGAATGACATTTCACTATTGTATATGTTATATCTTGACTTTATTGGTTGATATTAGAAATGGTCATTGCAAAATTAATTTGCCATTAATTTTTTATAAAAAAGTTGTAATGCTTTAAATTTTTGCTTAAATTGTTAATCCTATTACTTTTTTGATTGACATGAACAATGTTATAGATATGACATGGTGGCAAAATAATTTAATTTATTTCTACGTACAATTTAACAATTTGCAATTATTTTGTTAATTTCAATTCATCCACCATCTACATATGATTTTTTTCATTATATTTTTTAATATATTAAATTATTTTGGTTATATTTGTACTCCAATTTTTTCATATTTGTATACTTTTGTTGGGGTATCATCTTTTGAGAATTTGATCACCAAAAGTTAAAAACTTAAAAAATGTATATTTCCTAATCTTTAGACTATTTGAAATAAGTACTGATTTCTAACAAATTAGTAAGTGAATCCTTCTTTGTGGTATTAACCCAATTATTTAGTAGCACTAATTAAATCTTCAATCTAATACAAACAATCATATTATTGGCGGGAATTTGACAAAATGTGTTTCTTGTTTATTTTTTGGGTTTGTTTTTGTGAGATTTTGCCAAGATCAAGAGGCAATGGAAAGCACAAATAAGAGAGAACAAAATAGATGATAGAAATAAACTGTATTCTATCAAGATGAAAATACTAATCAACTGGATCATCAATCGATACATACAATGAAAATGAGCTTGCTTATATAGTCAAGGCTATATGGATATGTGAGCACACAAACATGACATGTGGCTCAATAAGGAACAAGGGTAGGTAGGAAATAGGTGTGGGTAGGTAGGAGAAACAATATAATATTCCACATGAGGTGGATCACCCATTGAATGTGGAGTGTAACAACAAGATCAACACCATAAAAGGTGGAAATTCTCCTACACACACTATCCCAATGTGGCACAAACACCCAAGTGTCTCATACCCAAACTACTATGAAATGCATTTCCTAAGTAAACTTAAGTAAGGTGTAATAATATCCAAGATGAATAATTATTTACACCAACACCCCCCTTAAGTGCAACTTGGGGGAATGCACTTAAGTCTACAATGCAACTAAGCAATGCAAGATGGGTCTTGGCTACGAGGCCATGTTAGGTACCCATGTACAAATGCAAAATGCATGCAAACCAATGCAATGAAATCTCTCACAAAGCAGGGAAAGAGAGAAAAACCCAATGGGAAAAAACCCTCCCCCAAAAGAGAGATGAAAACTAGATACAAAGAACTCTCATAGAAGTATGTGAAGGACAAAATACCATGTGAGGAAAAAGTCCCCCCCATATGAGAGAAGAAGAAGAGAGACTAGGAAGCCCCCCCTTAATGTGGAATATGCACCAATGATAGAAGATTGAAGATGAATGAAGAAACTGCTCCATGAATGTCAAACCACGTTCCTCCCCTTAGGAAGAAACAAAACCAAAGGTGGATCAAAAAAGTCTCCCCAACCATGAAAGGAAGATGGAGAAAAAATACTCATGATGAAAGGAATCTCTGAAAACTGCTCAAGTGTCCCCATGTCGATGCTGAAAGGTACCCCCTCCAAAGGTGGTAAACTGTGCCACACTGCTGAAAAAGGCACTCCAAGATCTAGTGGAGATGAATGTAGAACAATATCCAAAGACTCATATGTCTCCTCAAAATATAAAGAGACCTCCTCCAAGTGTTGTACAAAAGTATCCACAATCATGTCAACCTTTAAAGATTGATCATGTAGAGAATGCACAAGAGGGTTAGAGTTATCCCTCGCAACAATCAAAGAAGGATGATCTTCATCAAAGAGAAGATGAATGTCATGAATGGTGTCTCCCAAATCTACAATGTAGGAGTCCACAAACAAACCTACAATGTCTGTTGAGTAGGCATCCCAATCAACTGAATCTGGAAGACATGAACTATCCTGCTGCACTGAATCATAAGAAGGCAAAACTGTCGCACTAGCTACATCATCAGGTGCAATAGGTGGTGTGATATCAATAGAAGGAGATGAAATGCAAGGCTCAAGAATGGGGTCACATGTGAGAATCCCCAAGTTCAAATGCCCAAAGTTCTCCTCAAAATCTGAATCATCAACATAGGAAGAACCAACCTTATCAATAGGACCAAAATCTGAAAAAGAGTACAATCGAGATGCATGATCAACCACCCCAGTCGCAATGATAGCTCCACTCTCCAAGTCTCTAATGATAACTAAATCAGGTGTGAACTCCACAGTTTTCCTAGTTGCCCCATGTGTGATTTGATAGATGGAAAGAAGATTATTTGTCAAGTGGGGTACAGACAACACATCATTGAAGGAGTTATCCCCAATGACAATAGATCCTTTCCCAATCACATCCATGTATGTATGATTGCCCATCAAAATCTGTGGCATGTGGCAAGGCTCAAATGTAGAAAACATAGACTGCGAAGATGCCATATGATGAGAAGCCCCTGAAACTAGAAGCCATCTCCCTGAATCATGACTTGTAGTAGCACAAAGAGCTTGTCCCTTTCCTTTATCTATCCCAAAAGAGTGATCCTTTCCTTTATCCTTGGAAGAAGAAGCTGATGTAGACATTCTAGAAGGTAGGTTGATTCTATTCTTCTCAAGAAGATTCTTCAATTCATCAATATCCTTCTTATAGCAATGATGTTCATCATGTCCCGACTTCTTGCAATATCCACAAAAAAGATTGTCCTTATATGATTTCCTCTTAGGTGAGAATGGTGAATCACCTTGTTGTGGAGAGGAATATTGTGCTCCATCTTGTTGTGGTTTAGACTTAGGTTGCTTTTGATTCTTGCCTTTTCCTTGATTACTTTGATTCCATTTGTTAGCCACCAAAGCTTGTGACTTTGAAGATTTGAGAATCCCCATCATGGTCAACTTAGATTGATCAAGTATCAACATCTCTGTGAATGAATCAAATGAGGGAGAAGTGTATGAGGAACCTTGAGCTAACCTATGGGTGTGAAAGCTAGATACAAAGGTTGCATACTCTGAAGGAAGCTTGTCCAACAAGTTATAAACCAATTGAGCATCCTTTTTGTCAATTCCACAATCCTTTAGCTTTGCTCTTAGCTCAGTTGCTTTTGTGACATAATCTTGGATTGTATCAAAATCCTTGGGATCCAAAGTTGTGAGTTCACTATCAAGCTTGTAGCTCTTAATCTCATCAACTTGACCATACGATTTCTTAAAAATATCCCAAGCCTCTTTAATTGTTGTACACTTATCAATGTGAAAAATGAGGTCATCTGATACATACTTTCTAAGAGTTCCAAGTGCCATAGCATTCTTAGTAAGCCATTCAATTTGAGCATTAGGATCAGCCTTAGGATTAGATGGTGCTGTAATAGTTTCATTTACATAATGAATGAGTCATTTTTCCATTAGTTTACTCCATGCCTTAATTTTCCATGATGCATAATTATGAGGAGTTAAAATTGTAAATTTAGGAGAACCCATAGCACCAAAATGAAAAAAACACAAGATAGAGAGAGGCACAATGACACAAGACACCCCAAAAAATACTCAATCAAGAAATCCCCCCAAAATGGTGATTTTGGCACTTTATACTTAGTCCGTATACAATGGGCCACTTGCAAAACAAGGCAAAGTGGACTTTTGATTTCAATTTGTAACTTCTCAAAATGAGATCTAAGAGACTTCAACAAATACTGCTAGTGATCTAAACTGAGATCCAAGCAAAATGCAAGTACCAAATATGCCAAAAAATGGCCAAATACTGAAAGTACAATTTCTACTTAAAATCACTGCAAACAAATGGCAGATTATTAAAGTAGATGAAAAAATATGCACTTTCATAAAAAACGACACCTAAAAAGGAGTCCATATGAGCCCAAACGAAGCCTCCAAAGTTGTAAAAATCAAGATTTCATGATTTCTGAAAAATCTGTATCAAAAAATCAGAAAAATCCTACACCACTATATAGATCACAAAATTCTACCCCAAAACAAAAAAAATTTCTTGAAAAATTGAGTCCGGATGAGTGAGATATCGCTATTTCAAAATTGCCTGCAAAATTATAATTTCTGGAAAATTTCCGCCGTAGCGTCAAACTTTAAATGCCTCTAGATTTGGCCTCTGAAGTCCGATTTTGATGAAACAAAAGACAAAAGTGACTTTCTTGGACCTCCTCAATCCAATGGTAACCTTAGATTTAACCCATCAAGCTTCAATAATAACCTGCAATAGAAAACTCCAAAATACACAACCCCAAATAGCATCAAATTTCTCTAAATTAGCAAACCAATGACACTCTAATGGCTCTGATACCATGTGAGATTTTGCCAAGATCAAGAGGCAATGGAAAGCACAAATAAGAGAGAACAAAATAGATGATAGAAATAAACTGTATTCTGTCAAGATGAAAATACTGATCAACTGGATCATCAATCGATACATACAATGAAAATGAGCCTGCTTATATAGGCAAGGCTATATGGATATGTGAGCACACAAACATGACGTGTGGCTCAATAAGAAACAAGGGTAGGTAGGAAATAGGTGTGGGTAGGTAGGAGAAATAATATAATATTCCACATGAGGTGGATCACCCACTGAATGTGGAGTGTAACAACAAGATCAACACCATAAAAGGTGGAAATTCTCCTATACACACTATCCCAATGTGGCACAAACACCCAAGTGTCTCATACCCAAACTACTATGAAATGCATTTCCTAAGTAAACTTAAGTAAGGTGTAATAATATCCAAGATGAATAATTATTTACACCAACAGTTTTGATGGCAATGTCTTAATGTAATAATATATTGACAAGTGGTATAATTTTGTTGTAGATTTGTCTTACATTCTAATTTCTACCTTAGTTGTACTAATTTTCATACATTCATTTTTTGTCTAGAATCTAGAGTGTTATCTTTTCAAATTGTTTATATGAGGTGTAAAATCAATTGAAATAATTCTCAAGGAGCGTAGAACTCCAAATTGTAAGATATTGAATTTAAATTTGAACTTTCCTTGTTTATAAGTTGTTATGAGTCAACCTAGCACAACTTTCATGTAGCATGTTATGACATCTTAAATTATGTCAAGGAGGAGAATAAAAATAATAATGAGAGCACATTCCAATTCTAAAGAGCATCAAATAAATAAGATTTGCATCAATATCATATAGACCATCTATGTGTCTATAAATGATGTCTTTGATCTTTTTGTTGAACAATTAATTACATCTATTAAGGGGTGTGACCTAGGATACATCATTCACATATCAAGTCAACAAACCCCTTAATGGTGTCTCTAAACACCACCTTGATAGATTTAAATATATTGAAGGCAAAGATGAGCAAATATTCTTGTGTTTTTCTATCAAATTAGACATCATTTGAAATTATATTAGACATTTCTTAAACTTTGGATCATTGTTGATCCCTTCTCGTCTCTTTCTTCTTACTTTTACAAATGATTTTCTAAGTCAATTCTTAACAAAGTTACCACTCCTTAAACCAAGAGAAATTAACCTTTTGGCAAGGTTTTTGACTTATATGAACCAACGACCAATCCTCCTTATTGCACCATTCTACCAATCCTCCTTATTGCACCATTCTTACTAATTAACCTAGGTTTTCAATTGGAATTTTGATTTAAACTTTCTATGGCAATGAAGCTAATTTATTAGTGATCTAATTTGACGGTCTCAAATCCCTAGGGTTGGATGAACTTCAACGTGGTAAGGCTGTCAAACCTAGGAATAGTATCCAAAAAGTGTATATTTAGGTTGGGAAACTAAGGATCAATTATTCACAAAGGGTAAGATTTCATTCTTGTATGGCTCTACATAACCAAGGGAGGTTTTCGTAAGACCTGCTACAATTGATATTGCAACAAAAGCACAACACTCACTTTGACATAAATCATACACATTGCACAGTGCACCACTATTGTGGTTGTCATTTTCTACCTATATACTAGTTTTAATAACTCAAGGTTAAAAACCTTATTAAAATAAATGAATTGTCATATGAGCACCTAAGGATGCATTTTATGATAACTCCTTATACTTTTATATACATTTAAACACGCAAATCAATAAAATTGAAAAGCTATTTACATTGATTCATTTTGAGTGTGCTGAGATAACGAGGAGACATAGCTAATAACAAATTGGTGCCTTTATCTAGTTGGGCAATAGAATCTTTGAATCCATACAAAATATGAAATAACTAAAATCAAAGGTGATACCTTAATCAAGGTCCTACCAAAGACTATGCCCTTCAAAATACATAGGCAAGTTGGGCTCTACACACAATCAAAAAAATAATAAATGGTTTCAAAATATTAAGTGAATCTACTTATTATTACATGAGTATACCTATAAATTTCTTTTATTGTGTTAGAAAAATACCTTACAAAGGATTTGTAAGGATTTTATAGTCGTGCAGTTAACCAAGTAAACAACACGCATTGAAAAATATATTCCATAGACAAAAAGATGCTCAAGTAAGGTTTATTCTATCTTTAATCATTTGATCAACAAATGTTATATAATATAAATGTTCATTCAAATTTGGGACGAAGTTAGATCATTATAGTACCAATATGCCTTTACTTAGAACTAGAAATTGAAAACCTAGGGCTTCCTATGAATATCATTGTTTAGTTGGTTATACCACTATCCTTATTTTTTCCTCCTTCTCTCTTATCCCAACTAAACCATATATCTTCTTACAACATCTAGAAATCTTGGGAAAAGATCCATGGTCATTTGTAACTATATAGGCCACCCACTTCTACTTGCATCACCTTCACATGACCATACACTGAAACCATGCCCTTTACATTAGCAATTATATGATTTTGTACACAATTAATGTTTTATATGGGAACAAAGGTACAAAGAGGCGCATGAGAGTCCCCATTTATCAGATTGTATTGATTTTGAGGCCATTAATATCATTGTGGGTCATGGAAGAAGGTAAGTGGGGATTTTTGTTCAAACAATGGAGTTTTAAGACTCTACATGCCAAAGAGGGAAGGGGGGGAAAATTCCCTAAAGGTCTAATAGGAATGATGGTATGAGAAACTCTAAAAATCTTCAAAATTTGTAAAGTAAAATTTTGGGGAGAAGAGTTGGTAGTCAAGGAAAGTATGCATGAACAACTAAACAAATAATATTGGAATTAAAGGAAAAGGGACTTAAAGGTGAAAATAAAACTTGGAGGGAAAGGCATTACATGCATGACATGTTCAATAGGCATGATGGTATGAAAAAATTTGAAACTCTACAATTTGCAAAGCAAAATTTTAGGAAGAAAAAATGGCAGTCGAGGAAAGGAAGCTGGATGGCCAAACCTAGAATCTTAGAATTCAATGAAAAGGGACTTAGGGGAAAAAACTACTAGTGATGATAGGTCTAACAAGCATGATGATATGAAAAACTTCAAAACTAAAAAAAATGTAAAGTAGAATTTTGGGGAGAAAAGTAGGCAATTAAGGAAATGATGCATGGGTGGTCAAATCCGTAATCTCAAAATTCAAAGAAAAGGTTCTTCGAGGGGAAAATCAAACTTGGAAGGAAATTCATGCCATAAATGACATGTTTGATAGGGATGATAGTGTGAGAAAATTTGAAACTAAAAAAATTATATAGCCACTTGAAGAAAGGCCTACTTACAAGGCATTGAACATAGAAGTACCCTTTAATAAATTTTACTAAGGATATTTCATGAACACAGTTTCAATGTATACCCTTAGATGATTACTCAACATAGGAGATTTGACTAAAGATTTCTTAGATTAACAAAGGGTGTGTAAGGTCAAATACACAACTCATGGAGAGGAACAAAGAGAATATAAGATGTATAAAAAATGAGGTCCAACGTAGCCTATGTAGGCTTTCTACTCATTAATAGGCTCGTCCATAAAAAAACCATCACTTTAGATAAGCAACCCCATTAATCTAATATAAATCATAGAGAGTGATGGTCCACCATCTTGAAACTATTGCAAGTTAGGTATTATGATCCATATCCTAATATGTAATTATATAGCAACATATCCTACTTAAAAGACGAACCAATAGAACTTATAGCACTTTGTTAAGACACATTTGATGAAGTGTGGTCTTGTCACCACCATACAAGATTTTAATAACCCCTAAAACAAACTCCAATCTTATGTTTTGCCCCATTGAATGTAAGAATCCTATAATACAATATTATAAATTATCTATAAAATTCATAAAAAATCATAAAAACCCTAAAAAATACCAAGAAACCATAAAAAATAGTAGAAAAAAATTATCACATTTAGAATATTAAGTTCATTGCTTGTGTTTGTCTCTTTTTCATAAGTGTGAATGAATGTTTGCCCCATATATTAGTTAATATACCTCAATGAATGTGAATGTTTTTCCATGTGAGTGGAATACTATTGGATGTAGGGGAAGAGCACTAGTAGCCGTCATAGCTAACTTTGCACACCCACAGATCCTAAACAATACATCGAATTTTGATTTTTCTTTTTAGTTGTCTTCGTATGCGACTTAACTACTTATAGCTATTGATCTGGATTCTAGGTAGTAACAATGCACATTGTTGAATCAGTTATGTGCACAAAGGTCAAAAAGTACACATTTCAAAGTATCGCCTGATACCTAACTAAAGATGTTCCAGTAACCGTCAAATCAAAATTGCTAGTACTTGTTGACAAATGTCCCAATAGTGGTGCACAAATTTTCCAATAGTGGTGTATAAATGCGCCAATTATGAACAAAAAATTACAAAAAATGATCGGCTATTGGTACAAAACAAATTTATTAATGGTGTTTTCACTATGCCGGCTATTCGGGGGTCAACATGACAATAAGGTGACGGTTATTGGAACTATGTTATCTATCGGTGCTCTTCCCCTAGTGAATGTACTTGAGATGGGTAAACACATTCACCTACCCACCCAAAGTTCGACTTGACAAAAAATCTATAAAATAATAATCAAAAATAAAAAGACAAGGAAATACCTATTCATGACATAGACATCCATGTTTTACCCCTTTTGGTTTAAGTTTGGTTGGTTATAACTTAGATATTTGGTAACAATTAAAGTTAGGATGAAAGAGGTTTTTTTTGAAATGTGTGTTGGAATACAATGAATCCAAGAACACTGAGAGGGTGGGGGGGGGGTGAATCAGTGTTCTGCTAGTAAACCAAGATTTTAACCTTTTATAACATACACATATAAACTGGTAAATGAAGAAACATATAATATGAAGTAAATAAACCAACCATGTGAATGAACATCATAACACACTGAGATTATACGTGGAAAACCTCAAAGAGGAAAAACCACGGTGGGATTTGTGACCCACAATATCAATTCACTGGCCATATGAAAGATATTACATAGCATGGGAGCCTACACATGCAGGAAGGCACACTGCCTAGAGAATACTGCTCAACACAAAAGAGTCTCACTGACTACAAGCTTCTACTAAGATAAAACAGTACTGGTGAACTCACAAAATGCATCTGCAATGCCAAAAAGAGTTCTGGTTAAAGCTATGTTCTGTACCGGTTCATAAACCCTGAATCCTTCTACTGATATCTCCTTTCCTCCAAGAATGCTTTACAAACCATCTACTGATCATAGCATGATACTAAATTCGCATACAAATGACCTACATACATATCCTTCGCAACACCTTATTTTACTACCTTGTCATATCTCAAAATGACCTAATAGACTGACTTATATACTGTTTACAAAAAATATACCTTATGTTGGCTTACAATACAAAATATATTCAATGTCAGACCTATACAATAATTACAAAATTATTTTACAAATAAAACCTTTCGGATCCAGACTGATGTCGTCTTCACTGAAGTAATGGATGTCGGTACCGGTGTCGGTGCTGGTGATGACCCTAAATGCTCCAATGTCGGTAACTGTTGGTGTATGCCTTCAATAGAATCTTGTTGCCATCAATGACAACATATGAATCCAATTAGTGTCAATTTCCAACAAAAACCCCCTTTGGCATTGACAACAACACTCATGTGAAAATGGATTCCCTGTCGGTTCAACTGAAACATGAAACATGCTCCCCCTGAGCCGATTGACTCTGATTGCAATATACTTTGTCGATATCCTCCCCCTAGGATTATATACATATTTTTCACATAATATACACTCCCCCTTTGGCATCAATGCCAAAGACCAGTGAAAGAATTGAAAGAATAATTACAGATTACTTTACCGGAGCTTGACCAATCTCAAAATTTCTGGGTAAGCTTTCTCTAGCAACTGTACATAGGTATCCCAACCAGTTTTGAATGTTTCAGATATGGATACAAGTTCACTCAGTAAATGTGCTAGCACTACTTGTTTCTTTATTAGCAACTTCTTTCGGTGTGGGCTTTGCAAGCATATCCATACATTCCCTCTTATGTACACCAAGTGAATCCAATCTTGGACTCACCAAACCTCTGAGACTCCTTGCTCTCCGAATGATCTTGTCTGTTTCTTTGTAAAAAGAAAAAGCTTGGTTCTCCAAGGTCAATTTTTGTCCATCAATGGAAGTTGTGAGTGAAGTTAGTCCATCAAAAGAATTGACAATATTAGCAATCTTTTCATGTAATTCCTTTAACCTCTGATCTACATTTGTTGTAAGAATCTCTATATTACAACAGACCCTGCAGATGTTAGTACACTGTTTCAAAGAATTTTCAATGAGTATAAGTTTCTCTTCAACCTTCCTCTTCTCTGTCTCAATAATCTGGTCAAAAGCGGCTTTCTTGGCCAGAGTAAATCTTTCAACTGCTTTATTGTTGGAAATCTATTGCAATGATTGAAATTTTTTAGATATGTGTTCTGTCAATACCTTAAGCTTGTCGAAAGGGCTTGCTTCATTTTCAATCATATAATCATGAATCAATCTATGCAAAACTATTATTGATTGATCTATTATTCCTTTGTCTGCAGATCCTTCCTTTATTAGCTTTTGAGTAGCCATCATCATTAGCTTTGTGGGACGCATCTCTGTGATCGATTTCTTCTCAACTTGAGAAGTGTCAATTGCCAAAAGTTTTGCTAGGGAATCAACTGTCAGTTCAGTCTCCTTTTCCTTTTCTTCCTTACCCTCTCTCGGTGTATCCATTTCCTCATCCTCTATTGCATCGGTGCCTTCACCACTTGGTGCAGTATCAGTTACTGCCAGTGGAGTATTATCCATAATATTATCTATAACCTATACATTGCCTTGCCTAGACTGTAAAAATGTAGTCTCTGCCTGTTTAGTTTGTATACTCTCATCAGTTGTGGGTTTAACTGCCGGTTCACTCAAAATTTGATTTGAACTTCCCAAAATTCCTTTCCCTTTAGATTTATCCAGAATGGTGGGAGCTGTTGCCTTAGCAAATTCTTCTTGAGAAGTGAGAAAATCAGGATTCTATTGGAAGAATTTAGTCCAACCATCTCTGGTCTCATTTACTATCTCATTGACTCTACCCATCATTAGGCTTATTTGTCGGGTTTTGCTGCTAAAGATTGTTCTATTAGCAACATCTATACACCTTTTCATTTCCTCATTATTTATAGAGCCACACATACTCAAAAGTTCATCTTCTTTGATTTCTCTGTCGCTCCCGATTGCATCTAATCTCCTTGCATCTAACTTATTATACAATGATGGGAATTTCCTTCAAAATTTCTACCAAAGCCTTCTTATATATGTCTAAATATAACAAGATTGTTGCTTCTATTTTATTTTGCTCATTATCTTCTAAATCTTCATAGAAATTTGACACATTCTTCAACATTCCATCTTTAGTTATCTCATCAATCAATTCTGCACAAGTCATTGGTGGGATAATGATAACATTACCAGATTCAATTGCTTCATCTATCTCACTCTTTTTCTTCTTTCTAGGGGTTACATGAGCGGATGGAGCAAGTTGCCTCTTTTGAGTAGGTTTCTTTGTCGGAGGTGTGGATGCGGTTGTTACCTTTCTAATTATCTTCCTCCTTGGTTCCACCTTCTTCTCCTTTACCGGAGGCTTGTTAGCTTTCTTCCTTTGTACCCTTCTGAATGCAAGAGGTTGATTATCCTCTGGATCAGAGTCATAAGTGATAGAAGAAATGAAAGTCTCAGACCTATTCACCTCAGGAGCACTTGCTGCTGCCGGTTGATCTACCAGTTTAGATCCAGAACCTAGTTCTATATCTATCCTGTGAATTACATCCTGAACAAATGCAGACATTTTGTCTATCTTCTTTTCTCTTCTTTTCTTGTTGAAACCAATCTTAACCTCAAGAGCCTTCTCCTCTGCAGTGCCAAAGTGTTCAGCCTTTTCATCCAAAGGAGCATCAATTAACATTTTAGCATATAGCTCCAAAATGCTGTCATCTACTTTATAACCTAATTCAATGACCCTTATAGTTCTAGGTTCCACTGCTTCCATCAATGTCTCATCTGTTTTTACCATGAAGCAAATATCAGTGGAGTATTTCTCCACAATGTGTTTGGAAATTCTCTCCCTCAGTCTCATGTTCTCCGGAAAAGTTTTGAAGTAGCCCCAAAGCTTCTCATCCCTGTTATTGTCAAGATCAGTGATTGCATCTTTGATCTGCATACCTACCGGTATGTCATGAGCCCAATGCTTCTTTCCCAAACCCGGTAGCTCATTCATGAAGTACATCATCAAACAGACAATAAGATTGCCAAACCGGAAAGTTCCTTTATTAACCCCTTTGATCTTGCCAAGATTAATCATTAATTCACTCCTTACCATTCACACAAGTCATACTTTTCATTATTCTTTATCATTTGGTGTGCAATATAGATGCAGAAACTAGCAACATAGTTCAATTGACTTAATTGAGTTACCTTGTAGCCAATGATCATGCTGGCAAATTTCACATCTGTGTCTTTTATGGTACTGACCCTCATAGATCTTCCATCATGGGTTGCGTCAGTGAGCTTCTCAATCACAGTGTTGGAGATCTTCTTTCCTGGTTCCTATCTAACTTTGGGTAAGCCATTGACCACCTAAATTGCTTATTTGGTAATCATGTGGGGCCAGTCCAGCCAGAAAAATTCATTATGGACCTTGCTTAGAACACATCTGATCACTTCATCCTTGAATTTCTGTATGTATAGGATTCTGGTTAACCCTAGGTCTTCAATAATTTGATATTCCGGATTGATTGTTCTAGAGCTACCTAGTATCACAGATTGATACATTCCCTTGATTTCCTCAGTGCTTAAATCCTCCAAGGTGCAATGAATATAGGCCCTGACATCTTCCACATAAACCACGCCATCGATAACCCTCGAAAATGTGCTAGTAGAGTCTTCCTTCATAGCAATATGGGGAACTTCCTTGAAAACAGGCCTAAGCCTATCCTTAACCTCAACAACAGTGGGATTCACAATAAAAGTAGGAGCAGATGATGATCCGAATGCCATTTCAAAGAAATACCTGGAAAACAGTCGCTGGTTAAAGGATTTTGATTATTTCTCAGATGACTGCTAGAAATTCTTTGGAATGCCTTTGCTCGCTCTTGATCGCCTATGATTCACCTTTTCTTCACTCTGGTTTGCTCTCGAGTGTTGGGTGAGTGAAAATGAGTCCATTTTCCCTTTTCATCAGTGAGTAAACCCTAATTCATCACTATCATAAATGCTTAGCGATGTACCCTACCAGATGCCGGTTTCACAGTTTTATGGCAGATAAACCTCCATCAATGATCAATACCACTCTCCAAATCTCTTCTAGATCTCTTCTAGGGAATATGCAAGATTTGCAATGAATTTGCCAACCCCTAAGGTGTATGCCTCAATTACTAGTTGAATTTCTTGCTGGTGCAAGAACGCTCTATTCTACTGATGGAGTTAATGGTGCAGTTACCAGTGTAGTTGCATCTCCACTTGGTTCTTTATATTTTCTAACCCATCTCTTGGTGTGATCTTGTTGTATTTCATCTACCTTCTTCTTTCCTTTCTCATTTGCTTTATCATTGCTAGCCGGTGTAGTCTTGCTTCTGTAGTACTTAGCAATATGATCTATTTTGTTGCATGCATAACATGTAAAATTGTTCTTTTGAATTGCTTTGATATATCTGGTGTCATTCCTTGAACTACATTGATTAGCCAAATGACCAAACTTTCCACATGCATGACACTTAACATTCATTCAATAGTCT
The DNA here is from genome assembly GCF_030272615.1 of Cryptomeria japonica. Taxonomy (NCBI): domain Eukaryota; kingdom Viridiplantae; phylum Streptophyta; class Pinopsida; order Cupressales; family Cupressaceae; genus Cryptomeria; species Cryptomeria japonica. Next base: position 24,168,235 of record NC_081406.1, read on the forward strand.
TCTGACTTATGACCATATTTCTTGCAATTTGTACATTGACCGGGAACTAAGTTGTAGTTTTGATTTTCTCTATTTCTACATTGTCTAGCCATATGCCCAAATTTAATACAAACAAAGCATCTACCATTGAATTTGTAAGCATTAGATTGCCTTTCCAGTTTCCTCTGGTCTGATGAGTTCTGAATACCGGTTGTCTGATCTTCATTTGCAGTACCAGAGCTTTCACCTTGCAAAAATTCAAGTCCTCTAGAATCTTCACTCCACCTTTGTCTTTTCAATAAATCATCCAACTGTGCAACACTAATCCTAAATTTTTCTTTATACTCACTTGCAGTAGTCATATCATCTCTCAAAGTTATTATTTGTCTTTCAAGCTCTTGTTCATTATTCCGAGATTGTACCAAATTAGTTTTCAACATATCATTCTCATGAGCCAATCTGCCACATTCTTTAGATTTGTTCTTCAGAGATGCAACAAGATTTTCTTCCTTCTTCTTTCTGTCCTCAATATCTTTTGATAACCTCATAGTCAGGTATTGCATTTCATTCTTCATGAGCATGTTAGCTTGACTCAACTTCTGACATTGTTCTTTAAGTGCATTTTTCTCTTCATCATCCTAGCTTTGCAAAAGTTCCTTTCTCTTAGCTTGAGCAGATGATGACCTTTCTTGCAGAACAAGAATAAACTCATTAGCATAATTCAATTAATCTTGCAGTTTTAAGTTCTTCATCCTTTCAGCATCGTAATCCTCAAGTGCCATCTCAAGTTGCTTCTCCATAGCCATATTCAATGATTTCGATTTCAACATCTTCCTCAAGCTATTAAACTTCCTCCAAGATACCAGGCTCTGATACCAATTGTTGGAATACAATGAATCCAAGAACATTGAGAGGGGGGGGGGGTGAATCAATGTTCTGTCGATAACCCAAGATTTTAACCTTTTATAACATACACATATAAACCAGTAAATGAAGAAACATATAACATGAAGTAAATAAACCAGCCACATGAATGAACACCATAACACATTGAGATTATACGTGGAAAACCTCAAAGAGGAAAAACCACGGTGGGATTTGTGACCCACAATATCAATTCACTAGCCATATGAAAGATATTACATAGTATGGGGGCCTGCACATGCAAGAAGGCATACTGCTCAACACAAAAGAGTCTCACTAACTACAAGCTTCTGCTAAGATAAAACAGTACTGGTGAACTCACAAAATGCATCTGCAATGCCAAAAAGAGTTCCCGTTAAATATCTGTTCTGTACCGGTTCATAAACCTTGAATCCTTCTACCAGTATCTCCTTTCCTCCAAGAATTCTTTACAAACCATCTACTGATCATAGCATGATATTACATTCGCATACAAATGACCTACATACATATCCTTCACATCACCTTTTTTTACTATCTTGTCATATCTCAAAATGAACTAACAGACTAACTTATATACCCTTTACAAACAATATGCCTTATGTCGGCTTACAATACAAAATATATTTAATGTCGGCCTTATACAATAATTACAAAATGTTTTTACAAATAAAACCTTTCGGATCCAGATTGATGTCAGCTTCACTAAACTGTTGGATGTCGGTGTCGGTGTCGGTGATGACCCTAAATACTCCAATGCCAGCAACTGTCGGTGTATGCCTTCAATATAATCTTGTTGCCATCAAGGACAACATATGAATCCAATGAGTGTCAATTGCCAACAATGTTACATGTGGTTCCTCTTGATCCTAATTTGTTGTCATATCATTGATCATTGTTATGCTAACTCTTTATTGAATACTTCTTTGCTTGATTCTATCACATGGTCAACTAGAACTCCAAAATCATCTCATTTTTTTTTGTAATATATGGAACTTTAGAAGCCCTAGTTTCTAGTTCGTGGAGTAATTTTATTATTTCATTGTGTGGTTTTTGTCCTATAGGCGACATGGGTATGTTTCATAACCTTTCTATAATGATATGCCTCTTGTCTATGATTTTTTAAAGGTTGAGAGTTGATCATATATTTGAAGTACACTTGAATCATATTTATTATGTGTTTTGCAGTTTCCATATAGTGGGGAGAAGCTTATGCACATGCAATATCTCTTTTAAATTATAGGGACAGTAAGTAATCTTTCTCTACATTTCCATTGCAAAAATCATTATAAAAGTTACTATATGTTGCACATGATCTTTTATCTCATTTTACAATTCTGTATATCGGACAACAAGCGAGGTAAGTTTGTGCTTATTTTGGGAATCAAAATTTTTGAGCTTCTTTTCTAAAGGGTAATATGCAAGTGTCCAAAATAATATGGCTACATTTCAAATAATAATTATAATCTAGTGTCTCAACATGTGGTCGTATATGGCATTAAATAATATATAAATTGTCTCTTGATCGATTCTAATATGGTGGAAGTGTCTAGTCAATCTCTAGAATTATCCCTCTTCCTTATTTTATGATTATTTGGTCATTTTATACACTTTCATCCTCTTTTATCATTTCAACTTTTAAAATTTTAGCACTAAAATGAAATGTTCACCTTTATTTCTACTATTTCACCCATAGGTGACCAAGAGCATGCCTCTTTTAGCAATAAAAATAATGTTGATGAAGTGGGCAAACACAATCTTTTTATTGGCAATTCATTTTCTTTGCATTGCTTTTTTCTTTCATTTTAATCACTCTAACTTGATAAATAGCCTTGACAATATTGACATGTATTTTATATTTTAGCATTCTCATTTTTATTTATTTTTCCTAGTTTTTTTAATCTCATATTTTCTTTCTCTTATTCATAGCGTATGCATGAATGGTGTAACCTTTATACACCTTTCATTGTGCATGTTACACAAGTGGTAATGAACATTCTTTTTATTTCATGACCTATTATTCTTTTTTCCCCTTTATACATTCTTCCATTTAGATTTAGATGATACAAATCCATGAAGTGTCCTAAAAAACTTTCATCATGTTGATTAGGATTGTATTTGCACTCATTTTTTAGTTTTATACTTGGCCTCTTTAATGGATCCATTGTTGTTGTGTTATTCTTTCTTGATTATTTTCCTTATATGTACATTGTTTGATTGGTATTTTTGGTCAATCCTTATATATTGTGCTTGCTCTCTTTTTTTTCCATATTTGTCTTGAGCCCTTATACACTCATAAAACTTCTCCATTTCTGTCCTATCACTTTGCCTAGCTTCCCACTTAGGTGAATTCATTATGATATCTTCCAAGCCTTGAATATTTATCAATTCTCTCCACGGAAGGTAACCAACACATCATTTTGTACCACACTTTAACATGTTCAAATCTTACATGGTGTATTTTTTGATACTTTTACACACTTGCATCTTTTCATGAAACTTTGTCTCATGGCATTTCCATGATATCATCTTACACTCTTGTGGTCATGCCATCTTTCATTCTTGGATTATAGATGGGATGCTTACATTTTAGTTTATTTTCACATTTAAATGATTTATCTCTTGTAGTCTACTTTTCCTCAAATTTGGGGCAAAATTAGGGGTGATCCTTTATTCCTACATTCATACAAGCTTCTATTCTTTATCTTGTGCTTGCAAATCAGGGACAACACTTTGACATGTACATGGCCATTTTGCACTCTCCTACCCTCGAATAGAATCTATTACATTTAATTTTATGGGAAGCATATATCTTGCAGACATAATTACTTAAATGACAACTCCATGGGTCTTACACCAGCATACACTTTAGTTAAAGTAACTCCTTCATAGGTATTACACCAACATAAAATTTGTTTAAAGTGCTACATCCTTAGTTCCTACACCAACACTGCCATTTAGTTAAATGGTGCCTTTACGAGTCCTACATCATCCCTTTGGGCAAAGTGACACTTTCATGGGTCCTACACTAGCTTTTAAACTCAAATATACACCTTCTTATTCTTATTTACATTTAATGAATAATAAAGCTACATGAATACAAAATGATTGTTACATCTTATGTTTAGTGTAAGTTTTTTTAATGCCTCTTCATGAGTATGTGTATAGGTTTGATGATGCAAATATACTGAAAACATGAAGAAACCAAGAATCATAATTCAACCCACATATCCTCTTTGATTTAATTTACTATTTTAGTTATTATATTTTTAACTTTAGCATGCATGATTCATATAGTTCACATGCATACCAAAATGGAATCACAATTTAGAGGAGAATTACCTTTGAATTTTAACTTCTTTATTATACTCGCTTTAACCTTGTATTAAATGAAATATATCTTGGCACTTAATTCATCATACTATACACATAGGTTGACATAAACTCAAAACCAATCCTTAGATTTTATTGATTCCCATTTGTCGTGCAAAATTTCAATACATTCATTATTACTTATAGGACCTTCAATCTCCTCCTCCTTTTCAAACAACATTTCCCATTGTTTATGGTAAAAATGGAAACAACAATATTGAAAGACTAAATGAATTCAACCACAAAACCCTAGCCTAACAACAAAAAAGACCCACCATAACATATGAAGATTACCTAAGACAATTCAAATCAAATAAAATCACAAATATTATACCATCACATGTCCAATAGGGTTTGGATCTCCATTCTTCCTATCTCCATTGATCTTGCTTGATATATTTTATCTCAGATTTTATGTGTGCACAAGAGCTCAACAAAGAACGGAAATGTGGTTGCAAGTAGGCTTGATTGCATGTGAAAATTCAAAAGCGTAGTTAGGGATAATAGAATGATTAGAATGATTAGGAGGATTGATAATAAAGGAAGCATCTCCTTATATAGAAGACACTATAAGAAATGGAGGGATAAGATTGAGAGGTGTAAAAGATAAATGGTCGGCTAGGATTAGAGGGTAGGTAGAGGAAATAAGAAAATAATGAGAGGGTAGGTAGTGTAGGAATTAAGAGATGAATGCCATGTGTCATAGGTAGAAAAGGTTAATGAATTAATTAAATAAATAAAGATTTATTTAATTAATAGAAGAAGTGGGATCAATTAAATAAATAAAAGTATTTATTTAATTTAGGAAAAAGGACAATTTAAATAGATAAACGTATTTATTAAAATGAGAAATAAGGCTAGAAGAGGATAAATGAATTAATTAAATAAATAAAGATTTATTTAATTAATAAAAGAATTAGGCTAAAATAATTAAATAAATAAATATATTTATTTAATTAGATAGGACAATTTTAGGTGTCTACATTTTGCCCCTCTTTGAGACAATGCAACTTGTCGCATTGTTTCGAAGAAGATAAGACGAATTGATGCAAAGTTGCCCTAAGATGGGAATGATATGCTCCCTCGAGAGATTGGATGAAAATGTTTGAAAAGATCGCAGATAATCTTTCGATAGGAAAGAAAGGCTAGGAAGGACAAACAAGATAGGATAGAGTGACAAAGTCACGGGATAAAGAAGACTGACTCGGTAGACTAGGGCTAGGGTAGTCTATAAGATTGACTATGAGGGAAAACCTCCTCATTGTCATCCACACATCCAAGAGATCAGAGTGCAGAGAGAAGTCAACAACGATGGCATTGGTGCATAGATTTGATTGCGTTCATTGATATCAGAGGCTAGTAGATGCAGGAGAGCCGATAAGTACCACAAAACCTCCTTGTACCTTGGTGTATTAATTGTTGTCATAAATGCATGCTAGGTATTGAAATAAATGCACTTTAGGTAGGTCTTAGAAAATTTCAAGTGGGAGGGAAAAATGCCAAGGCACGTCTACATTGGTGCCAGGCACGTCTGGGTAGGATAGGTGCGTTTATGTAGGTGCCAGGCGTGTTTGTGAAGTATGCAAACATGTTTGTGCAGGACAAGCACGTTTATATCTTCAAGGTCAAATCAACAGTTCTATGATAAACATACGCTATTGATTGGATAAGCTGCTGAAAGGATACACTCAAACAGGTCCTCTAGGGAAGACTAGGATAACAAATAGGGCTAGGATTGACATTTCTGTGATAGAACATACGTTACCAATAAGGAAACTACTCAAGAGGATACACTCAAGCAAAGGCCCTATGATAGGATAGATCGAGGCACTTTGTGATGAATAGGGAGTACCAAAGAAATTGACAATTCTGTGATAGAGCATCCGTTGCCAATTGGATTAGGCTGAAATTGACAATTTTGTGATAGAACATATGTTGTCAATTGGATAAGCTACTCAAGAGGATACACTCAAGTAGGTGCCCTAAAAGATAGGATCAAAGCAACACTTTGTGATGAACAGGGAATGCTACTAGGATAGAAGAGCAATGCTTTGTGATGAAAAGAGAGTACTACTAGGATAAAAGAGAAACACTTTGTGATGAACATGGAGTACTACTAGGATAGAAAGCAACACTTTGTGATGAACATGGAGTACTACTAGGATAGAAAGCAACACTTTGTGATGAACAAGGAGTACTACTAGGATTGACATAGTTGATTTGCATGACTGCAAGAGAACTTATTATACATACAGTGAGGGATTAGGTGCATTTGGGGCCATTATTATCTTATGATCAGGCAGTGACACACCTATAGGAGATGGTTCCCATACCTTGGGACATATGGGCAGATGTGGAGGATGTAGAGATGGATGCAAAGTACAGTGCATATTGGGTAGAGCACCCGTTTCCATGGCTGAAGGATCCAGGGGAGCCGATAGAGGGGGATGGTGGAGATGATAGTGGAGATGGTGGAGGCAGAGGCCGACAACAGAGGTAGGGCACAATGGTAGAGAGGAGAGTGGCTCCAAGGAGAGAGGGTAGAGAGGAGAGACATGCTCAACAGGATCACATAGTGAGGGGTAGAGGTGGATTGCCATTATAGGTGCTAGCAACACAGGTTCCCAGATAGGTACAAGATCCTAGATAGGTACAGGGATGGGGACAGGGATAGGGACGGGGACAGGAGCAGCCAAAGGGACATGGTGAGGGGGGAGAGGAGGAGGATGAGCTACTATCCTTGAGGGAGATTTGCTAGGGACAGAAAGATGAGATCCAAGATCTGGAGAGGGATACAACTAGGCTCAGGAGAAAACTAAGGGACACTGAGCGGGAGAGGGATCAGGTTATTCAATGCTATACAGAGGCTGAGATAGCAATTAGGGCAAGGAGGCAAGCAACAGAGGACATAGGGGCTGGATACGCCTATGTTCTACGGGTGGGGGAGGAGATAGCCTACTAGAGAGACATGTACTATGGAGTGGTATCACCAGATCAATGGGCTAGGAGCTTCTGAAGACCATCATGAACAACAACGACCACTAGAGGGAGAGACATGAGACATGCGTCTAGTGGTGGGGTCATGGGTCCTCCACCACCACTAGATAGAGGGGGCATGAAAGATGATCTTGGGGCAAGTCCTTCCAGGGCTTAGACTCTATTGAGACCATCTGGCTCCGAGGGAGGGATTTCATCATAGCCTTAGAGGGCTCCCTATGTATCAGTTTTGTACCATTTTTGTATGATGATGTAGACACCTTCAGGTGATTGTAGCCATATGATTTTGACATCATTGTATCATGACACTTATGATTTTGATATATATATATATATATGAGATGATTCATCCTTGCGGAAGCTATATGCATGTGTACCTATGTGATGTTTCTATGTGATGCTTATGATATGGATGTAATTGTGTACATGATGAAATGCAATTTTTTTTTGTGCTTTTATGTTTCATATGTTATGCAAATGTGAATGTATGAAATGCAAATGAATATGATAATGCAAATGACTATTTACATGATGAGAATGTAAAATGTGCTAACATGTGTTGTGTGCAGGATGTGATGTAATTGTGATATCTATATGTATGTATGAAATTCTAACATGTGGTAGTGCAGGTACAAACTACATGAAATGCATATATTTTTGGTGTGTCATTATACTCAGTCATGTGATAGAAGGCTACATGGACTCAAGAAGGACTATGGAGATCAATCGAGAAAGGGGGATGAAAGATAGAAGATAGGGAAGTGAAAATGCTTCGTGTGCTATTATCATCATTGAGCTTTATTATGGCAAATAGGTTATGACAATCTATATATATGTTCAACTTAGAAAGTCATTGTACTTGTTTGCATGGAGATCAGACAGTTGCAAACAAGGAATGCCCTCGTTCATACTAGGATCACAGTGTCCTCATATCCTTGGACAAGTCATAGCATTACTAAGAGACAATCCACAGACAACAAAGAAAAATAGGTGACGATACCCCATCCTTGCCTTTTTAGTCAAAGACATCCTCGAGATAGAATCTCTAGTTAGAGACATCCCAGAAAAGCTAAAAGACATGTCACCAAAAGATAAAATCAAAAGAAAACCAAGACTCGACACTAACATTCACTGTAGTCCTCAAGTTTAATGTCTCTTGTCACTTGTATAAGTCTATTTGATTGTGGTCACAATGTTTTCCTTCACAAAAGGATAGATAGCACTGAACCATAATGTTGTCTGAGTCTGTTGAAATATTTGATTTGTTGAAGCCCATTGTTGCTATTGTGTCTCATCTGAACTGACTGAATCCATGAAACTGATACTTTATTGCGGAGAATACAGAACTTTATTGCGGATTTGTGATGCAAGTATTGCTTTATTGTGGATTGTGTGCGGATAGACTGAAGAAAATTGGAAGAAATTGTACTCCTCAGAATGTGTGATTCTCTTAGTTCCACACCCATCACTAGACTTAGGATTTGCCTTAGCCATAGATAGGAGCTGATTTATTATGGATGGAAAGGGGTGAAAAGGGGGTTATTATGAATGGCTAACCAATCTTAGGTATATCAATAACAAGCCATGATGGGATTGGGTAAGTTTATTATGGATGGATAGGTTGTGAGTGTGTGCAAAGTGAAGGATGATATCGAATCCTGAAGGAGGGAGGAGCAATGTCTCTACACATGGCGTCGGTGACCCAGTTTTCACCATGGTACTTGCCCAGGGTGCCACCAAAGTATTTTTCACCGTTGGACGAATTTATTTCTCTTTTTTTCAATTTTTTTTTGTGTCACAAGGCGCCTGTTTGCCAGGTTTTCACCAAGTAACAATTTTTTATGTTTATGATTTGTTTTTGTATTTTTGATATTTTTGTATTTTTGAATTAGGATATTCTGAAGAGCTATGTGTAAAACTTGCAAAGGTGCATGTTGTTGATAGGATCCTCCAAAGGTTCACTCTCTGGGGTTGAGAGCTGATATGCACCGGGTCTATAGACTATTATGATGACATAGGGACCAAGCCAATTTGGTTCGAACTTGGCCTTCTTCTCTCTGTCTTGCTGATTCTTAGGATTTTTTCTGAGAACTAAGTCACCCACCTCAATTGTGTGAGACTTTATCTTATGATTGTAGCTGCATTGTTCCTTAATTGAATGATGTGTAGCTTGAGCGACTGTCTTCCTTGATAAAGGAACTGAGATAGAATTACTAATGTGTGGACTACGTTTTCCCGTATGCATGTCACCTGAAGAAGTTTGGGCATCCCTGATAACGAAGTCCTTCGAGGAAGCTCCATTAAAGGTCCATGATGTATCGCCAAAAGGGGATAGATGTGTGGAAAAAGTGGATGAGGAATGAAGGCTTATGATTGTCAAAAGAAGTGAAAGTAGGATGGAATGATGGAGACTTAAGATCAACAAGTATGCTTTTTGGCTTGAAATTGTAGAACTTTTGCCCCCAATTATTTTGATATTAGGGGAGATCAACTCTTGTTCTTTTTTCTTAATAGGATTTTTATCCTTGACAGTGATTTTTGCAGAGTTCAATAGCTTTTGATTTTGATTTGGACTGAAGGACTTTTCTTTATTTTTGAATTTTAGATTTTTCTTTTCAAAGCTTGATTTGTTATCCCTAATGAGTAAGGGATTTTGTAATTCTTGTTGCTCCAAGTCTGGGAGAGGAGTGGAAATGGTATGAATGGATGAAATGGTAAGGCTATGTGAGTTCTCAAGAGGGCTGGTGATACGCTCAATAGATTCTTCACTGAAACTGCTCTTAGGACTATTGATATCAAGAGATGCTTGCACCACTAGAGGAGATTTGCATTCAGACTTAGTAGCCACAACACTAGGTGCTTCGTACCAAATTCCTTGGCATTGCAAATTGTTTGTAGGTTTTTCTTGTCAACTAAATGTGTTAGGAGATAGTGGGAGTTGATCAACATGAAAGATATACTCACCACATCCCATGTCCTTAACCTCGAACTTTTCTTTGATCTCTGTTTGCTTTGATGTATAAGCTTTCACGGATTCTGGATCCACATATGCTGAAGAAGGAACAACCTCTCAATTGACTGGGATTGTTTTTTCTGATCTAGGTCATAGATTGTTGCAATATATGCATGGGTTAGGATCGCCTTTGACGGGCACTTCAACTCCATTGTGTGGAAACTTGATACATTGATGATATGTATATGGGACTGCTCCCATCTCATGAATCCATGGACGTCCTAACAATATGTTGTATGTGAGATCTAGGTCTAGGACTTGACAAACCACATCCTTAGTTACTGGCCCAACTCTGAGGGGTAAAGTGACTGTGCCTCCGATGAGTGCTCTTCATCATCATATGCCTTAATGGTGATTGCAGTGTAGAATTCACAACTTTTTCAGAATATCCCAATTGTTTAATAGTGCTCAATGTACAAATGTTCAGACCTACTCCTCCATCTATCAAGACTCATTTTATTTGGTGTTTGTGTAGAAAGGCGGCCTCAATGTGTAAAGGTGCATTATGTGGTTGGCTCACAGAGGCATCATTAGCTTCTATGAATGTAAGAGAATATGGAACGGAAAGGTATCCCACCATGGCTTGAAACTGGTCCACGTTCAGATCAATGGGGACTGTAGTGTCTCTCAAAGTTTTGTCAAGAATGGCCTTATGTGCAGGGGATATGCGTAAAAGCTCAAGAATGGAGATAAGCGCAGGTGTCCTCCCTAACTGTTCTACCAGATCATACTTAGGTTTGTTTGATGAGGAAGCGATGCTTTTAGCTAGAGCACCTTGCAAAATGACCTTTCCTCTATGAGTTGTGACATTACATTCAGAGTTAGATTCAAAAGAAGGTCCACTGCCTTTTAGGACAACTTTGGGTCTGGGCTGAATTTTCAAGCGCTTTGTCCTTTATGATAATGGTAGAGACATAATTATTCATCGAAATGTGATTAATAGTTGAATCATAGTTATAGGATGCTCTGGTATATTTGGTCTGCTCATCCATGGCTTTGGATTTTCCCTTGTCATGTTTAGGGAATGGTTCCTTAAACATCTCATGTTCTTGATTGGATGAATGTCCTTCAATCTCAATGTCACCTCTATCAATAAGATCTTGTATGGTGTTCTTCACCCGATGACAATTTCCTATTTTATGTCCCTTTCTCTTGTGATACTCACAATATTCATCATCATTGCACCAATTTGGTTTGACCTTTGGTTCATATGGAGGATTATCAAGAATTTTTATGATCTTGTTTGCCACTAGCTTCTTGAAAGCTGATTCAAGTGGTTCTCCCAATGGAGTGTATTTCCTTCATGGTTTTGAAGTTGTTTGAGTATTCACTTGGTTGTTTGTAGAACTTGATCCAGAAAGAATGATTTTGGGTCTCACTATGTTAGCATCTACAACACCATCATTTATTGTGTTCTTGTTCTTGTTCTAAAATCATGGCTTGTCTTTTCCTTTGAAATCCTCTTTGTTTTCTTTGAATATCTTAATTAGTCTTAATTAGTCCTTGTTCAATTAGGACCTTCTTTGTTGCTAAGCCTTTTTCAATGACGTCCTTGAAAGTGGACAAGCAAGCTTTCCTTAGATCATAACCAATTTCTCTGTGGACATTCTGTGTGAACATCTCTACCATTTGTTTTTGTGGAATTTCACAAGAGCACATACTGGCTAAATTCCTCCATCTTTGTAAGAATGATGAAAATGACTCCCCATCCTTTTGATTGGTGTTGCACAAAGTGGTGATTGATATGTCTGTCTCTATGTTGTATGAGAAATGTTGGATAAAAGCTTCTGCTAGATCACCCCAAGACTTAATTCTTGGTGCGAGTTGGGAGAACCATTCCATAGCTTGATCACCTAAGCTTTGTGGGAATAGTCTCATCAAATATGTCTCTTCTGCTGCTACCTCAATGCAAGTTGTGAAAAAATGTCTTATATGTGCCTTAGGGTCTCCTTTTCCTCTGTACTTATCAAACTTAGGTGTCACAAAATATGTAGGAAAATGAGGCATTGGAATGCTTTTGTCAAAAGGATAGGGACATATGTCTCTCATCGTGTAAGCTGACTTTGGTATATTTATGTCCTCCATTTTCTTTTGTAAGTCCTTTATTTGTTGTTCCAAATTGTTCTTAGGTGGAGACCAACTTCTTGGACAATATCACATGCCTGAGCCACCGGGTGGAGGAGGAGCATACTACATGTATGGATGGTATTGATCATAAACATGTTCATATGGAGGATGTCTATAATGATACTGCATATAGGAACCACCTGGTATAGAGTCATAATGAGGAATGAAATATCTTCTTTGCCCATGTATATCATATTCTATAGGCATGTCATGAGTTTGTTCTAATGTGTTGCCCCCAAATTTTACACGGGGTTTCCTTGTGTCCCAATTTTGAGCATGCCTTTGGATATCCAATTGCTTTGATGGTTGGTCCTTAGCATTGGTATGTGATTGAGTATATTTTTCTGCATAAGACTTCCATAATGGTCTGTGAAGGTGAGTATCATATGCTTGACCATGTGTATGTGGGACCTCAGGTTTTTGAAACAAAGATGATGGTGACTCAGGCACGAAACATGGTCCTCTAGTACCTCCACTATTAGGACTCCCTTGATCCATGTTGAGTTGAGGTTCTTGCAAAGGTTGATTTTCCATTATTTGAGACATGTCGAAATCATGAGGTATCTTAGTTCCACTTTGTGCCATCACTTGTAGGAAATATTGTCTATCTCGTTTCATGATTTCTTCAACCAATCTATTAAAATGGGGATCCATGATAGAGTTTTCCACTTCTGCTGATTGTATTGAAATGTTATCTGCATTGCCATTGTGTGTATCATTGTTGTTTGTATTATCCATGTTCTCAACATTCTGAATGTTTCTATAAATGTCCATGTCAGGTAATGTGGTATGACCAGAATCGAAAAAGATATCATTGTCGTACTCATAGCCACTCATGTTTGTAGACTCTTGAGCCTCTTTAACTTCTCTCCTAGAGTTTTGGGAATGGGTTTCAACCATGAACTAGGTCTTGACCAAGATGTGTGAGACTAGATGAAAATGGAAAGAGTATGGAAGACCAAGAGTTGGATGAAATGTAAATGAATCTGAAGTGTACTTGCAATGTCCAAAGTGTAAGACCAAGTATGTATGTAGTAGAGTAGGTGTGGCTTCCAAAGAGATGATAGTTTCTCTTGATGAGGTAAGTTGACCTTGACTCTAAGTAAGACCAAATGAGACCCAAAGGTGATAGACCTTGATGAGGGACCACTTAGCAAAATGTTGTTGTATGTAGTGTGTTGACAAAGTAAGATGAGGACAAGCAAGTGACCTTTTGACTCAACTTTAGATGAATGTGAATGTAATGCAAGATGTAAAACAATGATGGACTTTGTGAGACCCAGAAATAGGCTGAATTCTAGATGAAAACCTAGAGAAATAACCTAGGAAGCTCAAGAATTCTGAAACTGATTGCTCTTGTTTGCTGGATTATTATTTTTTTCCAATTTGTGAAGTTATTGTTGTGACCAAATCTAAATTTTTGACTATTTTTCATGACAAGAGGACACAATATTGATGAGGACTTGATGTTTGCAAGTGTTTAGACTCAAAATGACTCAAAAGAAAGTGTGTTGTTTGATGTATAAATGTTCCGCATACACTTGAAGACACAAAAGACACAATGTTATGATGTTTGGTCTTGAATGTTTGAATGTTCAAAAGAAGACAAGCACAATTCTTATGGCTGGCTAGGACAATAGTTGTTGATCCCACATGGGGTTTCACCCGAGGCTACGCTATTCAGAGCGGATACTTAGATGCTTGACCCTACTGGCTCCACCCTCGACACTCACTTCTCCGAGGCAGCCAAGCATTAGTCCCCATGAAAACTCCCCATGGGGAACTTTGTATTTCTACTAAGAACTGTATGTGTGTGGGCCGCTCCAGAGGTTCGACATCCTACCCCAACAACTAGAAGGATTTTGGCTTTCTAAAACAAAAAGGTGCTAGTAAGGACATCCGCTTGTGTGGCCATACATGCAACACTTTCAGCTCTATAAATACAGAAGGCTCCCAACTAGTAGGGGTTATGCCCTACAAATGATCAAATAAATTTGATCAAATGGGTTTATGGGGAGACATAGTGTTGGTATGAACTAATCAACACACGTTACCCATGGCTTTCACCATGGATACAATTATTTATAGTGGTTCGGAAGAGGTGGGCTTTCCTCGATACCACTTGGGTTGTTCTCTCCTCACTAGTAGTCCTAATGAACACGTGGGGAGACATACCCTCTAGAGATTAAACAAAAAGAGCCCATTGCTCAAGACACAAAAGACATTGATTCAATTTTAGTGCACCAATTGAAGTGTTTGGTAATCTATGAAAACAAGGCACAAAATAAAGATAAAAAACCCTTGCCAAAATTCTGCAACAAAGATATGTTAGTAGTTTTTCAATAATACCCCTCCTGCAAGCACACAAGTTAGGTAAATTTTAGATCCAAAAGACTTTGTGAAATAGGGGCCTTCAATAGGACGTTTTTTTGATAAATTCAAAGATCTGATTTTCCATGAGTTATTTTGCATCATAAAAAACATAATACCTATAAAATTTCAAGAAATTTCCAGAAATGTAAGAAAATCCAAAAAAGTTTCTAATTTGCTTGAATTTTTTTTTTTTTATGAAAAATCATTAAAAATTCATAGAAAATGCAAAAGAAATCCAAAAAATCTGAATGTTTTACT
The DNA here is from genome assembly GCF_030272615.1 of Cryptomeria japonica. Lineage (NCBI taxonomy): Eukaryota > Viridiplantae > Streptophyta > Pinopsida > Cupressales > Cupressaceae > Cryptomeria > Cryptomeria japonica. The sequence goes on from NC_081406.1 coordinate 24,183,257, forward strand.
AGAAACTCCTAATAGAATTCTAAACCTTCATAAAAAATTTCCTGCAAAATTTCCAAGCAGTTTGTGAGATATGAGCAAAATAATGTAAAACCCTAATTTTTAACAATCCAATTTTTTAGCAATTAGTTTGCATCAAAATTAAAATCACAAAGAACAGATCCTGTGTATAATTCTGAGAGATTTCCAAAAATGTAACAAAATCCGAAAAATTCGCTAATTTTCTCTCAAAATTATTTTTTTATGAAAATTCATAAAAAATTCATAGAAAATTCAAATATGATTCAAAAACTCTGATTTTTTTACTGAGCATTTTTGATATTGTTGTTGACCTGTAAACAAAATTTGATGCAGAAATTACAAGTTGTTTGTGAGATCGGATTAAATCTCTCCAAGATCTTGATTTTGTGTCCAAAACCCTAGCATCACAAGGTTATTCTCCAAATTGTTTTACAAAACATCAATATAGGGTTAGAAAAACCTACAAAAAATACAGATCTAATAAAAATCCATGTCCCATCGGGCGTGTCAAAATGTTTACGGTAAAAATGGAAACAACAATATTGAAAGACTAAATGAATTCAACCCCAAAACCCTAGCCTAACAACAACAAAGATCCACCATAACATATGAAGATTACCTAAGACAATGCAAATCAAATAAAATCACAAATATTATACCATCACATATCCAATATGGTTTGGATCTCCATTCTTCCTATCACCATTGATCTTGCTTGATATATTTGCTCTCAGATTTTATGTGTGCACAAGAGCTCAACAAAGAACGGAAATGTGGTTGCAAGTAGGCTTGATCGTATGTGAAAATTCAAAAGTGTAGTTGGGGAGAATAGAATGATTAGAATGATTAGGATGATTGATAATGAAGGAAGCATCTCCTTATATAGAAGACACTATAAGAAATGGAGGGATAAGATTGAGAGGTGTAAAAGATAAATGGTCGGCTAGGATTAGAGGGTAGGTAGAGGAAATAAGAAAATAATGAGAGGGTAGGTAGTGTAGGAATTAAGAGATGAATGACATGTGCCATAGGTAGAAAAGGTTAATGAAATAATTAAATAAATAAAGATTTATTTAATTAATAGAAGAAGTGGGATCAATTAAATAAATAAAAGTATTTATTTAATTTAGGAAAAAGGACAATTTAAATAAATAAATGTATTTATTTAAATGAGAAATAGGGCTAGAAGAGGATAAATGAATTAATTAAATAAATAAAGATTTATTTAATTAATAGAAGAATTAGGCTAAAATAACTAAATAAATAAAGATATTTATTTAATTAGACAGGACAATTTTAGGTGTCTACACCCATAATCTTATGTTGACCCATTTAAATTATTTTATTATTACTTGTCAACTTGTACACCTGATAGTTTGAATTAAGCAACCATGTTATATATTTAAGATAATGTAAATAATATAATTATAATCATTAGTCATCTAGAGATAAATAATTAAGTCATAAAAATAAATGAAGGCTCTTTGAGTAGAATTGCACTCCAAGTACGATACCTAGTATTTTTGCGTCATGTACCTTTCATGTCTTCTAATATTTTGAAATCAATAAGGAAATTGGACTAGAAGATAAAGAAGTTTCATACTTCTCTTAAAAAAAATCACTAAATTTGCTTTTAAGTAGTGGTGTAGTTTTTAGAAACAAGAAGCATGAAAGGTGATAGATTGCTTTAGCATAATTTGACATAGGATGGAAAAGAATGTTGCACATATGTGCCCTCAAATGAAATCTTATGTGTGATCCATCTGAAACATTTATAGATTTGTAAAGTAGATAACTAATGTAAATTTAATAGCTCTAAAATAATTTCAGAATATTGGCTTCAATTTTTTAATACACGACATAGCTAAATCTTCCATATTGACAACTCTACTTCAACAAATAATAAACGCTTTCATCACCTCCTATTAACTATCAATTGAAAACTCTTAAATTAGTTTTAAATATATTTCTTATTTATTAAAACATAAATTAATTCATAGAATATACTTTATTTTAATAGACATACATCACCCACAAATAATAAAAATACTTATAATTCTGTTGTAAGTGCAAATATTTAGGTATCAATCCTCTACAAGGGGGCTTCCTAGAATATCTCAACTAGTGCCATTAATTTTTTTAGGAGCTTTCATAAGCATATGATCCTATAGATAATTTAATAATGGATAAGCTTAAAATTTTAATCTCCAAAATTCCAAGAAGTTTGTGGTCTCATAATTATTTTTAGCAAGATGTAGCATCCTAAATTGTACTTGCCTACAATTTTGTCCTCACCTACTCCTCATTTTGGCGTTCTATCTTCCAAGGCCTGCTTGCAATGTTGATTATGCTCGCACCACTTACCTATTCCAAATTTTCATCAATTTCCCAATTCAACCCCCAATTTGGAGTCTTGATTTCCAGGACCAAGACGCACCATGACCTGGTCCCAAATCAGGACCAGGGCCTACCACACCCTAGTCCTAAATCAGGACTAGGGCATATCACACCTTGGGCCTCTTAATTGGGCCCCAAATTGCCCCCCTAACGGTCATCATGAATGAGAGAGAATCTAGATCCCATGTTGGCCTATTGCAGATTTATTCAATTTGATTTTTGATAGTCAAGTATAAACGAAGGTCTATCCCTCTCATTTATAAGACTAATGAATTGAAATCAAGATCTACATTGTAGCAAATTCAAGTGAGAAAGTAATCGATCATTCATCAAGAATTCGAGCCAAAGTGAAGTCAAGTTCAAGCATTGAAGATGACACTCATGATCAATGTTTAATGAAGAAATCCTACAAAAACCCTAATTTCTTTATGTGAAGACAAACAAAACTTCATCGAGGTAAACATTTTCAGTTTTTAGCATTACATTTAAAATTCAATCTTTCCCTCAAAAGGAAAGTACTTTGCTTTAGTCTTTCATTACATTTATTAATTCAATTTCATGGTTAATTCCAAAACTAGAGTTTGACTTAAGGCAAATCACTATTCCCAACATATTTCCCTTTCTTTCTGTGTGTAGGAAACAAGTGTGGAGCTTTACTCAAGCAATCCAATAGAGTCAACAGTGATGAACATGTTAGCCTTTGACAACGAAAAATTTGGAGGACCAGGGCAGATCTATACTACTTGGTCCTGAAAAATCTTGTCAAACTTCTCAGAAGAGGTCTGAAACATCTTATTTTTCCCAAATCCAAGTTTGTGGCTTAGTGGGATATCTATAGCTTACTATTTATGTCAGATTGTTTCAATAATTCATTGAATTGTCCTAATTTCATGATTTATCCAATTCAACCTAAGAAAGAGGTTAAATCACAATCAAACCTAGTTGAATCCAACCATAATATTGGTCTCTTTCCCACAAGGATTGAGGATAGATCTATTTGGTTCAACCTTGTTTCAATGTATCTGTGTTAATTGGGTTATTTAGTGGTTTTATTATCTTAAACCCTAATTCTCAACTTCCATATATTACACAAGAATAAATGTTGACTCTACAAATTTATAGCTAAATCTAAAAAAATATTGGGAGGAATTTAAAAAATTAAAGATGAGTAACATCTAGCAAAAAAATTTTAGAAAATAGATAGGGGCTCTTTGGCCAACCCAAAACCATCTCATTAAATTTGTCAGTGCCCTAAGCTATAAACCTTAAATCCTAAGATTGGATAGTCTCCCAATTTCCATAGGTGTTAAACCTTAGAAGAGTATCACAAAAATTATATTTAAGTTAGACAACTTAGGACCAATTGCTGAGGTGGGTAAGACCTCCTTCACTTGGGGTTTCGCAAGACCGAGGGGGGTTTCCCTAAGGTGTAAAACTAATTGTTACTAGAAGGTTTTGTATCTTCCTAAATTGTACTCCGTTACAATTTCATCCACATTTGGGCCCTCACCTTGGCGTTCATGCTTGGAGGCCTATTGCCTATTTTAACCTTCAGCTCAATTAGGCAGAGCTAGAACAATGTGTGCAATAGATGGTGATCACTATGTAGTACAAAAGAGCCTAAGTTCATGAAAGCAATTATAAAGGCTATATGTTTACAAAAACATTGAGAGACACATAACAAATGATTAAAAGTCTAGGAGTGCCAAGGATAGTGACAAGCATTCATTTTTAAAATTGAATGAACAAAAGAAGTATCTGTAGATGTTGTTGTGGCCTCCTTGATAAACATGTTTACAAAGTACCAAGATGCACAATAGGCATATGAACTGTTATAGATAGACCTATACAAAGCTTCAATGGGACTAGTTTTCCATTTTTTAAGAGAGGGAATCAAAAGTAGCTTTCAAAATGTGTACAGAGGAAAATATGTAAGCCTCACACAATAGGAGAAATATCAACAGAAGGTACTGGTTTAAATAAATAAGTAAAAATGATGGACTGCCCAAGGATACCTAGAGTGTATTGAGAAAGAATACAAGTGCCATGATAAGAACATGGAATTTGTGCTAAAAGTTCATACAAGTATACGATGCCATCAACTAAAGCACTTAATTGATTGCACATGTTCATAAGCAACACATAATATATAATGGAACATACATAGTTATTCTATTTATTCATGAATATCAAAGGTACAATGTCCCACACAAACTGTGGGAAATAACTGAATAAATGCATTATAAAAGAAAATAATGCATATGACAATGAAGCATAAGAAGAGATAAGGGATCTGTCTTACCTGGAGTGATGAATCCCATAGTTGAGTGTTACATATTTAGTGCCAGTTTTCTTAGCCATCTATGAATACCTACAAGGAGATGAGGGAGATTGTGTCAGAAGCTCGAGATTTCAAATCTAATCTTACAAATCATCAACAGATGCACAATATACTTTCATAATACATCATTTCAGTTATGTAATCATTACATGAATTAGAGAGGAAAATAGAACAAATCAGAAATTCATTATTTTTATCTAACATGTTTATTCACTGTGTAGGTACAAGTTTGATATCCTTCACTGAGAAATTTTACAAATTCACATTGGCACCATAAGCTACAACATGTTGGGTAAAATGGTCTCCCACAAGGGTTGAGCCCACCATGTTATCATTTTGGTGTTTTAGCAGAGATTTATTGTGTTATCCTCCATGACATGGTGATTCAATCAAACATGAATCCATCATTGATAACAAAGAAGTGGTAAATTCACTATTATAAATATTAAATTAATGATCAATGAGACCACAATGCCATGAAAGATAACAACCATGATACTCATCAATGATAGTGGCATAAGCATGAGATATAGCAAGACAACCATATCAAATCAAAGATAAAGATCTTTACAAATTAGATGTCAATCACAGAGAATGCAAGGTGAACATTTTTTCAGTTTTGAGAAAATAGAAAGGGCTACAAAACTATTCGCAGTGAAAAGCCTGCACCAAAGAAGTGATGAAAGATATCTTAAACTAGATTGATTACCAAAGAAACTTAAGGCCACCTCCACCCTTGTATAGTCACCAAAGAGCCATTCTCAGTCTAAAAAATAGAAGTTCTCAGTCACAAAACAGTGACAGGAACAATAAGAATCCAAGACAATGTCTTGGCTTAGACAAGTTGCTTGTACTATGAACAAAGTCAAAGATCATAGTAAGCTTGAAAGGGTGATATGAATGATAGCTTGTAATCCACACTTGACAATTCTTATGACTCAGTGAAGATACTGTTATGGTTAGAAGCAGAATCTTATGTCTTTAATACAGAGCCTATGATTTGTAATATAGCATCTTTCAAGGGTTCAAGTGCAGTGATAAGTCTTAGAGCACATAGAGGATCCAAAGACAATGCCATCATTTGATAAGAAGGTCCTCAAGACAGTTATATAAAAAGACTACCAAATGTACAAGAAACAACCCTTGATAGGGAAACTAAGTATCAAAGAACATAAGGAGCAACACATCAAGGTTGTGAAGGCAACATATATAAGTGCAATGACTATCTTAGTTCAGTCTAAAAAGCACAAATACAGTGAATAACATTCATTACTAAAAATAAAGATACAAAGAGAAACAAAGATCACTAACAATAATGAGGTCACGGTCAAGATTAAAATCACTGTCAAAAGTGATAAGGATAAAAGACAATGAAAATCACTGAGAAATCTAGAAAATAGGTCCAAATAGTGTGCTTAAGCAGTCCCAAGTTTGAGACAATCATGATCTAAAAGGGAAGTCCCAAGTTCAAGAGCAGTCAGAAGCAATAATAGGGCATTATCAGTAAAGATATTGAGCAGGGCAACCAACCATTAATGCTAAAATCACAAGGCCAAGTTTAGTCAAGGCATGTAAGTACAATGACTAGGTCATTGTGAGGCCCTACCCCGAGCCCATCATAACACTTCTCTGATTTTCATATTAGACTTATTATTTGATATATTATCTTGATGCATTATGGATTTAGATACTATTTGACAGGTGATTTGATATCATGGGATATGATGTATTTCTTCTTACAACGATTCAGTATTTATTGTGATGATGATATGATGCATTTATACATTTTTTTAATAGAAAATTGATTTATATGATGATTATGATGATGCAATTTAGTAATTGATTTCATAAGGAATCGTTAGGAAAAATGTTAATTTGATACTACCTCTATTGCTTTTGATTTGGATCAATTGATGAGATGTTGTGAAATTGATGTTATATGTGTATTATCTTTTATATACTTATTTATGCATATGTTTTGGATTACTGATGTGTGAAATGAGATGTGCAGGAAATTAATCCATGTGACCATGAAATTTTACGGAGAACTAAGACCAAGCCTATGTGAAATAGTGAAGCCAAGGGTTGTCTATTTGGAGAGACAATACCTCATATGTGATGTATTTAATTTCGTAATAGTGATGTTTGAGTGTAAATTCATATTTCTAATTGTTAATGTGTTATTTCCAAAAAGGACGTGCCAAGTGTATATTTTAGTGATGTGTATTTTTGTGGTGTCACTTGACACTTGTGATGTGTGTGAGTTGGCAATGACATGTCTTTGGAGGGAATTTGTTAAACCCAATGCATTTTTCAAATATCATATTGTGGTCCCAAGAGATAACTTGGTTAGAGAGCCATTAGTTTGGTCAACTCAAGTTTGACCCGTAGACAAACTTTAGGTGGGTTTTTAGAGGATCAAACTAACTCCTAAGGTTAGGTTTATGACACTTTTGAAGGCCCATATGATATACCTATGGGTAAAGGTCAATTTTAGCCATGTGACTGTCAAGTCACCTCAAATGTGGGTTTTCCAAGATGGACGAAAATTCAACTTTTGAGGATTGCTCCTTGGTAAGACAACCTTCCATTTGAGTGATAGTTGCTCTTCCCCACTTTCTCTTACCTTTTTCAGTTTCCATTTTTAGAAACCATGTAAGAGGTTGAGAAGACCAACCTTCGGGATCTTACATCCTCTTCGTTGGAAAGTGTGAGGAGAGCCTACTTAGGGAAGGGATTCAAACTTGGGATCTTGATCACCCACTCTCCAAACTTGGAGACAAGTTTGAGTATTGGATTTTGAAATTTCTACAATATAATTTTGGTTAAGTAAGAAGATTGTAAGGAAATTGGACAACTCTCCTACAACATAAATTCCATAGCAAGTGTAAAGGTTGGTGACAATCCTTTCAAGTAAATAGTTGCATACATGTTGAGAAATGGTTAATATGAATATGTTAAAGAATGAATGTGTTTTCTATGTTCTTGAAACTATGTTTCTTTTGGGATTGTTTTTAGTTGTTTTTCTTAGTATTTGCTTGTTGTTTTTCATGGGAGTCAAGACTAAATTCACCCTGGGGAGGGAAGAGTAGTCTTGGGGTGGAAGGTCTTAGGACATTTCTTTGGGTGTAGAGTCTCTCTTCTTGGAAGCGAGGGATAAACAAGTGTCTGGGATCCTTGCTGCCATGTTTGTTTGTTCAAAATTTGGGGGTCATAAGGATGTTCGGGTCTTGTGAGAGACCAAGTAGATGGATCTTGTTAGCCTTGTGAAGGCATTTGGTTATCAATGGTTTATATGCATTTTTTCTCCCCTTAAAATTGGGTCCACCTCCACCCCAATGTTTTAAGTCACTAAGTGATATTGTGCAATCCTTGGGTTGGGAGTTCTTTGTTAAGTTGATTGCTTGTAAAATCTATTTTCTTGTGTTGAGTTTTGTTTTTGTGTCTCCCGTGTGGTTCTTAGTTTCTCCCAGCTCAGGGGTGGCCTCTTGTAGGCCTAGGTTGGGAGGTGAGCCTCCGTGGTCATATCAAAGTTTATTTGCAGGTCTGCAATTTATTGAAGAATGGAGAAAAACTAGTTTTTCCTCAAGTGGTGTTTAAAGAATGCTGGAAGTGCACCCCTTTGTTCATTTACCTATCTAAATCTTCTTGTTGTATTTAGTCATTTCAATAAAAATGTAACGAAGAAAAGACTCACATATTTTGTTGAGAGCACTGTATTTTAAAACAAAAAGAAAGAAGAAGTTGTACTCACATTCTGATTTGTTTATTTATTAAATTGAAATCAAAGAAGTATTCAATATAAGATTTCTTTTTCGTTGTTGAAATGGGGCACTATGGTTGTTAGTTGTTTATTTCATTTCAAGATTCAATGTGATATTGGAAATTAATTTTCAGTTAAAAAAAAAACAGAAAGGGAAATACTTTTATTTCATTACATTCAACGTTATTTCCTTTTGCTTGTTGATTTCTAGTTAAGAAAGAAAGAGATTACAAAAAAAGATCTTCATACTTTACTTTGTGTTTATTCATTATTTGCATATAGTTATATTGCTGGTTAGTTTAAAAAAAAAAGAGATTACTGCTGTTAGAAAACTATTTTGGAAATATTCAGTGAGTCCATCTTTGAGAAAATATAAATATATGCATACGTTTTCAAATACATTACTTGTATATCAAATTCCATGTAATATAGTCTATTTTGGAAAATACATTTTCAATATATATCCACACATTACGTGTAAATTATTTTAATGTTTCTATAACATGCAAATCTGGAAATAACATAGTAAAAGAAAAATATGTCTTATATATATAATGCTTGTCTATAAACTAAAGTTGTTAAAAATATATTGTAATAGACAATGTTGTTGTTAAATAAAATATATCCTTTTGTTTTTTTTATGTAAAAAAAAAAAGCTTCAATTTAAACTAAGAGTATATACCCTGTATATATACTTACCCTCTATATATATATATATATATATATAATTCATTTAATAAATTACTGCTAAACAATCTGTTTGAGAAACAATGTATGTATTTGTTGTGTACACACACACACACACACACACACATTAAACTTAATGCGGGGATGGGGGAGCCGAGAGCTCCACCCCACCCCTTGTCGTCGTGGAGGCTCAACTGCCACTGTGGGTATCCAAAGTTAGCGGCATGACCACCACTGTGGGGGCTCGACCGTCACTGTGGATATCCACAGTGAGCAGCTTGGCCGCCATGCCCTCCGTCCATGAACCCGCCCTGCATCAAACCATAAACAAGAAAAGTTAAGAACAAAAAGAAGAAAGGGTAACAGTTCATATGGAAAAATATACCAAATCCGCCTCAGGGTTAGGGTATATTAAAAAAAATATAATAACAATAGAGGGGTTTTTGAAATCTAAAATAAAGCTTGGGAGGGGGGGGGAGGGCGCCGGAATTCCCCATTTTAGATTAAGTAATTTTATATTAATGTGTACATTTTAAAATTAAAAAGGGGGTTTAAGATTTAAATCAAAGTGATGGGAGGGAGAGCCCCATTTAGATAGAGTAATTTTATAATGATTTAATATGTTCTTTTATTTAAGAGGAAACTGTGTTATTGGTAAATACTTATTTAAATATCAAAGGGGGTAAATTATATGATTATTTAATCTTTAAGGAGGATTTAATCATCATTAATGGAAGATCTAATTTCTAGACAACTTATTAATGATTTACTTAATTTAACGACATTTGGAACTTTTCATTTAATTACCTAATTAATTAATATTAATACAATGAATTTGTATTAATGTAAATTTAATGAATTTTGGGGATATTTAAATATTATAAGGGATTAAGATTATCTCTTAATATATTTAAAATTGGAGAATTTAATTGGGCGAATTAATTAATTTTTGTGTTGACTTTATAGGATTAATTTATTCAGTTTAGATAATAGGAATTATTGTAATTGTTACGTAAATTAAAATCTAATTTGATTATTAAATCGCTTAGGAGTTTGAGATAAGACCTAGTCTCCTAGTTAAATTAAATAATTTATCGCTCACTTTAGAAACCCATTCTTAATGACACTTGAGATACCTTTTAGTGAAACTAATGAAGTTATCACATCTTTTGAACATAGAACATCAAGTAATTTAGTGTTATTAAATTTTTTTTATTGTTGCATTTTTGCCCAAAAGTTTGGACATCATAGTCATGTGGATTGTAGCCACTCAAGTCAGTAGTGAGAAAATAATGATCAAGCTACAAGTACAGGCTTTGACAGTAGAACATGTTAATATCAAAGCAGTCATAGCACCTTAGATGAGGGTCTTTAACATAGCATGTCCCACAAGCAGTGAACACATTAAGTATTTAGATCAATCGCAGACAACTTGATTGAAGTAATGTAGTCATAAGGACAGTCTCAGTGATAGGAGACTTCATGGTCAACAAGAACAATAAATATAATTACCTCAATCACCATGAGATCAAGAATAATGGCGGTGGTGTATAATAAAAAAACAAAGCCTGAAGAGGCCTACAAGGGTAGTTGCAAGAGAACTCAATGATAAGAATAGTGAAACGATCAAGAATGCTGATCATAGTAGTAAAGCATTACACAATCACCTTACAACATATAGTGGTGAAGACCAGAGAATGCAAAGACTTACCAAACACAACTACAATGTACACAAGATCCAGGACAAATGTTTCCAGAAACCTCCATTTACAAACCCTCATGGCAGTGCCTAGAAATCATACAGTGGCAACAACAAACAAATGAATAAAATGAAATGTTTTAGGGTTTATTTGACCCTAATATGCCCAATAAGGACTTAGGCATTTTTCCTATGTTTCTTTATTTTACTTTGCATCGAACCTTTTTTGAATAAAATGTGCTAAGTAGTGCTTTTTAAAGTCACTTAGACATTGTATGTATGCAAAGTGATAGGTGTATATTTCCTTTAATGAGTCAAAGTGATATTATTACATTCATGAGAAATGGGTAAAGATATAGGGAAGTTTGAACAAATTGTCCAACATTTGGAGAGTATATAGGGGGTAGTTTTGAGTCAATTTAGGGGAAATTAATGTATATTTGGAGGCCTTAATGATAGAAATGGTCAAAGATTACTTTTTCTCCATTTTGGAGTCTTTTAATGGGCTCAAAAATAGGATTTTTAGTTGTATTCGACCAAGGTAGTTTGTAGTCCCTATATTCATGTAACTGCTTGGAAAAGGCATAAGTATGATCAAGCTTCATTTTTTAACTTAGTTCTTACTATTTTCACTTCATGCAACTTGTAATTTTGATGTTTATTTTTGCAGAAGGGAAGAGTTTATAACTCATTTTCAGAAAGTTATACATCATTGTACACTTTTTGTGAGCAGTAAAGTTAGTGATGCCTTCTTACAATCTGGTATATTGTATGTTAAATGCTTGATGTAGTTTCTTGTGAAGTGTGTTTTCTTCCTTGTTATTGTGTCTCATTAAGTGATACCTTTATGCAGAAATTCATATATGTTGCAGGTTATAACTTGTGTAGCTGGTTAAAGTAGTCTCTAGTTGTGAAAATCGTGTTTTCCTACTAGGATTGAAGTTATCATAGCCTTCTTATAAAGTGTTGATGCAATAGTCATGTAAGTGTCTGAGTTGTGCATAGATAAGCTTTGTTGCTAATCAAACTATGTGTTATAGCTTTCATGAAAGTCTCAAAAATCATTTTGGTACATCACCTTAGAGATTAGATTTCATTTACATGTTTTCTTTCTTACCCCTTTCTCAACAAAATCATCAGTTAGATAGATTGAGGTGAAGTATCATCAAGAGCCAGCTTACTCTGGAGGCTCACTCCAAGTTTTAGGCAACCCACTGGCCTAGGAGTGTTCCAATGTTTCTCCTTAAAGCTAGTTTCTGCAAATTAGCAAGGGTGCATTTTTGAGAGATAACAAGGCCTAAATGGGACTTGATATTGGCCATATTATGCAATTTTGCCACCATTTTTACCTCACACCTCATCCTACCCTTATTTTTTCATCTCTGATTAGGCAAGACTAGGGCATGGTGCCTTGGTCCCCTCAAGACCACAGCACCCAGTCCCCGGTCCTCCTAATTAAGACCCAATTTTGGGCCCCTTAACAGTCATGAGATTTGAGCGAGAATTTTGGCTCCTGTGTCAACTCATGTCAAAAAATCAAGTTGTTTTTTGATGAGAAAGTATAAAAGGAGGTCTACCCCTCTTATTTTATCATCCGACAATCATATTGATCAATCAATTCAAGCAATAAAGCATTCAAGTTTAGTTGAGCAAGCAATTAGTCTTCTTCCAAGCATTGGAGTGGAGATAAAGTTAAGATTCAAACATTGGAGTTGATATTGTTGAATACACGAGAAACTAAGAGGTGGGATGAGTCAGTTGACAATAATTTTTTTGTAAACTTTCATTCATAGATCTGAGATAACTAGCAAAATTAATCAAAACAGATAAGCATGAAAGCATATGCACATTACAAATCAGACACAAAGAACATTAGAATGTATCTAGAAAACCCAAGAAGGGAAAAACCACGAAGAATGCTAATTATCAATATAGAAACATCGGTTAAGGTGATTTTTACAAAGGATGGTTCACTGCTAAGATGCTCACTGTAGGTGGGCTCACTACCCAAAAAGGGTCACTATTGGAGGGATCACTACCCAAAAAAAATCTCACTGCCAAAGAAAAAAAGATAAATGAGAACACCACTAAAACACAGTCTACATTGTCAGAACTACTTCCGATAACAATCTATAATACAACTCTTACACATCAACTAGATTCTTTCAATCTTGCATGTCTTCAACATAAAAGGCCACACCAACTCATCCAAATCATACTCTTACATATACTGTCTCCAAAAAAAAAATTCATCAAAGTCTGTTAGGGCAAAGATCTAAAATAGGTCACCACAAAACATTCTGGTGGTGGGAAGAAATGAGAAGTGAACCATATCATAATGTTCCTCATCAAACACATCAACACATTACATACATCACCAAAGCCAGACCCAAAATATTATCCACACGCTATACAATTGTCATTACACAACCTCAACGTCTAGACCAAGAAACCTTGACTTTCAGATCAATCCGGACCCCCCAAAATAGAACTAAGTAGTATCAACAACACATCTTTCAAAAAGCCAAGACATCCAGGAAATATTGAAACACCCAACAACATCTCATACATACATTGTTGCTCAACATACCACATCTAAATCTAGACCACATGATTTGACATCAATGACAACATATAGCATAATGCTAACATATATTAGCATAATGCTAACATATATTCGTGTTCTATGTTATTGAAGACTTCATGAAACTCTAATTCCATGTTGAGACAAACAAAACTTCACAAGGATGTACATCATTTGTGTTTCGTTCATTATTGAACATTTCCCTCAAAAGGAGAACATTTCCATTATTGCAATTTAGTCAATATTTCATTTCTATTTCATGATTAATTCAAAAATTGGGGTTTGACCTAAGGCAAACCCCTTTTTCCCAACCTATTTTCATTCTCTATTGTGTGCAAGACCAGGTACAGAGCTGCGATCTTCAGAATTGGCTTTATTTACATTGACGAATAAATCCCCCATTAGAGTGCGAAGGACAAGAGAGACCACCATCCAAGTCCTGACAAATTAGGAGCTCCTTCTGGGAATAGATCCGAATACATTTAAATTTATCGGATCTAGGTTTGTGGCTCGATCCGACAACTATAGCTTATTGTTCATGCGTTTTTACATCAATTCCAATATATTTACCCTAATTTCAACATTTTTACAATTCAACTTAGAAGAGAGGAGTCTAATCAAATCCAATAAATCTAATAGAATTCTCAACCCTTATCCTTATTGATTTGTGGCTAGTTCCATTAGATTTACCTCCCTCTTTTAATGTAATGGTCCCTAAGTAAAAATTAGCTGCTTTCATACATCTAATCGTGGAAACCCTAATTTTTCCATATTACATTTTAGTGAACCCAACTCCTTACACCTATAATTCTGATTTATGTTCTCAGATCTAAGTGTTTATGCAATTTCAAATTCAAATTTACATTTACAAGATTAATTGTTCAATGAACTTAAAAATTTTAGAGGTTGAATTCACAAAAACCCTAATTTTTTATTCTACAATTGAGCTTGTGGGTTGTCTGATTTGGATTTATTATTTCAAATCTAATTATACATTTAATTTCAAATTCAAAATTTTCCTCCTAGATCTCATTTTCAAATTGAATTACATAAATCTAGTGGGTGAATTTACAAATAATCTAATTTATAATTCTAAAATTATCATGTGGGTTGCATAATTTTTCAAATTATTTTTTAGATATGATCTTTGTGAATGCTATGCTATGATTTGGACACATTTATATTTCAAATTAATAAATCAAATTTCTTAGTTTATTGGTTAATCAATCATTTAAAAAAAAAATTGTATTGTTTAATCATAATTTTCAAATTCAAATTTCCCTCCTTTGTGCATGAGTTTTACAACCATTAGTCCTACCTCTAATATTATCATGAGAAGAAGTTGTATAATTAAGGATTCCCAAGGTTTAATTAGTAAGGATATGGAGCATAATTTGGATAACTTGTTTCACGAGAATGTGGATGGTTCTTGTATTCCAATAATTGATGTTATTTATCCCCATTATTTACATAATTATCATGATGAGGGTGAATCACTAACTAGGGTTTTCATTGATCATATGGAGAATATTGACAATGAATATTAAAATCTTCACCAATGGATGAGTCAAAAATACTTGAAAAGTGAGGCTATCCAATTGATTGAAGGATTAAAAAGAATGGTTCAAAGTGATAAAGATGGCGTTGATTTGTTGTGTGGACTTGCTCATATTGTTGACACTAATATCATGCCTTTGAAAGGTTATGTTGAAGCCCTTAGTTACACTCAACCTCCTGGTGAAGTTAATCATTCTATTCCTATGGCTACGTCTATCACTAGTGCGCCAACTTTCACATCCAACATCATGGATACTTCCACACAAAATGTTATTCCTACACATGTTATTCAAGGGGGAAACGTTGCTAATCAAAACTGTTTCATCCCTCCTTCTGTGAGTTTTCCATTTGTCACCCAATCATCTCCCATACTTACCTATAATAGTGTTTCACCTCCTTATCAATTCTCAACCTCCTCCTTCATTTAAAAATGTTACTCCTCAATTTTAATCCAACATATCTAATTTCAACCTGATGCGCTGCAAAAAAAGAATGGTGGTTAGGATAAACAAACACAAAACAACAAACAAGAAGCCAATTGTTAGATGTTAGTGTTAGAAATCACAAGTTAAAGACTATCCTAAACAGGCATACCAAGAGAGACACTATAAGCAAAATAGAGCATTTAACTAAGATAAAAAATGCAACAAGGCATCTCCAAATTCCTTCCACCATGCTTGTAGCTCCTCTCCCAGTTTCCAAATGAGTGTAGCTCTCAGTAGCTTTTTGTACTATGGATGTCTTATGGAGATTTAAGATTGAAAAATGCTTTAAACTATGCTATGCAAGTGTAAAACAAGCTAAATATGAGATATTATGAACTAAGATTAATTTTAGTCCAAAATGACAATATAGGTGATTATGCTAAAATGCTCTCTAAAATTGACTATAGGTTAAATGCATACAAGTTTTCAGGATCTGGATATACAGAAATGAGCTCTATTTATAGGTAAAATGGAGCAATGGATGGTTGAGATTGAGTAATCTCAACAAGGGTTAGGATTGAAGGGCTTAAGATCCATGTGAGGGCTTTCAACCCAATCCCAGGATGACAAATGTCAATAAGAGATGGGTTGAGAGGAGAGGGAATAAGCATTAAATGCTTGCCATGACTGGAGGGTTAACTTGGGAGGTAAGGTTAATGTTGAGTTGAAAGAATAAAGCCATTATCCAATAAATAATGTCTTTATCCAATGGATAAACTCTCTTGCAAGAGTTAGTGAGGATAACCATGGTCAAAGCAATAAATGCTTGAGGAGACAAATGGGTTACATGAGGGTTGAGTTTAGAGGTAAAGTCTCTAATCATGGGAGCAAGTGGATTTAACCATAAATGGTTATGTAAGAGCCATTAATGGTTATGTAAGAGCCATTAATGGTCATGTAAGAGCCATTAGTGGTTTGGAAGACTTTAGAGGTTATCTTGTTGAACACATAAAACATTTAATTCTTTTCAAAGACTTTGGAGTCTTTGAGAAGTGACTTCAAGTTGCTTAGGAATGTGACAATATTTAGGGGATGGATTAGGCTAATTAGGAATGATTAGAAAGTGGTTAGAAGGGTCTAGAAGGGGATTTAGGAGTGCAAGTGGATTTGGTGGGTGAGGGAAAATAGGATTTAAATTAAAATAAATTAATTTATTTCAACTTGTGGTTATAACTTGCATTTGTAGGAGAATGCAAGTGGAGGGATTAAATGATTTAAATAAATATTTTAATTTATTTATTTAAAAGAAGGAAGGAGGATTAAATTAAATAAATAGGATTTATTCATTTAATTGATTGTGAATTTGGTTTAATGAATGAATTAAAATAAATTGAATAATTTATCTAATTAATAGGAGAATGTTTGAAGATGAATTAATTAAATGTTAATTTAATTAACTGATGGCTAGTGGGTTTTTAATCAAATAAAAAGCAAATATTCATTTAATTAAATGGGCAGATTTATGTGACTACACAACCCATCCACCAAAGCAACCATTAATAGCCTAGATCTCAAACTGTGTCATCCTTGCAACAAAAAATAGCTTCGTTGAACCAATCAAAGTTTAACGTGCCCACATTTGATGTAGGAAACCCATTATCCAATGGTATTTTTTATTTTGTCCCACCTAAACATGTAGAAGTCCCTCCATTGGAGCTCTATAATTGAAAAGGTGATCTCGTGAATCATGTGAAAACATTTCAAACTTTTTGTAGTGATTTTTCTTATGATCAAAGACTTTTGGCTAAATTGTTTACTAGAACATTTAGGGATAAAGCTTTGCAATGGTATTGTTCTTTGCCTCCTTATTCAATTACATCATTTCAACAATTGGCTAACAATTTCATTCAATAATTTCACAATAATATTGGTTTTAATATTACTTTGACTGATTTGATGCATTGTACGCAAGGTGTTAATGAAAAAGTGACTAATTTTATTGGTAGATATAAGGATTTGTATTCTCAAATTTCTTATCCTACGTCTAATCAAAATTTTCAAATAATTTTTATTTTTAATTTTCAAAAATACATTAGGGATAAGCATCTCTTTTATGAGTTTACTTCCTTTACGCAATTGTGCGTGGTACTTCATAACTATTAGATTCAAGTGAGTCAATTTAAACAATCTCCTTCAATGGCTCCAGTTGATAAGAATGAAAGTGCTCAACAACCTTTTGTGAAGTTTAAACTAAACAAGGGATTAATCAAGTTCAATGACGACAACAATACCCAGGTAGTAGCCGCAACAACATGTGTGTCTCGAAGCTCCTTTATCCAAGTATTTTAAAAAATAATTTTGATAGGGAGATTGCTAGGTAAGTTCTCAAAAGGCCAATTTTGGTCAAAAGGTTACAATAGGAAACAAAAAGTGTTGTTTGTGTTTGCTCCTTATGTTTGCAATATCAAGATTAGTTACTGTAGACACATAAAAATGACCATATTCCTAAATGAATATTTAATGTTCATTTTATTCTCATTCCTCTATTTAGTTAAATTTAATTTAATTAAATCACCCACATTCTTCTATTTAATTAAATAAATTATTCAATTTATTTATTTAAATTCACTTAAGCCTTTTTACATCATTTAATTGAATAAATCATTTTATTTAATCTCTCTACTTTTAATTAAATTCACATTTATTAAATAGTTTACCCCAATTAAATAAATCTAATTTATTTAAATCCCCAACTTGAAACCAAATTGAAATAAAACAATTTATTTTAATTCTATTTTCCCTCACCCACTTGCATTTTCCTACATCTCCCACTTGCCTCCTAACTCTATTCCTAATTTCTTCTAGAATCCATCTAATCCTAATCAATTGACCCCAACCCATCCATTATCCCCTTTCCCTAAATTTGAGGAGGTCACTTCTCAAATTTGGAGTAAAGTCTTCAAAAGGCATTAAAGCCTTTATCCATTCAACAAGCTAACTTGTTGAATGCCCCCAAATTTGGAAGGACTCTTACAAATTTGTCCCCAAAGTCTTCAAACCATTAATGGTTAACTAACCCTTAGTGGCATGGTTAGAGACTTTTTGACTAACTTAACCTCCATCTAACCCAAGGGTCTCATCAAGAATTTATTGCTTTGACCATGGTTATTCCTTTAACCTTTGCACAAGAGTTTACCCCTTGGGTAAAAAATTTATCCAATGGATAACCCTAACCTAACCTTAATCCTTACCTCCTAGGGTAACAATGATGTCTTCTCAAGCATTTATTGCTTCTTACCTCTCCTCTCAACCAACCTTATGTTGACAATTGTCACATTTCATTGGTGAAAATTGAAAACATGGAATGACAACTTTCAAACTTGACCCTTGATTAACTCTTTCAATCTTGACCATCCATTGCCCTATTTTCACTATAAATAGAGCTCCCATTCCTCCATTTTGAGGATCCATGCAAGCTTTAGTATCTCATTTATGCTTAATTTTATTAAAACATCTAACTTCTCTTTGTTATAGGAATAAATCTAATAAGCATTTTAGACTATTTCCTTTATCATTAGCTTAACTCATAAACTAGTATATCATGGTAGGATAGTATTGCTACTAATCTTGTCATCTTATAATCTAGTTTATTGCATTTGTAGAATCATGCATATATAGGGTGCATTTTCATAACTAAATCAATCATAAGCATCCCTCGTTCTTTCATTTGTCATCCCTAAGCCACTTTGCTTAGTGAAATGAGAGAAAAGGCATTGGCTTGAGGGACCTTGTGAGATAGAGAACCATGGAACCATCCTTGGGAAGTTGAGTCATTCTTCATGACTCCATAACTTGCACCAAGAAGTCTTGTGGGTGTGTGGACAAGTCTCTTTGAGCTTTATTTTTCACATTTTAAGTTTCATCGCCTCGCTTTTCCCGCATACAGTTACAATTGTCAGATCTCTCTACATGTCTTCACCATCAACCTCCCTTTTTGGTGAAAGCTCACACCCTTGCTCAAACTTACTCCAATTCCTCACTCCACCCATCTACACATTTCTCAATTTTGGTTCTTTTGACATTCAACTTACTATTTTAGAGTCCATTAGGAAACTCCAACATGGTCATGTAGAGCAATAAAGTTTACTCAAGGTTTGACAATCAAAACTTAGTTTAAGGCTCCGAAGCCTTTGGCTTACTCAACTCACCAACCAAGGGTCAAAATATCCAAATGAGACCATACACTGTCCAAGGTCCCAATGTCACTTGTTTTACTATTTTAGATTGATCTCACAAAGTTTCATGAGTCCCAAACTCCTCCTTGCAATTAGGTTCATGCTTTTTGACAAAAACAATCAAAAGGGCTACTAGCCTGTGGAGGCCTAATTGGCCTAGTTTTGCTCACCCTGCCCAACGATGGGCTTCTTGACCATGGGAGATGATTTGGATAGTGAGGAATAATTCTTACCAAAGAGATTTTTGTGGTTTTAGGCTTAGAGAAGTGGTCTTATTGTCTAACCTCATTTTTAGGCATGAATGTAGGGTTTTGGAGCTTAACCACTGTGTTTGCATCCTTGTTTACCAATACAAGTGCCTAGATATTAATAGAACCTCTATCATGTCTTCAACATGTGTCCCATACCTCTTCCACACACACATTATTCCAAAAAATTGGCAACAAACTGAGAAAAGAAGTGAAAATGCCACTGTCACTATCAAAACACTGCCCTTTACCAGTCAATTGCTGCTACACCTTTGGACCTGCATAACAAGGAGTTTGAACTGGAAATATACCTCAATAAGGTCTATAAAACATTAATGAATTTTCTTGTTACATTTCCTTCATAGTTACAAGGCTTGGTTAATGCTCTTGAAGCATTCCTTGAGATATTTGACAATGCAAATCACAAAATAGTGAACTTGCTGCCAGTTACAAAAATTGATAAAACTTGCAAATTACAAACTTGTCAACTATTGAAGTTGAATCAAGCTAACTCGTAACACTTCTCAGACTCCTTTCTTGGCAACTTTAATACTTCAATGCTTTATGATTACGAGAATTTGAGTTTTCAAGAAGGATATTAGTCAAGTTCCAAAACTTGTCTAATCTTCACTCAAATTTGTCCTCCAACCATAGTTCCGACTCAAAAGGAAATATATACACAATTTACATGCATAAATAAACTTGACCCAATCCATTTTGGTGGGAGCCTAGGCCTAGATTATTCAAGTTGTGGCATTTTCCTACCCCAAACCCTTGACAGGGCAGTGAGCACACATAATGGAAGAAATTTTATTACACTAACTTGCAAAAGAAAAACTAGTGCAATGATCACTTGAGGAGAATTAATTAATAAATAGGAACACTTCCCAGAAGGTACAATACAAACAAAGAGTGCTACAGTACAGACTATTACTCCAAGGAAAAAACAGTGAGAAAAACCAAAATTTCATGATTTCTATTAGGATTCTTGGATGGTTTCTCTTGTCTCACTTTTGGTTCTATTACCCTTCACGTTGAGGTTTCTACTAAGTGCTTAGATGTCATTTTTTCTATAATTCCTACATCAAATCTATTTCGTGTGAATTTGGGACATCCTTGGCTCTCTTCCATGAAATCAATTCCTTCTAGTATTCATAAGTGTTATAAATTTCCTCTTAATGACAAAATTGTAATAATTAATCATAGCATGTACCAACCCACAGTGAGGCATGGAGATGTTAATATTGATTACTTTTTGTGTAAACAATTTGAACCTCTTAAGCCTTGAAGTGATTCTCTTTTTTAATCCTATCAAAGGTGGAAGAGTGAGATGATCTTATCCTTGAGTAAGCCTAGAGATCCCAATCCCATTCCTCTTCTTCATGATAGACCTATTCCTCCTCCTCATGATGGACCTAGTTTTATCATACACCTTCTATTCCTCCTCTATATGCTATGGTCCCACCTCCTACATCTTATAAAGGGAAGCACCCAACATATCCTATCCTTCAACCTAAAAAATCTTCTCTCATGCACCCTTCTTTAAAGGAAGAGAAAAAGCCTATGATTATTGATCCTAAACCTTCACAATCTTTAGCTAAAACTAAAATAAATTGTTGTGCAAGAGAACATCGATGGAGACATCATACAAGGTTTGTGAACTTTCTTCTCAACCCATTTCCTCCCCTAAGACTCTAAACATTGACATGATACAATTTTTCCAGCCTTCGTCTAAACCTAGTGAGGAAATTCAACCTAAATCTCCAAGACATAGAATTCTTAAGAAAAATGATGGCTCATGTTCTATTTGTATTAGAGATCCTATTTTTATTAACCTTGATGAACAGATAGATGAAAATGATGTTCATGATAACAATGTTGATGATAATGATTACAATAATGAATATGAATATGTTGATGTTGACAATGATTTATCTAAACAATTTCCAAAAGAATTAATCCTAGCTCCTAGTAATTGACAAAGTGATCCATCTTTAGAGGATGGTTCTCATTTGCAACTTGTGGTAGCTCCATGTACCGTGCTCTAAGTTTCTCCTCTTGCATATCATCCACCTTCCCAAAATAATATTGAGAAAGATTGGGAGGCAGATGACTTGTTTGATTAGCTTCATTTGTGTTGTATATTCTCTCTCTCTCTCTCTCTCTCTCTCTCTCTCTCTCTCTCTCTCCTTTGTTGCTTGTTCATAACCTTCTTATATTTAGTTGTCCCTAGTGTTGTCTACTTGAGGACAATGCAAAGTGTTGAAATCTCTTTTGTTCTCTCCCATGTTGACTCAAAAGACACATGTGCCCTTCTTCCACGGTGGTTCTACTTTCTTTGGGGGATGGGGACAACTCAATGAAAATATACTTCATGAGGGTTTTATACTCTCTCTCTCTCTCTCTCTCTCTCTCTCTCTCTCTCTCTCTCTCTCTCTCTCTCTCTCCTATGTTGCTTGTTCATAACCTTCTTATATTTATTTCTTAATTATTCTATTTGTTGTCCCTAGTGTTGTCTACTTGAGGACAATGCAAAGTATTGAAATCTCTTTTGTTCTCTCCCATGTTGACTCAAAAGACACATGCACCTTCTTCCATGGTGGTTCTACTTTCTTTGGGGGATGGGGACAATTCAATGCAAATATACTTCATGAGGGTAGTCCAATCGAATACAATAAATCTAATAGAATTCTCAACCCTTATCCTTACTGATTTGTGGCTATATCCATTAGATTTACCTCCCTATTTTAATATAATGGTCCCAAAGTAAAACTTAGCGGTTTTCATACATCTAATGGTGGAAACCCTATTTTTTCACATTACAGGTTTGAAGCATCGATTTGGTTTAAACTATACTTGTTACATAGTATATGCCCATATTGGTGTCATAATATACCTTATGTTTTAGATTGACAATCAAGGCTCTATATCTTTCTACAACAAAAAAGCTTACCAGGTATAAAGTGTTATGTTATGAATATAACAACTAATATTGTTGGTATACACTTGTACTTGAAATCTAGAAAATTAGTGTTTTGGTGTGTTTAGATGATGAGAGGTGGAGTTAGTAACAAATCAATGCCAATTCTAGCAAGGCAATAGAGTCATTAATTCATTCAAAACATATAATGGTTTAAATCTCAACATGTCGCCTTAATGAAGATTTTGGTAATGATTATATCCCTTAAAAAAAATAAACAAATAAGATTCTACTCATGTCTAAATAGTTTTGGATTTATATAATATCAGATGGTTTTACTCAATATTCCATATACAGACTTGAACACTTCCTTTATTATTGTCCATCCAAAAGATTTGCAAGGTTTTTAATAGTTGTTTGGTTGGACAAATGATCACATGTACATCTAGCAAGGAACATAATACCAATAGATACACTTAATCAAGGTTGATTGAACACTCCAAACTCATTCCTTGAAGATTACAATATTTTCATTATACATTTGGGATAAACATAGATCATTAATATGTAAAAAAAATGTCTTATCCTTTTGTTAGGGTTCAAACGCTAGCTATTTGAAAGTGTTTTCTTCTTATTTTTTTTGTCTCAATTGATTTTTATATATTTGTACAAATGAATAACAAGGCTCGTATACCCAAAGCAAGTTAGGATAGAGTAAGAAACATGCATATTTGCAAAGGTACCCTAAAAATTGACTATTTTAGCTATTGCAAGGGGTGTTAATGCCTCCACATTTGTTTTTTCATCATATTTTACCCTTTGAATCTAACAACCATCTATTTACATTCTGATGTAGTATGAAAAGCCATCTCCCATCTACTAGTATCATTTTTGGTTATTAATGGTGTCAAGGAGATGCATGAGAGTTGGTATAATTAATGTAAGTAGTTGAGAAAGCTTTGGCATATAGTTCTAGTTTTCAAATGCTTGGCAAGGTTCAAGTATTGGGAGGAACCTAGAAACATAACAAAGATTTATTTTATGCTAATCAAGCCTAGGTCGAGAGATGGTACAAGGGAATTGGATGCTTGAAATTTGCTTCATCAAGGTTTGAGTCCTAAGAGGAACCTACAAACTAAATTTGTACTATGTGGGTTCCAAGTTCTTAGAGGAACTTGAAACCTTTAACTTTTAAAATACTAGTAGGGTTCAACTTTTTACACATCGACACTTGAACCACATTCAGGAATTTGGGATCCATAAAAAACTCAAGAGAGTTTTGGAATATATAGAAAACCCCACCAAAAAAGTATTTCCTTAGTCTATGACATATTAGATATTAACTAGGAACTGGGGACCATTGTGGAAGTTCTTGTTTATTGGTACCTTAAAAAGTTTGACATCTTACAATTTTCTCTTATGTTCCATGTTGACAAAATCATTGCCATTGAGAAAAACTTCCTATATATTAGAGATTTGTTTCCCACTAGGATCTCTTTTATTTGCTTCATACAAATCCATGTCAACAATTTTGGTTTTATTGAGAACTTTATTGGATTTTTTGATAGTGTCAAGAACTTCTTATACACGTGCCTTAGGATTTTTGGAGAACTTTGGAAGCATGGGATTTACAAAGGTTGGGATTTGAGAGGAAATATAAATGAGAACTTGAGGATTGGTAGGTATCGAGCCTTAGAACATAATTAGAACTTGGAACCTAGAGTTCCAAGTTCTATGTGGAGCCCAATGTTTCAAATGGCACTACATGATCAAGAGCGGAAAGGAAATTAGAGGTAAAACCTAATTTTTTGAGTTTTGACCGGGACTTGCAGTTCATTGGGTATTTTAAAGGTGGAGAGGGAGAAAGAAATCGGGAGTGGGGTGTCATGCCCAAACTTTTGGGCAAAAAACACAACAATTTTTTTTTTTTTGAACACTTAATTACTTGCAACCTATGCTTAATTAGATATGACAACTTAACAAGTTGTTGTAAATGAAATCTTAATTGGTATTAAAATGGGTTTCTAAACTGAGCAATGGATTTAAATTTAACTAGAAGTCTTAGGTTTTAATTTTAACTCCTAAGCGACATGATTAGATTCTTACTTACGCAACCATTATGATAACTCCTTCTATCAAAACTGAATAAATTTAATGTTTTTATAAGGACAATATCCTTTTTGATATTAAATAAATTTTCTCAAAAGCCCCTTCAATTTGATTACATTTAAATAACCCAATTTTACCAAATTGACATTAATACAATTTCTTGAATTAATATCAATTATTTATTTAAGTAAAGGACTTACAAGTTTTCCCCCAAATCCTTGATAATATAATCTTTGCTTTAATAACTTAAATAATTCTAGAATCCATTAAATCAACATTAATACAAATTTAGTGTATTAATTTTAATTAATTGGGCAAATGAAAATAAAGTGCCAAACACTATTATAATAATTAAATCATTAATAAATAATTCCACTTGGATTAAATAAATCCATAAGATCAAAAGTCCATTAACTTATTTTTAACATACATAACTTGCTACCATACCCCCTTATTAACAAATTAATCATTTATTTTACCAATAATGAAAATACCCCCTTTTACTAAAATGTAGTTGCTTTTGATTTAAAATAACAATATTCAGATTTATATAATTTCCACTATACACGCATCTTCAGAATAGTAAAGAAAACAACATAATGATTTTATTTACAGCTGCAACTAACTTTTCCTAAAATCCATTTAATCAATAAACAACAAGATGAAATGTTTTATTAATGATAACTCTAAGATATCTATTTATTTTTCCTTTGTATCTAAACTATAGACTTAAGCAAATATTTCATTTCTATTTAAAATTGACTACTCTATTAACATTTAACTTTGCACTTCCTTTTTAATAACAAATTAGAAACATAATATAATATCCTTTTAATTTATTTTTTTTATTTTTTTAAGCAACTATATCAATACAGAAATAATCCAAAATGTATTTTTCTCATTTCAAGGATAAATACTTCAAGTTAAAATACAATTCCTTTTCTTTATATTTCATGGCAAAACTAAACAATTAGTTACATTTAGTACATCAAGTTTTCCTTTACTAAATAGAAGATAACTAAGTCAAGCCTCTCATTTATACTAAATGAGGGCTTATCCATTACATTTATTTTTGTAACTAAATACATTAGGACATAGGATCATCTCAAAGATTTCCCTTCCAAATCTTTTCCCCAAGCCAAATCTTTTCCCAAGCAACCTGCAATAAAAGCTTTAGGGTTGTGACCATGGAGGCTCACCTCCCAACCTAGGCTTACAAGAAGCCACCCCCGAGATAGGAGAACCAAGGCTATATGGGAAACACACATTCAAAAAACACATACTAGCAAGAAAACTCACAACAACATTAACACTCCCATCCCAAGGATAAACAATGTCACTTGTGTGACTTTTCAAGTGGGGTGAAGGTGGACCATATAACTAGAGGAAAATTCTGCACGTAGAGAACATAATGCCATAGCAAGGCTACAAATGAACACATCCACAAGTTCCAAACTTGTACCTATAATCCCTAATGTCCCCCAAGGCATACAGGCTAACAAACTCCCCTTATGACCCCCATTTCATAAACAAAATACTATGCAGCAAGGGTCCCATAACCCCTTGTAAATCACTCTCTTCCAAAGAGAGCCTCTACACTCATAGGTTGTCAAACAACCCTTCACCCCAAGGCCACTCTTCCCTCCCAAGGGTGAGTTTAGCCTTGAAAACTCCAAAAAAAAAACAAAAAAAAAAAACACAGTAACAAAGGAAAAGAACACATAGGGAAGAAATCAACATCTTCCCAACACACTAAGATATCAACAATGAAAATAAACTATAACAGGCAATCTTTTTAACATCACAACAACATACATGAGCTAGAAAACAACCAACCTTAAATCTACCAAAAGGGATGATGAATCTTGTAGAAGAGCTGCCCAAATCCACTATCTTTTCCCCTCAAGACTTAGCCAAAATCTTCCAAAAAAACTTACAAAAATTGCTCAAGAATCTAAGTCTCCAAAATGGAGAGTGGGTGATCAAACTTCTCCCTCCCAAACTATTCCCTAAGAAGACACTTCTCACTCTTTCCAACCCACTTGGGAAGGGTGAAGGATGTTCATTGGTTGGTCTTTCCAATACCTTACAAACTCTCTAGCCAAGACACCTCAAGAAAGGTAAAAGGAATGGGGAAGAGCAATGCCACTCATGAGGAGGGTTATCTAACCTAGGAAGACTCCTCTAAAGTTGAAATTTGGCCAACTTGGGAAACTCAATTTTTGGGGTGGCTAAACAGGCCCTAGGGAGTGGACACATGGCTAAATTTGGCCTTTATCCATAGGTACATCATATGGCCCACTAAAAATGCCCCTAACTTGACCCTAGGAGTTAGTTTAACCCCCTAGAAATTCACCCAAAGTTTACCTACGGGTCAACCCCGAGTTGACCTTTCTAATGGCTCCCTATCCAAGACTTACCATACTATTGGTATTTTGGTATGGTTTTGTCATTGATGTCAACACCTACTAAAACACTAGCACTTTGGAGATCCAACAACATTCACCGACAAGCAAGTAACTATTGCATAGTTACTGGTATATGGTTCACCAACAAGATATAATGATCACCGACACTTGGAATGGCATGGAAGACACTTGGTAATATCGAAGACATCATGTAGACATCTTGTCTTAATGAATTAATCATTTGTATATTCATATTTGCATATTTTCTTTTACCGGCAGGTTTATCTTTTCCAGATCAACATGACATGCTATGGAGATGATTAATTATTGTTGTAAATGCATTAAGCCGACATGTTCAATTGGTTATTGCATCGGATATTATATTATTTGTAAAATATTTTATTGTAATATCTTGTAGAGCTGACCTACTAAAATTGGTCTTAGGTTATGGTATAAATGTAAGATCTTATTTGTAAGATCAAATGTGGAATGCGAAAAAGAATTGTGTGAAGGTATACGCGAGATTAAGCAGAGCTATACACGCAGACATCATTTGAAGGTGAAGTTAGGTTTTTGTAAAAGCATATCAGCATTACACCGGTACTGAATCCAACATATGAAGATGCTATTTTGAGCAGTACATTCTTATTGGATTTAACCATCCAATTGTAGTCAATGTGACTCCCATTTGTGTTTGAGCAGTGAGCTCTAGGCGCTTGGCCTTTCTGCATGTGCAAACCCCATTTATGTACACTTACTATCTACAGTAGTATCATCTGATTGTGGGTAAGGTTTCCCACCATGGTTTTTCCCCTTACAGGGTTTCCACGTACAAATATTGGTGTTATGTGTTGTGGATGACTTTGTGTTTATGTTTCATGCACTAATCTTTACCGGTATAGCAATTAACTGTTAAAACTATCTATCGACATACTTAACTGGTTTACCAGTATTAAGCATTAAGTTGGTTAAGTTGTTTTTGGTTTGAATTTATTTAACAACTGATTCACCCCCCTCACCCTCTCAGTTGTCCTCGGGACCTAACAATTGGTATCAGAGCTTAGTCCTCTTTTTGCAGAAGTTTAACAACTTGAGGAGATCCAATGTCTATGAATTATTTTAGGAAGGATAGTCCTAAACTTGATGGAACCAACTATGGCATATGGAAGATCAGAATGGAGACACATCTGAATTGCATTGGAAAGGACATCTGGGATGTTACAAAGAATGGTTATACTGCTGCTATACTAGGTCAACCCAGTATAGCTAACTTGACTAAAGATGAAGAAAATGATTGCAAAGAAAGAGAAGCACTTTTGAGCGCATTATCAGATCAACAAATCATGGGACTATCAGATAGGTCTACTGCTAAAGCTATTTGGGATCATTTGGAAACACTGAATGAAGGAGATTCCATAGTCAAAATTGCAAAAATTGAAAGCTTCTGGGCCAGGTATGAACATCTGAAAATGGAAGAAGATGAAAGGATTTATGCTTTTATGGAAAGAGTAAATGAAATTGTTTTGGGTATTAAATGTTGTGGAGGAACCTTAAGTGAAGATGAAATTGTTTCAAAATTTTTAAGAGGATTGCCACCGGCATATAAGATGAAGGTTACTACTATAAATGAGTTAAGAACAATGTCTAATACATCAGTTACTAGGGATACATTGATTGGGAAACTTTCAGCTTTTGAAATTAAAGAATTTGGTCTTGTTGCTACTATTAAGATAGATTTGGCCTTTAAAGCATCAACATCATCTGCTCCATCATTTGACAAATCTGATTGGAAAGCCTTTTATGCAAGAGAACTTGAAGAAAGCAGGAAAGAAAATGAAGAACTTGAAGAACTTGAAGCACTATTTGCAAGGAAAATGCCTAAAGGTCCAGTTGGAAGTAAGTATGAAGGTAAAGCACCCTTTAAATGTTTTAACTGCAATAAGATTGGTCATATGGCTTCAAGATGTCTTGATAGACATGCTAGACTAAGAGAAGAAGCTAGAAGAACATACAAGCCTAACCCTGAATATCAGAGATACAGATTTAAGAAGAATAAAGACAAATCTTGTTACATTGCTAATGAAGGTATGACTGATGAATCTAATGAAGATCCAGTAGACAATGGATGGGTTTTTGTTGCTATAATAGAAGATCAACTGACACGTACTGCTCAACCAGTAGTACAAGCCCTGGTAGCTAAAGTTGAAGTAAAGGATGAATGGATCATTGACTCAGGATGGTCACATCATATGACAAGAGACAAAGGTAAATTCTTGAACTTTCAAGATTACAATGGCAGTTTAGTAAGATTTGGAGATGACAAAGCTTGTTCAATCAAAGGTAAGGGTACAATATCTCTTGATAGTAAGCATAACACTGACAATGTCTACTATGTTGAAGGATTAAAGCATAATTTTTTGAGTGTTGGTCAATTAGTTGAGAAAGGATTTCAGTTACAATTTAAGAATGGAAAATGCAAAATCATGAATAGAACTGGTTTGGAAATTGCAACCAGTAATCAGACTAGAGGTAATATCTTTCATTTGAATAATAGTGAAAAGACATGCTTGATTGCACATATAGATGAAAGTTGGTTATGACATAAGAGACTCTGTCATGTAAACTTTGATTGCATGGTAAAGATCAGTACTACTAAGGCAGTTAGAGATTTACCTAAAATTGTCAAACCTCAAAATACAGTATGTAAGGAATGTCAATTTGGAAAACAAGTTAGAGCTAGTTTCAAAAGTATTCCAGAAAAATCAAATAATGCTCTTGATTTGATTCACACTGATTTATGTGGTCCAGCTAGAACTAAAAGCTTACAAGGTGATAGATATTTCATGCTAATCATTGATGACTATTCTAGAATGTGTTCGGTTACTTTTCTCAGAGAAAAATTAGAAGCACTTGGAAAGTTTAAACTATTCAAAGCAATGGTTGAAAATGAAACCGATAAGAAAATCAAATGTTTAAGATCAGATCAAGGAGGAGAATTCACATCTAAGGAATTTAATACATTCTGTGAAGTGAATGGAATCAGAAGACAACTATCAGCACCTCAAACACTACAACATAATGGAGTTGTTGAAAGGAAAAATAGAACTATCTTGGATGCAACAAGAAGTATGTTATCAAAAGCAAATTTACCACATGTGTATTGGAGAGAAGCAGTCAACACAGCAGTCTATACATTCAAAAAAGTTCACATCAAAGGTGAAACCGGTAAGACCCCTCATGAACTATGGTTTGGTAATACTCCTACTCTTAAGTATTTCAGAATCTTTGGAAGTAAATGTTATATCAGAAGAGATGAGTATATTGGAAAATTTGATCCTAGAAGTGATGAAGGAATATTTCTTGGTTATTAATCTAAGAGCAAGGCATATAGATGTTTTAACAAAAGATTGCAGAAAATTATTGAGAGTACAAATGTAAAGATTGATGAACAATTTAGAGGAACTTCAAGGTATGTAGACTCTGAACCGACAACAGAAATTTTGACAAATGAACCTACTCTAAATCCACCGATACAGAATGAAGATCCAGCTACCCCGGTACCATCTGAGGATTCCACAGTTTTTGAAGAACAACAACAAACAAAGACACCCCGATATGTAAGATTGAATCATTCTGAAGATCAGATAATTGGAAACAAGTTTAAAGGAGTTATGACAAGAGGAAGATTGGAAAATGAAGAGGTATGTCTTATTTCTCAAATTGAACCATCATCTGTTAATGAGGCATGTGAAGATAAATTTTGGATTAAAGCTATGGAAGAAGAATTAGAACACATTGAGAAAAATAATACTTGGACATTAGTTCCCCGGCCTAAAGATAAAAATGTAATTGGAACAAGATGGGTATTCAGAAACAAACTTAATGAAGATGGTAAGGTTGTCAGAAATAAAACAAGACTAGTGTGTAAGGGATATTCTCAGAAGGAAGGAGTTGATTACAATGAAACCTTTGCATCGGTAGCTAGAATTGAGGCAGTTAGATTATTTTTGGCTTTTCTAGCACACAAGAACTACAAAGTTTATCAAATGGATATTAAATGTGCATTTTGAATGGAGATCTTGAAGAGGAAGTCTATATTGAACAACCTGATGGATTTTCTTTGACATATGACAATGATATGGTTTGTAGGTTAAGAAAAGCTCTATATGGATTAAAACAAGCTCCAAGAGCTTGGTATGCAAGATTGGATAACTATCTTTTGAAGATTGGTTTTATTAAAGGAAATGCAAACAACAATTTATATTACAAAATAAGTAATGATGACATCTTGATTATAGAAGTATTTGTTGATGATATAATCTTTGGAGGAGAAGATGGATTACGTAAGGAATTTTCTATTAAAATGCAGCAAGAATTTGAAATGTCTATGATTGGAGAAATAAATTTTTTTTTAGGATCACAGATTTCACAGACTGATAAAGGTATATTCTTGAGTCAATCCAAGTACTTAAAATAGCTACTAAAGAAATTTGGGATGGAGAACTCTAAATCGGTAAGCACACCTATGACTACAAATGACAAATTATCTCAAAGGGATGAATCTACACCTGTTAATCCAACTAGATACAAATCTATGATAGGAGGTTTATTGTATTTGACACAAACTAGACCTAATATTATGAATGCAGTATGTATTGTTTCAAGATTTCAAAGTAATCCTAGAGAAAATCATGAATCAACAGTAAAAAGGATTTTCCGGTACTTACAAGGCACTATAAATCTTGGATTATTGTATCCTAGAGATGAAAATTTTGATCTATGTGCATACACAGATGCAAATTGGGCAGGAGATGTGGATGATAGAAAAAGCACCACCGGCGGAGCATTCTTTCTTGGAAAAAGATTAGTTTCTTGGTTGAGTAAGAAATAGAGTTGTACATCTTTATCAACAACAGAATTAGAATATGTTGCAGCAACAACTAACTGTACACAGGTACTATGGCTTAAGAAAATGTTGAAAGACATAAAGGTAAAATGCAAGGAACCTATTACTATCTATTGTGATAACACTACAGTAATTGATATATCTAAAAATCAAGTACTACATTCTAAAACAAAACATGTTTCTATCAAACTAAATTTTCTAAGGGAAAAAGTTGAAGCAAAGGAGATAAAACTGGTTTATGTGAATACTAAAGAACAACTTGTAGATATTTTTACAAAACCTCTACCTAAGGAGACTTTGAATATCTCAGAGATCAGCTTGGAGTCATACCACCACCGGTAGAGACTTAGGAAGTTGATGACTGTCATCAACCGACATAATTAACAGACAAATCTTTTATTCCGGTCTTTGATAAGGAAGCTACTTCTCAGGGGGAGTAGTTGGTATATTGAATTGATTGGTATTTTGTATATGAACTTGGTTTTGTTGTTACTTTGGCGTTTGATGTCAAAGGGGGAGAGATTGGTATGGAAAAACTTTGAAAACACAAGGAAAACACATGTTGCTCCCAGGGGGAGAGATTGTTGTTTGGGAGAGATTATTACTCTCTGTATCTGTATTTTGATTTCTGGTTATGATCTTTTTGGAGGTTGTTGGTTTTTGGTATTTGGCATTTCTGTTTTGGCACTTTGATGGTTTTTCCATCTTGTGTTTCCATCAATGCCAAAGGGGGAGATTGTTGGTATTTTGGTATGGTTTTGTCATTGATGTCAACACCTACTAAAACATTAGCACTTTGGAGATCCAACAACATTCATCGGCAAGCAAGTAACTATTGCATAGTTACTGGTATATGGATCACCGATAGGATATAATGATCACCGACACTTGGAATGACATGGAAGACAATTGGTAATATCGAAGACATCGTGTGGACATCTTGTCTTAATGAATAATCATTGGTATATTCATATTTGCATATTTTATTTTACCGACAAATAGGTCCAGGGTTATCCAGGGTTACACCGACAGGTTTATCTTTTCTAGATCAACATGACATGCTATGGAGATGATTAATTATTGTTGTAAATGCATTAAGCTGACATGTTCAATCGGTTATTGCATCGGATATTATATTATTTGTAAAATGTTTTATTGTAATATCTTGTAGAGCCGACCTACTAAAATTGGTCTTAGGTTATGGTATAAATGTAAGATCTTATTTGTAAGATCAAATGTGGAATGCGAAAAAGAATTGTGTGAAGGTATATGCGAGATTAAGTAGAGCTATACACGCAGACATCATTTGAAGGTGAAGTTAGGTTTTTGTAAAAGCATATCAGCATTACATTGGTACTGAATCCAGCATATGAAGATGCTATTTTGAGCAGTACATTCTTATTGGATTTAACCATCCAATTGTAGTCAGTGTGACTCCCATTTGTGTTTAAGCAGTGAGCTCTAGGTGCTTGGCCTTTCTACATGTGCAGACCCCATTTATATACACTTACTATCTGTAGTAGTATCATCTGATTGTGGGTAAGGTTTCCCACCGTGGTTTTTCCCCTTACAGGGTTTCCACGTACAAATATTGGTGTTATGTGTTGTGGATGACTTTGTGTTTATGTTTCATGCATTGATCTTTACTGGTATAGCAATTAACTATTAAAACTGTCTACCGACATACTTAACTAGTTTACCGGTATTAAGCATTAAGTTGGTTAAGTTGTTTTTGGTTTGAATTTATTTGACAACTGATTCACCCCCCCCTCTCAGTTGTCCCCGGGACCTAACACATACTATGATAATTGAAAAATATGCATTGGTAAAACAAATTTCCTTCAAAGGAACATGTCATTGCTAACTCATCCTACAACACATGTGTCAAGTGACACTACAAAAAGAATTACACATCACTAAAATACACATGGCAAATGTCCCCTTTTTTGAAATTTATAAATTAAACAATTTCCAAAATAAGCACACATCCACGCATAACATTTACAAATTAAAACACATTTACAAACGAGGTGTTGTCTCTCCAAATAGACAACCCTTGGCTTCACAAATGCACATAGGCCTAGGATTGATTCTCCGAATAGTTTCCATGGTCACATGGAATAATTTTCCTGCACATCTCATTTTCCACATTAGCAATTCCAAAAAATCACATTTAATATCAACATATGAAAAGAATACAATTCAGACACTTTGCATACAATTTCAATCATAACGATCAATTTATCATTTATCCAATAAAATCCACATAAAGCAATTTACTCAAAAGGCATCCTCATAATCCTCATGAAACTCAATCATTAATACATCATGCGTCCATGTTTTCAAATATAAAAAAAAAGTACTGCAAATTCTGAGATAGCTGACATACGTCATATCAAGATTATCAAATTAGTGGATCATATAAGATCTAAAACCATAACACATCAAAATATGCACCACAAGGCAAAATGATTCCATAACCTGGTTCAATTATTTTTCCCCACTAATCTATTCGTCTAACATAGCCCATCCTATTGAATTATAGCATTTATTAATACGGTCAATCATGGTCAACTAAGTTAACTAGAGCTTGATCGGGGAGGGGCTCTACATGGGGCCTAAGGTTCCAAGTTCCAAGTTCCATTTGAGATTCAAAGCTTGACAAGAAGAGGAAAACAATAAGGTGTTAGGAATTAAAATCCACAAAGAACAAGGAAATATAAAATAAGATTTTGGGTTGCTATTATGACTTGGGGTTCGACATGACACATTGATGGACATAGGATTTGGGGATGTAATTCTAAGTGCAAGGGGGACTTTAGACTTGAAACCTAAGGTTTTAAGTCCTTGATGGGTCTTGACATCTAGTAGTAATAGATTACCATGATCATGTGGGGAATGGGCAATAGAGAGGAACAAGAAAATAAAACTTAAACATAGGTACACAGTTCTTATTGGGTAATGAGGTTCAATTGGTAAATAAATCACTTAGTGAGGGCAAAGGAAAAAAATTAAAAAAGAACTTGAAGAAACTAGAGACCTAGAAATAAGTTCAAAAAACTCAAGGAAAGGCCAAACAACTAGTAAATGACCACAAAACAACTCATTAACATATTTTACTAAGGGATTTTATGATCTCAAATTAAAATAATAACCTGAAACAACAATCAACACAAAGGACCCCACTAGAGATATCTCATATTGATTATCAATGGTGGAAGATATCAGACCAAATGTATGACACATAAGTGAAAAAAAAAAGATAACCACCAAATTGAAAATGACAAAAAAAAATCTAAAAAATAGAGACTCCTATTTTCATACACAATGTTTAATTTCTTCTATACCATGATTTTATTTTTCTCATAAAACTCTTTAATAAAAATCAATTCTTATTGTAGTTCATATAACCCCTTCCTTAATGCTCTCTTTTAGCACAAAATCATTTTTTTTGGTTGCTAATTTTGTTGTACATCATGAAAGTGAGGGCTTCGACACCAATGGGACTCCCAAGCTAAAAGTCCACCCAATAATAAATGTTTAATTTAATTTTAAATCAAGTTATAAATGTTATTAAAATAATGCTAGATGCTTAGCAAGATCCAATATTATATTATCTTTTTTTTTTTTAGATCCTTAGAATTCATTGGTCAAGTCTTTTTACATCAATAAAGATTCATGGCTCGTTGTTAGAAATACTATAGGGAAATACTTGTTTGTTATTGCTTTCACAATGTTAAACATATTAATATTTGAATCTTTTACTTTATCTGAACTTTTCTAGGGTGTTTTGAGTGGAATTCCATCAAATCAACTTTTATTATCATTTATCTTTGTCTCAATGGTGTGTCATCATTTTGAGTACACATGTAATAATGTTAAATGTGCATGATTGAATATGGTTAGTGGTGTAACCTCTTAGTATCAAAGTTTTATATATAAAAAAGGTTAGCTAGATTGTGTTTGTACCCATTTGTATATGTGTAAAAAGAGGACACAATAAACACATCCATAGTTCCTACGCTAGCATTGACATTTAATTAAATTATGCCTTTACAGGTCCTACACTACCCCTTTGCATAAAGTGACACTTTCATGGGTCCTACACTAACTTTTAAACCCATTCTACACCTTCTTACTCTTTTTTCATTTAACAAAAAAAAAAACTACATAAATATAAGGTGATTATGGCATCGTGTGTGTAGTGTATGTGTTGTTCATGCCTCTTAGGGATGCAACTCTATTCAAAACATGAAGAAATCAAGAATCATCGTTCAAATCACATACCCTGATTGATTTAATTTACTATCTTTACTTTATCATGTATGATTCATATAGTTTACATAAATACTAAATTGAGGGCACAGTTTAGATGATAAAAGTGCATAACTTTGACTTTTAACCTCTTTTATACTCACTTTAGCCTTGTCTTGAAATGGAATATATTGGTAGTAAATTTAGCCTAATTTACACACAAGTTAACACAAACTCAAACCAATCCTCATCAAATTTTATTTATTTTTATCTATCATGTATCTCACTACATCCATTCTCACTTTTAGGACTAAATCACATGTGTGATCTAACCCTTGGAGATTATTGCACCTTCGATCTCCTCCTCTTTTTCAAACCTTTTCTATCATATTATGTTGACCCTTTGTTGAGGATTCATAGGGTATAATAATGCATAGATCCATAGAATAATATATTGTAGTATTTTATTAGTTATTTTATCCTATGTAAAAATGTAAAAGTAAAAAGTTGTTAGGAGGTTAGGATAGGTTAGTGTATTGTTATTTTATTTGTTCATTTTTTTTAGTTATTCACGTGAGATTTGGAAGATATTCCAAATCATTCAAACATGGCTTATTAAATGCCTATATAATTATATTTTCTCCTCACGAAGGAGATATTGGAGAATGCAAGTTTTACAAACATTTTATGTTTGCAGAGATGATATAATTTTGTCTACAAATTTAATCTTTGACTACTGGTTAGCTTGCCTCTTTCCATATTAGTTGGTATTAGAGTCTACTCTGATCCATGTGTTTGGACTGTTCATTCAAATCCATTTATAAAAAAAAATGAAGCTCTCAACAATAGCATGTGATTTTTGAAGATTTGACACTCATTTAAGGAGAGTTAGTTATCCAGAAGCAAGTGGAGGTGGTTGCTTGAAAAAGTAAGCATTTTTCTCCCAATTTTTTTGTGCTTTTGCTTTGAAACCCGTGTTTTTATCTCATTAACATCTTTCTACATAAGAATCATTTTTTAAAATGGTTTATGGATATAGAAGTGTAATGGTGGGAAACGGTGAATGATAAATCAAGAAGGAAAACTACCCTTTCCCTCAAAGAGAGATGAGAGTTTCGCTATCGATTACCATTCAAGAACTTTTCACCATTACATTAGGAAGGGGGAGAAGATAATTCACCAAATTCAATCTCTCCACACAAAAATGGTAGATTGAATTCTGAATGAATTGGGAATGCTAAGTTGATCCCCTCTTCCTTGTTTGAAATGGAAAGGAAATTGATTGAATTATGTAGTGCAAAAGTGACAAAGAACTGATTATAACTTGAGATTGGAATATGGGATGAAGTTGTACACTTGGATCTGGCAGTAAAATGTCGAGACAAAGTCGCCCTGCAAATTTGAGTAAAAGTTGCTCGAACCGTGGTAGGAATGTACACGGTCCAAAAAATCCGCAAAATGAAAAGGGTTTTTTCGCCTCTGCAAATGAAGCCTGAATCTGAAAGTATAGTTGTGCACCTACAACCTACACACAAAATAGAGAGGAAAATGGGTTGGGATTGGGGGTTTGCCTTTAGGTCAAACCCCGGTTTTGGAATTAACCAAGTAATGAAAGAAAGTACTTTCAAGTAGATGTAAGAGAAAGATTGAATTGTAGTAGCAATGTTGATAGAAATGCTTGTGTGAAATTGAATGTTGAAATCAATCTCCTCTTCAATGGTTGAATCCTTGACTCAAATGCAATACCTAGCCTTGAATGAAGACTTGAGAATGCTCAATGCTGGAAAAGAATGCTTAAATGCTTGAATGCTCTTGAATGCTTGATAACTTGTGCACACTCTAATCTTATCCAGCTTCAACCTATCCAACTTATGCCAATGAGAGAGGAAATTACCCCTTAAATACATGTTTGGTGGATTTGAATTTCATCACGAACCAACATCGGGGGAGTTTCCCGCCCGAGGCACAACCCACAATCTAGGAAGGGTCTTGCCCCAAAATAGGGTAGGGACAAGGGTGCCACACCCCTATCATGGGAGGAAAAGGGTGCCACACCCCTATCCAAGGGGGGATAGTGGTGCCACACCCCTGTCCTACCCCTTTCTCCAGGACAAAATGCCGTCGGGGTGATCCAAAGGCCAGGGAAGAAGCTATTTTTGTAAGCCAAACAATCTCCAGTCTCCGATTAGGCTAGAGAATTTGAGTTCACATGCGTGAGGAACCTAATGCTGTAAAAAATTGATAAGGTCACAATTTTATGACAATACAAGAAGCACCTTTTTCAGATCTTTCCAGAACATTTTACAATTTTCCAAATTTCTTGATGTTTTGAGAAAGTTATGGCAAATTTAAAATTGTTGAAAAACATGGTATTTGGTGTAAAAATGTGGTATTAAGTGTAAAAATGTGGTTTTTTCTTATTTGCATAGTTTTTCTTTTAAAAATAAAGAATTTATATGTTTGGTCCAACAATGAAAGCTAATGTACTGAGAGGGGAGGGGTGAATCAGTACTTCAAAACTTTTCTCCAAAAACAATCTTACTGATAAACATAAATTGTAAACTGCTGATCTCATAATATAAAGCTAACACATAATTATAGAAATAACTTTCATAGACATTTCACACCATAACACAAATATTTTGGTTACGCAGAAACTCTTGGTTAGAGAGAAAAATTGCGGTGGGGATGGCACCCACAACTTCACTACTGCAATAATAAAGGTTGCTCAGTTAGAGCTACATGTTTAGCTATTTCTAATAGCTTACGCTGTTAGGAGTATCAAGATCTTTAGATCTACCTTGCTAAAGGATTTTACAACACTTATACAAAATGCTGCACCTAGTTAAAGGCTTTACAATTTATAGACTTTGTTAGAGTCTTTTACCCTGTTAAAGGTTTCTATTACAACTCAAATGATTCAATAAAATATTTACAAATATATGCAACTTTACATCTGAAATGTTATAGCAGATTCTATGTGCTCAATATGAAATTACCTTGGCTCATAGCATACCTCGGTAATTGATAAATTAACTCGGTAAACCCTTCTATTTACTCTGTCCCTTAAATTGTTCTCTAAAGACTTTCTCGGTGACCTCTAAATATCTCTGTCAGTCGCAACAGTCATAACTCAATGTGTCCTCTTATGATTTTCCTTTTAACCCTTCTATCACACATGTCTCTCATTTTGATTCACAAATCACTCTGTATAAATAGATCTTTGGGACAGTGATCTGTTCATGCTTCGATCTTACAAAAAAGATTCATCGAATGAATAAACATAGAAATTATTTCATTGGATAAACTTCCTCAAAATCATACAAAATCTTGAAGTGCAATTTCCTATGTGATAACGGTTCCCTGTTCCTCGATTCTT
The DNA here is from genome assembly GCF_030272615.1 of Cryptomeria japonica. Taxonomy (NCBI): domain Eukaryota; kingdom Viridiplantae; phylum Streptophyta; class Pinopsida; order Cupressales; family Cupressaceae; genus Cryptomeria; species Cryptomeria japonica. Next base: position 24,223,187 of record NC_081406.1, read on the forward strand.
GTAACACGTTTCCACATATGTGTCAAAGTTCATTGAATCTGGTAACACGTTTCTACTCGGTTCAGATTACTTGGTATACCTTCTTTGCTGCTCAGTAGACATAGAACGTTACTTGGTAGACAACTCAGTGTATACTTAACTCTGTGACTCCTTTCTTCTGTAACCGACTGCTTTAGTGCTTCCTGACTGAATATTTTGGTAGTATTAACCGACTAGAGTATATAGGATGACTTTGGACATAAAACTAATGACAACTTAATAAATAATAACAATCTCCCCTTTTGACATTAGTTTGGTATGTTTGACAAAACTCCTTTCAAAGTCATAACTCAAAATCTATATACTTACAAAATTTGACTAAAATGACAGTATATACAATTGTCAATAAATAGTAATATACTCAAATATATACTCCCCTTATCAATATACTGTACATAACTTAATTCGCACGCTCGTGTGATCAATGCTCAGTGTTCACTGCTCTGTGTTCTATGCTCCCCCTGTCAAATTCAACTATACATTCAAATGCTCTGTTCTACTCGGTACACTCCCTCTTATACTCGGTACACTCCCCCTTTTTGACAAACATCAAAACTAGTTACCATTAGGTGGAGGCAATTGATCAAAAATAGATTTATACTTTGTACTAGTGTCGGTGAGAGCAGTGGAGAGTGCATCCTTGACACTATCCATTAGGGAATTCTGAGTTGTAATATCAGCTAACAGTGAAATCAAACCATCTAAAGTGCTTCCCTTTGGTTGAGTGGATAAGTGGGTAGCTCGGTTAATCTGCTCTTGGACTGATGATAAGTGGGGAATAAATAAGGTCTGAAGAGTCATGATATCCATCCTTATTTTGTTCTCTTCATTCCTAAGTTCTAACTGCTGAGCCATAAAAGTTTGTAGCTTGGTATAAAAATTTTGAGTAGAATTTGGCTCGGTAGTCAGTTTATTTGAGAGACCGGTAATCTCTTTCTCAATGGCTTCAGTCTTCTGCTTGATATCTTTAATAAAGAATGAAAATGTACATAATTTCTGGAATAAATAAATAATGTGCTTGAGTTGAGGGGACAACTTAGCAATGAGTCCAACAAGCTTGACTTTACCTATAGCAATTTCTTTCTACACTTCTTCAATCATTTTGGCAGTTAGCTCTTTGTCCTTCAACTTGCTAAGGTATTCTGACGCGTTTACTCCAGATGCTTCTAATTTAGTGAGTAGTTCATCTAGTTGCCTATGGATGGCAACATCTTTATTCATGGTAGCTTCAGGTAGCATGTCTGTCAATAATGCTTTAACCTTTTGAAGTACTCAGTTCTTCTTCTGAATAGCCATTTGTCTTTCTTGTTCTGCTTTGGCTTTACATAGTTCTCCGAATTTAATAAGTGCTTGCCCTTTTAGTTTTGAAATGTCAACATTTGGCAACACAATAGGCTTTGACAGATCTACCTTGAAACTATGCTTCTTCACTTTCTTTTCTTTGGATGATGAGGCTTTCACCAGTTGAATGAGTACAATGGCTTTGGAGGCTTGTTCACCCTCGGTAGGTTGCTCAGTAGAGGCAACACTTTTTTCAGTTCCCTTAGCCTCTGATGTGTCCTTTGATGATTCCTTGCTTGGGGTCTCAGTGGCAATAGTTTCAGTGCATGTAGGTGCTTGAGAAGTCTGTTCCCCGGTGGCCTAAGAAGTAGATTCTCCTTTTGTAGACTGTTGACCCTCTTTGCCTTGATCAGTGTCCTGAGGTTTCTCGGTTGAAACTTGCTGAGTTGCCAGAGGATAGGACTTGACTTGTTCCAGAATTGATTCACTTGATACCAGTTTGGCATAGGCATTTCCTTCTATCATCTCTTGTTCCTGTGCCTCAGTGTCCATGACATCCTCATCTTGTTGAATAGTTGAAGCAGGATCTTGCTCGGTAATGTCAACTATTTCTACTTCACCTTGACTTTCTTCAGTCTGAATTCTGAAGATTTCTTGCCATTTTTCATTGGTTTCCTTTTTGACTTCAAGATAAAGTCTTTCATCATTTTCAAGGCTCTATGCTTCACTTGAAAATTTGTCTGGTAGTTTTTCAAATGATTTCTAATATCATCTACCGACATGTTTGGAAAGAGATGTACTAAAACTCTTTCTCTTATCTGCTTCTCTGAGTCCATAGCATATTTCCATCTGTTGTCAATGTGAGAGTATAATGCATTTGGAAGAAAATTGCTTACTTCCAATGGAACTACTCGGAATTTGAGAAGTGTACATATAATTGACTCTTCTATTTGTCTCTTTTCTTCTTCTGTCCGGGAGTCATATTTAACATACCTGAATGACCTGAATCCTCCATATTGTTTCAATTTGGCACAAAAGTTGTCAACACTGTGTACATCTTCCTTTGTGCTTTTAACAACCTGAAATTTATTTTTGTCTTCAGATTCTGTGTCACTTGACTCCTTATTCAAAATGAGTCTCCTAGTCGGCTTTCTATAAGTCTTTGTAACTTTAGGCAATTCAACATTTTTCTGCCACTTACCGGGTGACACTGTAGATGATCTAGTGTTAGGTCATTTCACTGATGGAGTCGGTGATACCTTAGGTGTATCTTGTTTCTTCCTTTTCAATATTTTGCCCTTTGGCAACTCGGTGCTCAGAGTGATGGCTACTTCCCGAGCTTCAGATTCTTCCTCAATTGAAAGTTGATCATCTTTCCTACCTGTTGGCTTAGTAGGTGTGGAGGTAGAACCTTCTCCAAATTTCTCAGTTAATTCTTTTATCATTTTAGTGGCTTTTCTTGTAGCCTTCGGTACTACTATACTCATTTTAACTTTTTCTTTGACCTCTTCATAGGTACCATACCTGATCTCGGTAGCATGCCTTGGAAGTGTCAAAAAGGCATCTATCTGTTGTTGAGAAATATCAAGATCCATCTCATAACCCATGGACGGTAGAGATTGGATTCTAGGATCTACTGCATTGACATAATAGTAGTTGATGTCCACTTCAAAACATATATCATCCTTATATTTTTCCACTAACTGAGGTGGGATTCTGTACCTGTTATGCATCTTTTCTTGAAATTTGCTGAAGTAATCATCCATTATCTCATTGAAATTATCACCTAATTGATTGATAAAGTCATTTATTTGATGGGTGATTGGTCGGTGTAACTCCCAAACTATGTTACCGACTGATGGGAAGAATTTCTGAAAATAGAAAAACATGCACACTAAGAGTGACCCACACTTTAGTGTGTTTGCCGAGTTATTCTTCTTAGGTTTCCTTATAGTATTGAGATTTTCAAATAGGTTTTTCAACAACACTTCATATAGATCAATCTTCATACCCTTTTTCACAATCTTGTAGGCCAAATCTACAGTTGCACATGGTACACTATTTTCTCTTGTTGATTGAAAGAAACAATAACTGATGACTTTAATTGCAAATTTTAGCTCTGCATCTGTAACATTATTCAATTTAAGACCTCTGCAATTAGACTCAACTCCGGTTAAAGTTATCAATTCCTTCTGTGAAATCATTTTCTGTTCTCGGGCATGGTCGTATATAGGGTATCCAGTTATTATGTGAATGATCTCCTTGGTGATTTTGAATGGTTGCTCCTCTAACCACATAAAGTCATCATGAACTCTGCTCAAAACAAATTTAACCCATTGGGGTTTGAAAACTCGAGGGTACGTTAGGGCTTCAGTCAATCCCTTGACTTTGATATGCTCATACTTGCTATCTAGGATTCCATCGGTGCATAACTCATCATACATGTCCTTGATCTCGGTATGACCTAGCTCTTCAACACGGCACTTAGTGTAGAATTTGACATCTTCAACCAATAGAACCCTATCCAGAATAAGAGAAAATACAATTTTCTCATCGGGTTCAGATGCAACTTTGGGAGTAAGGAATACTTCAGTGAGGGCTTCTCAATAGTCTCAACTACAACAGGTTTCTGCAACTTAGGAGCCATTTCAAACTTGGATTTATACTAACGAAAGAACTTAGGGTTTCAACTAACCATAAAACACTTTCGACCTAGTAAATAGAGTGCAAATATTCACAACTGATATTGATCGGTTAAGTTGCTTGAAAATGCATTTTAAGATTGTGTGAAAATACCTTGAATTCACTCTAAAATGTTTGATCGCCTTTGATTCACTTAGCTCTGCTCTTTGATAACTGGTAAGTGTAATGACTGCATGAAGAACTTTAAGTACACATTTTACCTTATCGAGATTTGTGCAGTTAGGTAAGAAAACATTAAATGCACTCGGTTCCACTAAACCGATTAACTTCCTTTTACGCTTTTACCGACTAGACAGGCTTCCTGCACTTACCGACTTCTCTGGTACTCCAAAAGACTAGATAGAATTTCAAACTTGCTAATGCATCTTAGCTATGTAGATTTTGAAATTAAGTACATGATAAAATAGGAACTGTTAAGATCTAACCTTGAGAGAATGCAGTCCCTTCATACCTTTATTGATTAATTCAAAGTAGATGCACCTAACTCGGTAGGTAAGGTGCTTTCTTCATTTTTTGACTCAATTTCCTTCTTTTTCCAGATTTTCTGTAATTTGATTCTTATCTCTTCAGTATCTCCTCTGGGTTGATCTCTGCAATCTTTATCCAAGTGTCCAACTTTATGACAATGAAAGCATGCCATTCCAGGATTTCTCCATGATCTCCGATTGTTCATTCCAAACCTTATCATGCAGTTGGCACTTATATGTCCATATCTTCCACAACATTCACACCATATCCTTGTATTGTAATCCCATGGTACTGCAGTATGCTGTCGGTTAAGATCTGTGTGAGTTCAGTAGCTTCTAGTATTTGCTCAGTGTAAAGACCTCATATAGTTTTTCTGCTTAAACCAACACTTCTCGGTACTGTGTCCATATCTATTGCAGCTTTTGCAAAACCCCTTGAATTTTGCCTTCTAAAAATTGCTAGCAGACTTTGTCCTACATTGTTTAGGTGTGTGACCATACTTATTGCAATTGTAACAATAACCATCAGACCTAGTGACATTTGGTTGCTTACCTTTTCTGATTCGGCACATGTTGGCAGTATGTCCTTGTTTTCCACAGTAGTTGCAGATAGACTTCTTTCCTTTGATGTTCTCCTTGTTTCCATCTTGCTTTGATGATTCCCCTCTCTCAGTGGTGTTGATCCCTTTCTCAGTAGACTTTTTTTTTTGTAACCGAGTCCTGCAACTTTGTTGGGTCTTCTTATATTTAGTTGCTCATCCAACATTCTTGACACTTCATAACTTTTCTTCAGTGTTTCTTTTGACTTCTTTTATGTTTCAAGTTCATCAGTCAATCTTGATAATTCAAGTTTCAATGCTTGGTTCTCATTTTCTTTCAGAGTTGCTTCATGATGTGCATGACCCAATTGACCAAATAGATTATGTTGAATTCTAGTCATCCTTGTGATTTCTTCATTCATTTCAGATACCAAAGCTTCCAACTATTGTTTTTCTCTTTCTATACCTTTTATGTTATCTTCAGCTGTTCTCAATGCATCAATATTTTTAGTCATCTGTGTGCTGAAATACTCATGTTCCCTTCTCATTACTTTAAGCTGATCATTCAGTGCTTTGTTCTTTTCTTTCAATTCTATAATCATTTCTTTAGACTCTTCTAATATGCTGTTGTTAGATGATGTATCAATTTGTTCCACCAACTCTTGTGAGTCCTGTAAATCATCAGACAATTTTCTTCTTACTTTCAGTTCTTTTTGCATTTGTCTCTGCATATCTGCAATCACTTGATTAGCATGATCCCATTGTTCTTGAAGATTCACAATTCTCTGAGATTGTTTGTAGCCTTCCATTGATAAGATCTTTCTCTTTAGGCTGTTAAACCCTTTTCCAAGATTATAGCTCTGATACCAATTGTTAGGTCCAACAATGAAAGCTAATGTACTGAGAGGGGAGGGGTGAATCAATACTTCAAAACTTTTCTCCAGAAACAATCTTACTGATAAACATAAATTGTAAACTGCTGATCTCATAATATAAAGCTAACACATAATTATAGAAATAACATTCATACACATTTCACTCCATAACACAAATATTTTGGTTACACAGAAACTCTTGGTTAGAGAGAAAAACTGCGTTGGGGATGGCACCCACAACTTCACTATTGCAATAATAAAGGTTGCTCGGTTAGAGCTACATGTTTAGCTATTTCTCATAGCTTACGCTGTTAGGAGTATCAAGATCTTTAGATCTACCTTGCTAAAGGATTTTACAACACTTATACAAAATGCTACACCTAGTTAAAACCTTTACAATTTATAGACTTTGTTAGAGTCTTGTACCCTGTTAAAGGTTTCTATTACAATTCAAATGATTCAATAAAATCTTTACAAATATTTGCAACTTTACATCTAAAATGTTATAGCAGATTCTATGTGCTCAATATGAAATTACCTTGCTCATAGCATACCTCGGTAATTGATAAATCAACTCGGTAAACCCTTCTGTTTACTTTGTCCCTTAAACTATTCTCTGAAGACTTTTTCGGTGACCTCTAAATATCTCTATCAATCGTAACAATCACAACTCAATGTGTCCTCTTATGATTTTCCTTTTAACTCTTCTATCATAAATGTCTCTCATTTTGATTCACAAATCACTCTATATAAATAGATCTCTGGGACTGTGATCTGTTCATGCTTCGATCTTACAAACAAGATTCATGGAATGAATAAACATAGAAATTATTTCATTGGATAAACTTCCTCAAAATCATACAAAATCTTGTAGTGCAATTTCCTATGTGATAACGGTTCCCTGTTCCTCGATTCTTGTAACACGTTTCAACATATGTGTCTAGGTTCATTGAATCTGGTAACACATTTCTACTCGGTTCAGATTACTTGGTATACCTTCTTTGCTGCTCGGTAGACATAGAACGTTACTCAGTAGACAACTCGGTGTATACTTAACTATGTGACTCCTTTCTTTTGTAACTGACTACTTTAGTGCTTACCGACTGAATATTTCGGTAGTATTAACAAACTAGAGTATATAGGATGACTTTGGACATAAAACTTATGGCAACTTAGTAAATAATAACATTATATTCTTTATAAAAGTTTACTATAGTGCTTCCGAATCTTAAAAATGAAGAAGTCCAAAGCTTATATGGGAGAGTGTTGATTCTACATGTTGTGCTTTAAAGGGTCTTTTCCTCTAAAAGATCATCATATTGTCTCTAGTGGCATTCCAAACGTCCTTGAAAATCGGTTTCATTCTAGCATTCATAGATCTCTCAATTCAATTATTTTTCTCCAAGTTTTGTAGAGTGTTGGTCCATAGTGTTTGTTTATTTTTATTGTTGGGAGGGATAAAGCACTTCACTGGCTTTAAAATACAATAATATGGTTGCCAATTTGGTTGAGCGAGTTGTTTAACTTGTTAGTGTGATAAACACATTGATTGATATAGTCAATGATATTACAATTAAATAGCTTCTTGGTCTTGAAAGCAACTGACCTCTAGCCAAATGTGAAATAAATATCTATGATGGATCTCAAGATCTTGATGTTCTCTACATGTGGATTCTTTAGATGGAGACATGGTTCACGTACCATGAGATTGTTGATACTAATAAGGTTCCTTTTGTAAAATTAAAACTCTTTCATGTCACTCAGGTTTTGGTCACCAAGCGACAATATACTCAAGTACCTATCACCAATTGGAATCAAATTGTCATAGCCTTAAAGGATATATTATATCCTTCAAACTATGAGTAGGATTTGCACATCAAGTGGCTTTGCTTGTGACAAGGACGATAGATGTCAGTGCAAGATTATATCTACCAATTCAATCGACTAAGAATACTACTCCGAGTGTAAGAACTAGTTGTTGCTGGAATCTTAAAGTTCAAGAGTAGCTTACAATAACATTTTTTTAGGAATTTGAAATATACTACCTTAGACTTACTTGATATTGCATTCAACCAAGTGCAATTGGCGGAAGAAAATCTTGTTGCCCAATCTTGTGCATCTCAACCTTCATTTTCTATAGGTCTTCCAAAAGATTTGAGTTCTTGACCACAACAATTTTTTTATAAAGAGAAAACATCTTCTCCTTCCTCTTGTTTTTAGTCTTCTTCTGATACTAATAAATTTAAATTTTGTACTTATGTAAAAAGAAAGGACATGAAAAGTTTGAATGTTTTAAGTTTAAGAAGAAGGATCTAATTGTACAACCTCATGATGAGGAAAAGAAAAATGTTCCCGTCGAGACTTTTGGTGATGATAGGAATTATGATGAGTTAAAAGGTAGACTCAATAAGGTCACCTTAATGAACCATAATTCTATTTCAGGGGGACGTGAATTTTTTTTTGTCACTTGTGCTCACTTAATACATAATTTTTTTATGGATTGCATCATCGACAATGGCTTGCATAAAAAATTGATTATAAAGTCCATTGTCAACAAGCTTCATTTTTTGATGGATCCACATCCTCATCCATATTTATTGGGATGGAAGGATAATGATTTGTCCACAAATCACACACACTTGCACTGTTTATTTTACATTTGGTCCCAAGTTCATTGATAAGGTCACCTATGATGTGACCACGATGGATTGTTGTAGTTTGTTGCTTGGAAAACCCTACTAGTATGATAGGAAAGCTCATTGTGATGCTTTTAATAACACTTATATACTGCAACAAAGTAATAAGACATACCTAATAAAATTTACTAAGAGAACTGAAAATCTAGTGCTTAGTTGCAAACAGACACAAAAAGCTATCAAATAAGCACAAGAGCTTGCATTAATTTTCATAAGGCCGCAATTTGAAATTGTAAGGAAAAAAGTCATTATGTCTAAGCCATAAGCTACACTATAAAAATTGGTGCACGAACATTCACATGTGTTTCATGAGCCTAAAAAATTTCCCCTAGAACAACCAATCAATCACTCAATTGATATTGTTCTTGTTGCGTCTCTTCCTAATGCCCCATTGTATCGACAACCAATTCTTCAAAATGATGAGATAAAAAAATGGATTCAAGATTTATTGTCTAAAGGTTTCATTAAACCAAGTACATACCCATGTGCTTCACCAATTTTATTGGTGCTCAAGAAAGATGGAACTTGGCGTCTTTGTGTTGATTTTCGAGCATTAAATAAGATCACCATAAAAAATAGATATCCACTTCCATGCATTGATGACCTTTTGGATCAATGTCAAGGTGACAAATTCTTATCTAAGATTGATTTGAAAGTGGGTATCACCAAGTTAGAGTTTAGGTAGAGAATGCTTGGAAGACAAATTTCAAGACCAAAATGGGCTTTTTAAGTGACTTGTGATGCCATTTGGTGTCACCAATGCTCCTGCCACTTTTATGTGATTGATGCATGAGGTGTTTTGTGATTGTTTAGACAAATTTATTATCATCTATTTAGATGATATTCTCATATATTCTAAAACTTGGTAAGTGCATCTTCAACATTTGAAACATGTTCTTCACACTCTTCAAACAAAATAGTCTATATGCCAAATTTTCTAAGTGTTCTTTTGGTCAGACATCCATCTCCTATCTTGGGTATATCATTGATGCACATGGTGTTCAAGTAGATCCTGTGAAAGTGAAAGTTCTTTCCAAGTGGCTTACTCCTTCAAATATCATTGACTTGAGGAGTTTTCTTGGTCTTTCCAACTTCTACCACAAGTCTATTCTACAATACTCATATGTTGCCGCACATTTGCACCAATTGACAAAGATCAATGTTGCATTCAAGTGGACTTATATTCACTATCATGATTTAGACACATTGAAAGATAAATTATGTTCAACACCTATTCTTGTTCTACCAAATATCTCACAACATTTTGAGATTGAGACGAATGCTTCGCAGTATGCACATGGAGCTATTTTGAAGAAAAATGGTCATCCTATGGCCTATCATTCAAATTTTTTTTTGGTGCTAAAAGGAACTAATCCACATATGATAAGGAATTATATGCATTGGTTCAGGCCTTCGAGTATTGGAGACATTATATTTTGGGGAAAGAAATAATTGTTCACCTTGATTAGTTGCCTCTACATTTTATTCAATCTTATAATAAAATTGAAGAAGCAAGGTATATGAAGTGGGCTTCATATTTATAATAGTTTCACTTTATCATCAAGTATAGAAAGGGGAACACCAATAATGTTGCAAATTGTTTGAGTTGACCTCCTATAACACATGCTTTAACTATAGTGACCACTTCTCATTTGGGATTCCAGACTTGGTCTTATCAGTATGCTAAAGATCCTAATTTTGGCACCACATACGCAAGACTTTAGGGTCCTTCAACTTCCAATTTGACACCTTATCAATATTTTCATATTGAGGAGGCGTTACCATACAAGTTGGATAAACTTTGTGTCCCTCAAGATCATTGAACTTCACTTCTCAAGGAGGCACACACTACTCTTTATGGTGGTCATCTTAGCAAACATAAAACAATTCATCATTTGCAAAAGTTCTTTTATTGGCCTCATATGCAACAAGATGTTCTACATTTCCTTAAGAGATGTGCAGTTTGTTGTCATTCAAAACCAACAAATAGGAAGATGGGCTTGTGTATTCCTCTACCTATTTCTTCTCGTCATTGGGAGACAATTTTCATTGATTTGGTTAGTTGCTTTCCACTGACTATTTGTCACCATGACTTTGTTTTTATGGTTGTCGATTGATTTAGCAAGATGGCTAAGTTTATTCCATGTCACAAAACAAGTTTTGCACATGACTTATCTCAACTCTTCTTCGACTTTGTTTGGAGATCTTTTGGTTTACCGACTATCATAGTTTCTTATCATGACTAACATTTTGTGTGCCATTTCTGGTGATCATTGTGGAACATTTTGGGAGTTTCCCTTAGCTTCTCCACTACTCTTCATCCTTAGTCATATGGTCAAATTGAAGTCATAAACTGAACTCTTATATAGATTTTGAGGATTTATCACCATCTAGCTCTCCTCCCAATTGGGATTTGAGCCTAACCCACATAGAGTGTGCATATAATTGAGTAGTTCAATCATCTACAGGTCACTCACATTTTGAGGTATTTATTGGTTTTCAACCTTTGGCTCCATATGAGTTGTCTTTATCCTAGCCCTCTCCAGCCACTATGCATATTCAAAAAGAGAAAGATAATGCCCAAGCGTTCATTCAAAATTTGCAGAATCTTCAGTCCAAAGTAGTTCAAATTCTTCAAAAGACTTAAGAAAAGAAAAAAAATAATTTATGGATCATCATTACGTCCCTCATACTTTTTCAAGTTTTAGATAAATTTTGGCTATACTTGGACAAACATTGTTTTCAGGAGAAAACACATAGTAAGGTCAAGTCACTTCATTATGGGCCTTACACTATTCTTCAAAAGGTGTCCAAGAATGTTTTATGACTTATCTTCCAACTCAGTTGGGAATCCATGATGTTGTTAATGTTGATCTTCTTAACCACTACCATGAGTTAACACTGAAAATTGAGTCTCCTATCAACCATCGGGCATATGCTGTTCTTGATTTCCAGCTTTCGCTTGATTCTTATAGAGTTTTTGATAGAAATACTTGTCAGACACAACATGGTTCCACCACTTCCTACCTTGTTTCCAAGCAAGGTTAGCTTCCACATCAAGCCCATTAGATCTCTCACCATCAACTTTCTCAGGAATTTCCTTCTCTTTTACAAGCATTGGAGTCCAATGCTAATATTTTTGGAGGAATGTTGAGGATTCATGGGGTATAATAATGTTGTCATTATGTTATCATTGATTCAACCGGTTTAGGATGTTACTGGTATCACTGACATTGATGTCATGTAGTGAACAAGGGGTTGTTGGCATTAGAGTTTGATGACAACTAGAATAGAAGATGGACTGGCATAGGAGAAGAGTTGATGTGCACTAATGTGACCACTCTGAAAAGGGGCTGCTGATATGATGTTGCATACAACCGAGATGAAGATATTACATGATGAGCATTGGTTATGCTGAAGTGGCAGAATACTATTTGGTTCACATCAACACCAGAGGAGAAGTAGAAGTATTAACCAGCCACCTGGTTGCTAACATAAGGATAACTAGCAGGACTTCCACCAGATGAAGAAGTCATCACAGGCTAGGTGATAGGTTGACAGAGTATGCTCCCTCTATTTGCAGGATGACATATGTCATGAGGATGATGTATCTCCCCCCGACAAAGTCTCACTTGGACCAGCAGAACGATTATACTAGTGATTGAATGCAGAGACCGGTTATACCAGTGAAGAAAGAATGAGGTGCTGAGATTGTGTGTTTTTCATCTTGACAAACCAGATGAGAATAGAACTAGTTTGATGAAGAAGGAATATATGTTGTCCATTGGCAGACACATCTACTGGAATCTCCATTGGTGATAGTTGACATGTTATGTCAACCGGTGAAATAATAGAGAAGAGACAAGGAAGATGAGATTCTCACCTAATAAAGATGGAGTTCATTGAAGGTTGATGACATGGTGTCATCAAGAGTGGTTACTAGTATGAAAGCCCATAGGTGATATGGACAAGGTGCAGGTGCAAAAGACTCCTATGTAATGAGAATGTGCATGTTTTGGATTTGACATGTAGATGAAGACTGGTTTGAGTGTTCCTCCGACAGTTCAGCACAATGCAAACATGATGAGGTAACCAGTAGAGTGTGAGACAACGACAAAGCGGTGAAGTGAAGACTCAAGGTGTCATATGCCAGTAGGGTTTGTTTACCGGGAGATGAAACCAGTTGTTTGGGTGTTTGGTGACTAGGAATGAATCGACAAACAATGTGATGAGGTGGATATCGACAGTGATGCTACGTGAGGATGAAATGGCAAACGTGCATGAAGTGACAGATGAAACATGCACAGGTTGGTGAAGTAAGGTCGGTGAGGTAGTTGTGATTGGTCCGACATTAATGGTGACTAAAAAGCTCGAGGTAGAGTTGTAGAGTTATGCGGCTCGAGATCTAGGACAAATTGATTGTGCGGATCTAAGTAGGTGAAGGAGACAATTGGGCCATTTATCGCGATTGACTGAGCAAAGCCGACAGATTGGTTGCAAGTTGCTGAAGAAGGAAGGTGTGTTTTGGAAGACACGATATTGGCAGAAATGTGCAGTCAATCATCTCAGTGTGGTGATGTGATCAGATCTAACTGGATTCAATGTGCCTCGTGATCAGTGGAGAAAATCCTAAGGTGCCAAGTTTGAATTGGTTTTTGGCGGGAAGCCTGGGTGATAGATATGCAAGCCTAAGAGATAGTGATGTGCTGCTAAATGTAGAAGATAGTGTTGCTATGAATTGACTAAGTTTTACTTCTGCATGTGAGAGCAAAACAACCAAGTGCTTAATGAGTATCTGAGAAGAGAGAGAGAGTGAGGGAGAATCAGGTTCAAGTGTTCAACTGGTAGCAGAAAAGAACTAGTAGTGTTCATACTGGCAGAGTAGAAGAGAAGGAAGCTGCAGAGAAGGCAGAAACATAACCGGTAGAGTTCAGAACTGGTAAAATGCAGAATAGTGAGGAGGAGAACCATTAGAGAAGTAGCAGGTGAAGAGCAACAGAGGAGTGAGTCGGTGAAGTAGAGAAGGAATCTCATCGACATAGTAAGTGTAGCATCCTAAAATTGTGACACTTGCAATTTCGACCGCATTTGGGTCTTCACGATGGCGACGCAACACTAAACCTGAATGGAGACCCCGAAACCTGTCCACGACACCAAAAACTGCATTTTTCAAGCACCCTGGCCTGAACCTCCTTTGCACCCTGCTGTCCCGGGAGGTGGGACCAGGGCGCCCAGTGCCCTGGTCCTTCAGGACCAGGGCGCCCAGCGCCTTGGTCCCCCAGGACCATGGCGCCCAACGCCCTGGTCCCTGGCCCTATTATGGGCCCGGTCTCCTATGGGACTTCGGGTCTTTTTGTTTGCAAATTGGAAATTATCTTTCCTGGTCGGCCTAAGGTCGGGAAAATCAGTCTTTTAACCCTAATTGGCAAGTATATAAACTACATTTTCCTCTCTCATTTGGATGGATGGAAAATAGATGGAAAAAGCGTGAAAACGATATTCAAACATTCAAGCATTCAAGCATTCCTTCAAGCAATTGATCATTCTAAGTCTCCATTCAAGGCTAAGTGTTGCATTCAAGACAAGGATTCAACCATTGAAGAGGAGATCACTTACAACACATTACATGCTACAACATACAACATACAACAAACAACAACATCTATACCTTCGCATATAAGGATACAAACATCCTTACAACAAGGTATTAGTACTTGTTTTACATGACATTTACAACATTTCTCATTTCTTGGTTAATTCCAAAACTGGGGTTTGACCTAAGGGCAAACCCCTAATCCCTAACCCCCCAATCGTCTTCGCTTTTCTGTGTGTAGGTTGCAGGTACGTGGCTGAAATTGAAGATCTGGAATCCTTGTGCAGAGACAAACAGATCCCCCTTCATTTCGCGGATTTTTCAGAGGACCGTGTGCATGCCGGGCGCCATCGTCCCGTCAACTTTTGCTCAAATTTGCAGGACAGCGCCGTCTCGACATTTTACTACTAATTCCAGGTCCGCAGCTTCATCCTATATCCCTAACTCAGTTTATAAGTGAATCTTTCTCACTTTCTATGCATTCCTAGTTCAATCTTTCCATCTACATTCTTTACAAAAGAGGGTATCCTTGCTATCACAACCCTTGAAACTCATATAGAATCCAATCTTGCATTGCGTGGGATTGATCTTGTGGGTTTATACCCCTCTTTTAAATGTAAAGTCCCTCCTAAGTGAAAACCATCAACCCTAGTGACTCTCCCTTCTCCCTCCTCGGAGTTAGGGAGGGGAGAACGACTAGGGTTCGATTTTTCTGCTTTACATTTTGGTGAACCCGACGTGAACATCCTTTCTGATTATTCATAGTTAGATCTGAAAATTGGATTCCTTGATTACATTTCCATGTTTGATCTTTGGCAAAATTTTAGAGGTTAATTGCATAAAAACCCTAAATTTTCTTTTTAAGTAATTAAACTTATGAAATGTTTAATTGTTGATGCTTGTTTCAGATTTGCCCTTCTATTACAAATTATCAATTCATATTTGTGCGTTAATTTTTAAAATTAAGTGGTTAAGTGTCAAAACCCTGATTTTTGAAACCCTCTTGATTCAACCTTTGTCCGACAATTTCACTGATCAAAACATCTCCAAATCAGCTGTAACTTTGGATTCCGCAATAAAATCATAATATCTTTCATCCCTGAAAATTTGGAAAAAAGTTGCGAGGACCATGTGCACTCCGAGCGCCATCGTCCCTGACATTTTTTTCGAAATTTCGGGAGCGAGATCTTACTGTATTTTCCTGCTAAAATCCAGAATTTTGGCTGATTTTATCAATTTTAACATCTTCAAAATTACAGTCAAAGTTGGTCTAGTGATTGCTTGGATTGAGGCTTCTAATCATTCAAAAATTGTTGAAATTGAAATTTGTGTCAAAATTGTGTTTCTTACAGTCCTAAATCTGAAAAGTGTGTTAGCATTCATTCGAAATTTCAGTGATTTATTCAAATTTTTGCAATTTGTGACTTTTGAAATTAAGTGCTTAATTACAACAACTTTGATTTCTGCTTTCAGAATTGAATTTTGCGTGAAATTGAGTCAATTTTCAAATTTCAAAACTTGCATTGCTTTTGGTATTCCCTCTAAAATCATAAAATTCAAAATTTCAGTTCCCCTCTCTTTTTCAAAATTCAAATTTTGCATTTTTCGACAATCTTGGTAGGGTTCAATTTTGAGATTGCAACTTTAATTTGGCCTATCTACAGATCGTAAAATCACTCAATTTTTTCAGGTTAGCTGTAAAATCATCATAACTTTCATCCCTGCAAATTTTGAAAAAAGTTGCGAGGACCGTGTGCACCCTCAGCGCCACGGTCCCGGACATTTTTTCTGAAATTTCGGGAGATTGTCTTGATTGTATTTAACAGCTTAAATCTAGAAGATTGGCTGGTTTTACTGAAATTTGCTACCTCTAAAAATTCAAAATCTTCTCTCTCTCTTTAGTGCATGAGTTTTACAACAATAAGCCCTACTTACACTATTCCCGTTAGACGAAGCCTTAGAATTAAGTCTTTCCAAGGTTTAATTACTGAGGAGATGGAACCTAATTTGAATGGTCTTTTTAACGAGGACATGGGTAATTCCTCTAATCCTCTTAATGATGAAGAAGCTCTCCATGAGGTTTCTGTAGAACAACTTTCAAAATTGGATAACCAATTTGATGATTTTCGACAATGGATGTCTCAAGAATACCCTGATAGTCAAGCTCTTCCTTTAATTGAGGGTCTAAAACATACGCTTCAAAGTGATAAGAATGGAATTGATATTTTGCATGGTATTGCACACATTGTGGATTCAAATGTGATGCCTATGAAAAGTTGTGCCGAAACCTTAGGTTATACACAACCTCCTACTCAAGACAATCATTCTATTCCTTTGACGACTCTTATTGCTAGTATACCTACTTTTACATCAAACATAATGACTACTTCAACACAAGACATTCCTCCTATGATCACCAGTCATGGGGGCAATCCCTCTTCTTCTATTAACCCTCTTCCTTCATTCAATCCAACTTCTTCATTCATTCCTTCAATGAGTGTTCCTATTATATCACCACAAATGAACATGACGCAAGGGGGCAACTCGTTTAATCATTCCATTCCTCCTTGTAGTGTTCCTCCTGTCCAATCATCTCCTATGACTAACTATCATAGTGTCCCACCACCTTACTCTCTACCTTCTTTCAATAACATTACACCTCCATCACAATCTAACACGTCTAATATGAACTCTTCGACTGAAGCGATCATTAACAATCTTGCACAAACTGTCTCTTCTTTACAGCAACAAATTGCCTCTATGAATCAATCTAAGTTTAGTGTGCCCACATTTGATGTTGCGAGCCCACTTTCTCTTGACATTGTTCAAGCTATCCCCCCTAAACATGTTGAAATTCCGCATTTGGAGCTTTATAATGGTAAGGGTGATCCTCTAACACATGTTAAGACCTTTCAAACAATATGTACTGATTTTGCTTATGACCAAAGGTTGCTTGCAAAACTGTTTACTAGAACATTAAGAGATAAAGCCCTACAATGGTATTGCTCGTTGCCTTCCTATTCTATTTCTTCTTTCGAACAACTTGCAAATGCTTTTATTCAACAATTTCAAAACAATATAAGTCCTAAAGTTACTTTGATTGATTTAATGCATTGTAAACAAGGTGTTAAAGAAAAAGTGACTGATTTCATTGGTAGATATAAGCATTTGTATGCTCAAATTTCTTTTCTAGTGCCTGACAATGATATTCAAAGAATCTTTATTTCTAATTTACAAAAAGACATTAGAGAAAAACTCCTGTTTTCTGAGTTTACTTCTTTCCAACAGTTGTGCGCAACTCTTCACAATTATCAACTGACTGTGAGTCAAATGGAACAATCACATCCTATGACTCCGAGTGATAAGGGTGATAGTAGTCAACAACCATTTGGGAAGTTTAAACCGAACAGAGAGTCCATTAAATTCAATGAAAACATCATCAACAACAATGTGAATGCAACATCAGGTGTGTCTCCTATTTTTAAGTTTTTCAAGAAAGAAAGAAAGTTTACTCCTTTGAATGAATCATTGCATAGTATTATGAATAAGTTATTGGAACAAAATGTGCTTACTCTTCCTCCTATAAGGCAAATTGATCCTGCAAAGATTACTTCACCTTATTTTGATAACAAATCTTTCTGTCAATTTCATCGTCAACCTGGGCATGATACTGAAAAATGTTTTGCTTTAAAGGGTAAAATTCAAGATTTGATTGATAATAATACTATCTCTATTTCTGGAGTGAATGATAAAGGCAATACATCTGTAGCTCCTCCCAACCAAAATCTTCAGATTTTCACTGATCCATTGCCTTCTCATACCTCTAATGCGATTGATACTACTGATTCCTCTGTCTCACCTGATGATCTTGTATCTATGACTCCGAATGTGATTAATTTTGTGGAGCAACAGAAAATCCCTAAAGAACCTTCCATCACATTTGATTCCAGTGAAACTATCAGGGCACCTGATGGTCCTTTATATATAGTTGCAAAAGTCAAGAACACACCTTGCCGTGGAGTGCTTATTGATCCTTCTTGTATGGTTAATGTCATTACTGAAGAATTTCTTTTTACTTTGCAATTGAATCAAGTTATCTATGACAAAACAGATGTGGTTGTGAAACTATTTGATGCATTTTCTTCTCCTGCAATTGGTTCTATTACATTACCTATCGAGGTCCATAACAAATCCCTTGATGTGGACTTTGCTATTATTCCATCATCCGAACAATTTCGTGTGAAGCTAGGCTATCCTTGGCTATCTTCCATGAAAGCTATTGCTTCTCCTATTCACAAGTGTTTGAAATTTCCCCATAATGGTGAAGTTGTTACTGTCAATCATAGTCTCTTTAAACCAGCTGAAAGAACTTCTAGCGTTCCTCTTGATTACTTTTGGCCTAAACAATTCCAATCTCTTCCTCCGCGAAGTGATCATCTTTTCAAATCTTATCAAAAGTGGAAAATAGATATGATCCTATCTCTAAGTGAACCTAGAACACCCAAACTTGACATTCCTATCATTCTTGAGAAGGAAGTTCTTCCTTTGAAAGATAAAACTAATGTCTTTCCTCAAGAAGATTCCCAACCCATCCCTATGGATGTGACTATGCCTATGATTAATAAACTTCCTAAAAGTAGACCTATCCCTCCTCGTCATGATGGACTTGGTCTCCTTCCAAAACCAAATAATCCTCCTTTATATGGAGCAGTTCCTCCTCCTTCCTCTTATGGAGAGAAGAGACCTTCCTCTTCTCCTATTGTTCAGCCTAAGAGACCACAACCTAAACACCCAAGTGATAAGGATGAGAATATTCCTCTTCCTGAATCTTCGCAACTTCCTACTAAGACTAGATGAAATCGTTCTGCACGTGAACGCCAGCGAAAGCGTCGTCTTAGAGCTCAAACTTTGCAATCCCCAAAAACACCTTCAACAAGCATTATTCCATTTTCTCCTCAGCCGACAATTGAGCCAAAATCTCCTAAACATAAGATGCATGATGGTCTTGATCCTGTGCGAGTTAAAGATCCTATTTTTATAAATCTTGATGATGATATAGATGAAAATGTTATTCATGATGAAAATGCTACTTCTCCTGTTCATTCTGATAGTGAATATGAACTTGTTGATATTGATAACCATTTATCTAATGAATTTTCCAAAGCACTTATCCTAGCTCCTAGACAAGAACACCGCGGCTTGGGATATGAACATAGCCCTTGTTTGGATCTTGTGATAGCTCCATCTGCTGTGTTGGATGTTCTTCCTCTAGCGTGTTCCCTACCTTCCCGAAATACTGATCAGCAAGATCGGGGGGTAGATGACGTGCTAGACTAGTTTCATTAGCATAGCAGATTCTCTCCTCCTCTCTTTCGTTACTTCTTCTATGTGTTATTCTCATTCTTCTATTTGTTGTCCTTAGTGTTGTCTACTTGAGGACGATGCAAAGCATTGAGATCTCTTGATCTCTCTCATGTTGACTCAAAAGACACATGTGTTCCCTTCTTCTAGGTGACCTTCCTTGATTGGGGAATGAAGAACAATTATGCATACATACATATGATATACATGAGTTATCATACAGCATACTGACCCCGAGGAAAGCGAAGTCACCTTGTGCTTTGTGTTTTGTGCCTATTATCCTTGGGCTTATCTCACACTTGGGGGCTAAATCCTTGTGATAATGTGCTCCTTTCTCATTTCTTATATGTATCACTACCTTAAAGCAATCACCCCCGGTGAGGCATGTGCGATCGCTTTAACGTAGGGGGGCATACATCCCGTTCATATCTTTTCAAGATACTTGAAAATTTCTTGACAAATTTAGCTTTGTCTTGAAATTTTTTGATATCTTTCTTGCATGACTCATAGTGAGGGAACCTTACTACTGATAGTCATGGTTCTCCCTCGTGATCTTCCCTTTTACTTTGTCAATCGAAGTCGTAAGATCCTTAGTCCACTGGGGGCTTGGTGTATCTTGCCTCCTTGACGTGGTGAAAGTTTTTCAATGTTGTTTCCTTGTACTTTACCGGAAGTATGAGCGTACGCTTATACTCCCGCTAAAGTGGGGGCTAAATGTAGCGTCCTAAAATTGTGACACTTGCAATTTCGACCGCATTTGGGTCTTCACGATGGCGACGCAACACTAAACCTAAATGGAGACCCCGAAACCTATCCACGACACCAAAAACTGCATTTTTCAAGCACCCTGGCCTGAACCTCCTTTGCACCCTGCTGTCCCGGGAGGTGGGACCAGAGCGCCTAGCACCCTGGTCCCCTAGGACCATGGCGCCCAGTGCCCTGGTCCCTGGCCCTATTTTGGGCCCGGTCTCCTATGGGACTTCGGGTCTTTTTGTTTGCAAATTGGAAATTATCTTTCCTGGTCGGCCTAAGGTCGGGAAAATCAGTCTTTTAACCCTAATTGGCAAGTATATAAACTACATTTTCCTCTCTCATTTGGATGGATGGAAAATAGATGGAAAAGGCGTGAAAACGATATTCAAACATTCAAGCATTCAAGCATTCCTTCAAGCAATTGATCATTCTAAGTCTCCATTCAAGGCTAAGTGTTGCATTCAAGACAAGGATTCAACCATTGAAGAGGAGATCACTTACAACACATTACATGCAACAACATACAACATACAACAAACAACAACATCTATACCTTCGCATATAAGGATACAAACATCCTTACAACAAGGTATTAGTACTTGTTTTACATTACATTTACAACATTTCTCATTTCTTGGTTAATTCCAAAACCGGGGTTTGACCTAAGGGCAAACCCCTAATCCCTAACCCCCCAATCGTCTTCGCTTTTCTGTGTGTAGGTTACAGGTACGTGGCTGAAATTGAAGATCTGGAATCCTTGTGCAGAGACGAACAGATCCCCCTTCGTTTCACAGATTTTTCGGAGGACCGTGTGCACGCCGGGTGCCATCGTCCCGTCAACTTTTTCTCAAATTTGTAGGACAGTACCGTCTCGACATTTTACTGCTAATTCCAGGTCCGCAGCTTCATCCTATATCCCTAACTCAGTTTATAAGCGAATCTTTCTCACTTTCTATGCATTCCTAGTTCAATCTTTCCATCTACATTCTTTACAAAAGAGGGTATCCTTGCTATCACAACCCTTGAAACTCATATAGAATCCAATCTTGCATTGCGTGGGATTGGATCTTGTGGGTTTCAACCCCTCTTTTGAATGTAAAGTCCCTCCTAAGTGAAAACCATCAACCCTAGTGACTCTCCCTTCTCCCTCCTCGGAGTTAGGGAGGGGAGAACGACTAGGGTTCGATTTTTCCGCTTTACAGTAAGATATATGTAATGGCTGCAAGATTCACTTGTAACAAGATAACTACTTATGTATTTGATGTTTACATTATGAACACTGAGTTGTAGCTCAATGCAGGGGTTGTAGCTCCTTGGGTTGGTGCCCTAAAGTCAAGGGTTGGTTCCCTAAAATTTGTAACTGTGTTTTATTTTGAGGTTGGATTGGAGCAGTAGACTCTAACAATATTGCTCATCGAGGTTTTTCCCATCTTGGGTTTTCCTCGTATATGCTGGTGTTATGTGATTTCCTCTTGTGAGTGTTTGCATTTGAGTTAGTCTCCCCACTAATCGATAAGTCTGTTTGGATAGTTAGATCTAATAACCGGTATGCTCACATAGGATAGCTAAAGGAAAAGGATTTGAGAACCACTGATTCACCCCCTCCCCCTCTCAATATCAAATTGCAGTATTTTATTATTTTATTAGTTATTTTATCTTATGTAAAAATATAAAAGTAAAAAGTAAAAAGTCAATGTTAATTTCATAGTTGTTAGGAGGTTAGCATAAGTTAGTATGTTGTTATTGTTATGTGACTTTTTATCCAAGAGAAGACAAAGTGATGAAGTAACCATTTTATAATTCAAAAGGGAGATTATAATCTTTCGGTTTAAAGAAAGGTTAATAAATAATGTTTATGAAAAACTCTCTTAAAATAGAGTTATAATTATATTTATTAAAGGGTAAACAAAGGTGACCTTTTTGAAAGGTTGTGATGGTTTGGAAATTCCCCCTTAAAAGGTTATATAAGTCATTAATGTGAGACTTGGAAGGGGAAAAAAATATCACTCATGGGAAGAAGAAAAAGGTCGTGGTTTGGTGGGCTATGAGCATTTGTGAGAAGGGGCACATAGTGTGTGTCCAACTTGGGGTACAACATACACCCAAGAGTGTCCTAGCTAGGGCTCTGTTTTTCATGTTGTGAAGGCATGCGAGGTTCTCTATAAGAGCCATGGGTTTTGTGTAAGAACTGGTTTCCTCTATGGGGTGCCATAGCCATAAAGGACTCGAGGTTGTGTTGGAATCTTCTTATAGTGATAATGACCGTTCCAAGTGCTCAAGGTTAAGATAAGTATTGGAAACCTTGATTCTATAAGATATTAAGAAGGTTTTATATATGATTTGATTATAAGATGGTTGAGTTATGTTGCTATGTTATTATGCTAAGAACTGACTTTATAATTCTTATTAGATTATTACATGTCATAGTCACTTTGTCTATTTACATCTAATTCAATATTATCACATTTTATAATTGAGCTTATCTTTAATATTTAATCTATTAATTTTGTTGCAATTACTTAATCAAGTCTTGGAAAAAAGTGCCATTACATTTATTTATTTGTTAATTGGTTTTTATTTTGTTATTCACATGAGATTTGAAAGATATTCTAAATCATTCAAAGATGGCATATTATATGCCTATATAATTGTATTTTCTCCTCACGTAGGAGATATTGGGGAATGCAAGTTTGACAATCATTTTATTGCGGAGATTATTTTCTTTTGTGTTTATAGAGATCAAAGAATTTTGTTTGCAAATTTAATCTCTTACTATTGGGTAGCTTGCCTCTTTCCATATCATCCTTTTAGATAATTTTATTGTTACTTGTTATGTTTTACACCTAATAGTTTGAATTGAATGTGCACAGGTCACATATTTATATAACATAAATGACATAAAATTATAATAATTAGATCCCATAAAGAGTAAAATAATCAAGGGATAAAACTAAATGAAAGCACTTTGAGGAGCACCACTCTACAAATATTACACCTAGGATTTTTGCATCATATATATCTTTCATGTCTTCCAATATTGTGAAATCAATAAGGAAGTTTGAATAGAAGCTAAAGAAGCTTCATACTTCTCTTACAAAAAATCACTAAATTTGCTTCTAGGCAACAATGTTGTTATTAGAAACAAGAATCATGGAAGGTGATATATTGCTTATGCATAATTTCACATAGGATGAAAGCATGTTGTACACAGGTGTCCTCAAATGAATTTTTGTGTGTGATCCTATATCAAATAGTTGTAGAGCTATAAAGTAGATAAGTCATGTAAATTGAATAGCTCTAAAACAATTCTAAAATACTGGATCCAATATTTAAATACATTACATAGCTAAATATTTCATATTGACAACTCTACTTCGACAAAAAAACACTTTCCTCACCTCCTATTGATTATAAATTTACAACTCTTAAATTAATTTTGGACCTAATTATTATTTAATTTCTTGAATATTTGTTGAACCACTAAATTAATGCATATAATATGATTTATTTTAATAGACATTCTTCCCCCACAAATAATAAAAATACTTAGTGTTCTCTTGTAAGTGCAAATACTTAGGTTGCAATCCTGTAGAAGGGAGATTCCTAAAATATCTCAACTAGAGCTATTCAGAATTTTTAGGAGTTTCCATAAGCATAAGATCTTGTAGTGATGAACAAGCAATAATTTTAAGCTCCAAAATTTTCACGAAGCAAGTGGTCTTATAATTATCTTTAGCAACAATAAATGTTAACTCTACAACTTTATAGCTAAATCTAAAAAAACATGGTAGGAGCTTAAAAATTTAAAGACGAGTGACATCTAACAACAAATTTTTGGGAAGTAGATGGGGAAAAATTTCAAGCCCACTCAAAACCACTCTATTAAATTTGTTGGTGATTTAAGCTTTAAATCCCAAATCCCCAAGATTAGATAATCTCCTAATTGCTTAGGGTGTTAAACCTGAGAAGAGTATCACAAAACTTATGTTAAGGCTGGGAAACATAGGACCTACAATTGAGGTTGGTAAGGCCTTCTTCACTTGTGGTTTTGCAAGACCAAGGGGGGATTCCTAAGGTTTTAAACTAATTGTTACTACAGGGTTTGAATAATTATTTTTTAGTAAATGATACCCATTACACAATGTATCCCTATATTGGTATCATAATATACTTATGTGCTAAATTAAAAATTAGGGCTCAACAAAAATAACCAACATTTAGAACAACTTTCTCGATGTCAAAGATTCATTTCCCACTAGGAACTCTTTTATTTGCTTCTACAAATCCATGTAAGTTTTGGATTTAGTAACAACTAGCAACATGTCGAGAACTTCATTGGAGTTTTAGATAGTGTCAAGAACTTAGTGCTAATCAAGAACCCAAGATGGTTTTAGGACCAATGTAGAGCTCTGACATGCAAAGTCTTCCTTATGCATTTGCCTTGGGGTTTTTGGAGAACTTTGAAAGCATGAGATTTACAAAGGCTGGGCTTGGGGAAGAAATATAAATGAGAAATTGAGGATTGGTGGTGGTCAAGCTCTAGACATAATCAAAACTTAGAACATAGACTTTCAAGTTCTAAGTGGAGCTTAAAATGTGAAATGACACTATAGGGTCAGGGGTGGAAAGAGTTAGAACCAAAACCTAAGTTTTTGAGTTTTGATTGGAACCCAAAATTTGTTGGGTATTTTAGAGGTTGAGAGCAAGGAAGAAATAAAGAATGGAACTTGAGCTTCTATGTTCCATTTGAGATTGTAAGTCCGACAAGAAGGGGGAAATAATAAGGTGTTAGGAATCAAACTTCAGGGATGACAAGGAATCAAAACATAAGGTTCCAGGTTCCTATTAAGACTTGGGGTTCAACATGAAACATAGATGGACATAACTTTTGGAAATGGAATGTAAATTTTAAGGGGGACTTTAGATGTGGAACTTAAGGTTCCAAGTCCTTGGTGGGTCTTGACATCCAATAGGAACAGAGAGCCATCATCACATGGGGAGTGGGAAATAGAGAGGGACAAGTAAATGAAACTTCAATGTAGGTCCAAAGTTCCTATTAGGTCATGAGGTTCAATAAGAAACTAAAGCACTTAGCGAGGGTGGAGGGAAAACTTGAAGGAGAACTCGAAGAAACCAGGGACCTATAGATAGGTTTGAAAACACTTAAAATGAAAGACCAAACAATTGGGCAATGACCACAAAACAACCCATTAACACATTTTACTTAGGGATTTTATGATTACACATTGAAATAATACCCTTAAGCAACATTCAACACAAATGACCTTGCTGGAGATATCTAAGATCAATTAGCAATGGTGAGAGAAATAAGATAAGGAAGATGAACTAAAGAAAAATAACAAATAGAAATATCGACAAAATCTTAAAATTAAAGACTCCTATTTTTATACACAAGATTTTAAAGTCTTCTATACCATAATTACGCTAAAAGGCGTATTAATACTCACATAATAGATTGATAGATATGCAAAATTAAAAACCCCCTATGATTAAAATTGACACCCATCATATTGTATGACACCCATCATAATTGCAATTAGTTTGACTATTACTCAAATAAAAATAATTTTAATAATTTTAAATAACCTAAATTAAAATAAATCTCGAAAAACCCAAAAAACTATTTTATTTATTTTCTCCTCTCAACTACCATCCACTATTAATCAATTCTATGTATCTCCATCATACTAATAGTTAACTATTATAATATTATTTTGATGAAGTTAACTATTAGTATGATGGAAATAAATAAAATTAATTAATAATTAAACTCAAAGTGAGTGGTAGTTGAGAGGAGAAAATAAATAAAATAGTTTTTTTTGGTTTTTCATACACTTATTTTAATTTAGGTTATTTAAATTTATTTAAGTAATTTTTATTTAAGTAATAGTAAAATAATAATATAAATATATGATAATATAATAATAATAATTAGTCTTCATAAATTTTTTTGCTTCGATGAAGAGTTTAATAGAAATATAAAAATATAGTAATATCTTAATAATAATATAACATTGATTCTTATTGTGGTCCCATATGACCCTATAACTCATTCCTTAATGCTCTCTATTAGTACAAAATCTTTTTTGGTTGTTAATTTTGTTATACATCATGAAAGTGCTTGGACACCAATGGGACTCCCAAGCAGGCCTTAAATTTGATGGCCACCTCTGCTTGTCATATGATTTTTTTATGACAGTTTAGTCATTCTAATGCCTTTCGTTTTACGTTTTAAAAAAAATGTTAAGTGTCAATTTTTTTAAAAATTTGTGAATAGTTTAATATAAATTCTTTAAGCTTCACATAATTGAAGTTGAGGTGAAAATAAATAATTCCATGCAAAAAAAATGTAAAAATTTAAAAATCAATGATAAATTAATAATGCACTAAAAAATCTTAAATTTACTTGTAAGTTTCTAAATTCACACCCAAAAATCTTGTTTATTATAAAAATAGAAACTATTTTAGATTTTTTTAGTATAATATTTAAAAAAATCTTATCAGTTCAATTGTTAGAAGTTTCTATATTGATATTTAAAACAATTTATAAAATAAATTAAAAAATATATTGAAAAAGTTTCTAAATTTATATAAGAAAAAACATACTAAAAATTCATATAAAAATAATATAAAATTAGAAACAAATTATATCTTAATCTTACTATTTTAAAATATTCTCAATAAATTCATATATTTATAATAAACATTGTAAAATAATATATATCAATATATATTACCTATTATAATTTTTTACAGCTTATTAATAATTCTAAGTGTCACATATAGAGTTTTTGGAAAAAATAGCTTGTGGACACATACGATCCACTAATTTTATTAGATGTAATATACGATCTAAAAATGCAAAAACAATCATATAACCTATCAAATTCTAGGCCTGCTCCCAAGCTAAAAGTGCATTAAAAAAAAAAAAGCCCTTAAAAACTACACAAAATCTGAAAGGCGAAGACGCGTTAAGAGTCAAACCTGATTTTGAACAGATATATTGGCGAGTCATTCAACTTGCCCAAAATCACATATTTTCAATTCTTTCCCTCTTTGCAACAATGTGGAAGATTTGACTATGCGAGCTCTAAATTTTAGAGCGTTTTTGTCTCTTCATTTCCTACTGTCAACGCAGAAGCCCGACTTTCTTTGCTTTGTAATTTCTTAAAGCCGTGTTTAGCATGTCCTTGATTTGCAGAACAAAGAAATAAAACATGGGCTGCCTCAATTGTGAAACCCGTTACTTTGTGCTGCCCAACCTGATGAGAAATTTGCAATTTGTGCAAAGACTTTCTACACTTACAATCTACCCAATGCCAACTCAATTACACACTCTCAAAAGTTTTATCCAAAACCCAATATCCAAACCCCTTTTAATGGCTGCAGATTTGATATACATAATGATAATGCCTGGGCATAGAAGCAAATCTGATCCAACGCACCAGTCTGACCTTAACATGTGGTTGGAGGAAATCTGATCCGATCCAAAGGATAAAGAATCTTCAGTCATTAGTCTGAACTTTCAGTCCATTCCTTATTATCTCTGAATTCTGATAATCTAGATCTGAAAGGTCAGTCAGAATTTCCCCCAAGCAAGCTGACAAACTTTCTTTTGTCAAAAGTCAGCCTGACAACTTGGCCATTCGATCTAACATTCTGATACGTATGGTTTTCCAAGGTGGCATGCCATTCAGTTGCATGGCATGGGGGATTTGCATGAAATTTGTGTGAAGAGAGCTTTTGTGCCAAGCAAGTGTCAAGCACCAAAGTCTGTTTGTGGAATTAAGGTTGCACGAAGGCTATGTGCAGCTGTGCAGGATGGAAAGTGCTCCAAAAGGGCTCGTGCAAAGACCAAGAGAGCCTATATGAAGTGAGAGCTAAGCTGCCCAACACACACAAACATGGCAAAACAAAATGTTTACATGTGTGCAAGATAAGCCCACACATAGAAGCTAGACACAACAAGAAACATAAGCATGCACAAGTTAAGGTTGCGCAATGAAATGTTTTTGGGCAATGCAAGATTGTGGCAACCCTAGGATGCTCTTGCATCAATATAAAACACAACTTGTTATATATACATGTCAAAATATATACATCTCTTTGAAGCAAATTGATTTTCTAAAATTTTGCCTAAGAGATTTGTAGGCAAAGGTTATGTTAGAATGTGCCCCATAATCGTTAGACCATGCATCCTCATCACATGTTTGCTAGAGTTATAGGCCACTTTATTGCAATCGGGAAGATTTGAACTTCGGTCATATTCTTAAAAGTGCTCAGCATTGCCATTATCCCAATTACTCAAATAAAAATTTGTTAACTTTGTTGATTTGATGAAGCATAACCTATCTGTATAAATAAATTGATGTTTTATGTTTTGAACATAGACCAGGCTTTTACAATTTTTCCTACATTACAATTACACCACAGCTCCTTGGAGAAAGATTTGGTGACTTAATTGATTTAACAAAATAGAAATCTTACCGAGTCAGATGATTTTTGATTGTTGTTCGCTCCAGATCTGAAGCCTACTTCCCAGATTTGTCCAGCCTAATAAATAATCACATCAACAATATCGTAGTGTCTACAAATCAATCTCATGCATTTCAGGCAATCCGCTTACAACCTCATGATCAATGTGCATTGTAATGTCCCCTTTTTGAAATAGGATTTAATAATAAATAATAATAACAATAAAATTAAAATATAATAAAGTTTAATGAATGGTCAAAATGTTGCTATTTACTAAGTTGTCATTAGTTTTATGTCTAAAGTCATTCTATATACACTAGTCGGTTAATACTATCGAAAAGTCCAGTCGGTAAACACCAAGATCACCGGTGTTAGTTACAAAAGAAAGACAAGTCACCGAGATGATACACACCGAGCTGTGAACCGAGACATATGCAAACTGTCTATTGAGTAAGGTTTATATGTTTACCGAGCAACAAAGAAGGTATACCGAGTTAATCTGAACCGAGTGAAAACGTGTTACCAGATTCAATGAACCTGGACACACATGTGAAACGTGTTACATGATTCGAGAAGATGAAACCGTTACTACATAGGAAATTGCATTTAAAGATTTTGTATGATTTTGAGGAAGAAAAATCCATTGAAATAATTTCTAGATTTATTCATTCAATAAAACATGTTTGTATGATCGAAGCATGAATATATCATCATCTCAGAGATCTATATAAACAGAATGATTTGAGTATATGAGATGATATGATATGTAAGGTCAATCAAGAAAAGAGATATAAAGGAATGACATAGTTCAGTATGAAGAAAGAAGATTGACAGAGATAATCACAGGTTACTGAGAAGGTTTCAGAGAATAGTTTAAGAGGACAGAGTATACAGAAGTGGTTACCGAGCTGATTTATCAATTACCGAGGAATGCTATGAGCAAGGTAATTTAATATTGAGCACATAGAGTCTGCTATAACATTTCAGATGTGAAGTTGCATATATTTTGTAAAGATTTTGACTGAAAATTTAAGTTGTAATAGAAACCTTTAACAGTGTAAAAGACTCTAATAAAGTCTATAAATTGTAAAGCCTTTAACTAGGTACAACATTTTGTAGAAGTGTTTGTAAAATCCTTTAGCAAGGTAGATCTAAAGATCTTTATACTCCTAACAGGGTAAGCTATTAGAAATGGCTAAACATGTAGCTCTAACCGAGCAATCTTGATTATTACAGTAGTGAAGTTGTGGGTGCCATCCCCACCGCAATTTTTCTCTCTAACCAAGAGTTTCTGCGTGACTAAAAATATTTGTGTTATGGAGTGATATTTTGATGTATGTTATTTCTATGATTATATTTCAGTATTACATATCTTTGAGATCAGCAATACATAGTTTGTGTTTATCAGTAAAATTGTTTTTCAAGAAAAGTTTTGAAGTACTGATTCACCCCTCCCTTCTTAGTACATTAGCTTTCCAAGTAAGACCTAACAATTGGTATCAGAGCAATATTCTTGGTAAAGGGTCTAACAGCCTAAAGAGAAAGATCCTATCAATGGAAGGCTATAAACAATCTCGCAGGATTGTGAATCTTCAAGAAGAATTGGATCATGCTAATCAAATGATTGCAGATATGCAGAGATAAATGCAGAGATCACTGAAAGTCAGAAGAAGGTTGTTTGATGATTTACAGGACTCACAAGAGTTGGTGGAACAAATTGAGACATCATCTGAGAACAACATATCAGAAGAATCTGAAGAAATGATTGCAGAACTGAAAGAAAAGAACAAAGCACTTAATGAACAACTAAAAGCAATGAGAAGGGAACATGAGTATTTTAGCACACAAATGACTAAAAATCTTGATGCATTGAGAATAGTTGAAGATAATAAGAGAATTATAGAAAGAGAAAAACAACAACTAGAAGCAATGGTGTCTGCAAAGAATGAAGAAATATCAAGGATGACTGTAGTTCAACATAATCTGTCTGATCAATTGGACTATGCATATCATGAAGCTACACTAAAATAAAATGAGAACCAAGCATTGAAACTTGAAATATCAAGATTGACTGATGAACTAGAAGCAGAAAAGAAGTCAAAAGAAGCATTGAGGAAAAGCCATGAAGCATCAAGAATGTTGGATGGGCAACTAAATATGAGAAAACCCAACAAAACTGCAAGACTCGGTTACAAAGGAAACAACTCTACGGAGAAAAGGGATCAACACTACCGAGAAAGGAGAATCATCAAAGCAAGCTGGAAACAAAGAGAACATCAAGGACAAGAAGCCTATTTGCAACTACTGTGGAAAACAAGGACATACTGCCAACGTTTACCGGATCAGAAAAGGTAAGAAACCGGATGTTACTAGGTTTTATGGTTATTGTTACAATTGCAATAAGTATGGTCACACATCTAAGCAATGTAGAACAAAGTCTGTCAACAATTATTAGAAGGCAAAATACAAAGGGTTTTGCAAAAATTGCAATAGATATGGACACAATACCAAAAAATGTTGGTTTAAGCAGAAAAACTATATGTGGACTCCACACCGAACAAACACTAGAAGCTACTGAACTCACACAAATCTTAATCGACAATATACTTCAGTACCATGGGATTACAATACAAGAATTTGGTGTGAATGTTGTGGAAGATATGGACATATAAGTGCAAACTGTATGATAAGGTTTGGAATGAACAACCGGAGATCATGGAGAAATCCAGGAATGACATGTTTTCATTATCACAAAGTTGGACACATAGCTAAAGACTGCAGAGACCAACCGAGAGGAGATACTGAGGAGATAAGAAGCAAATTGCACAAATTTTGGAAAAAGAAGGAAAATGTGTCAACTAATGAAGGAAGCACCTTACCTACCGAGTTAGGTGCATCTACTTCAAATTAGTCAATAAAGGTATGGAGGGACTGCATTCTCAAAGGTTAGATCTTAACAGTTCCTATATATTTATGCACTTAATTCCAAAATCTGCATAGCTAAGATACAATAGAAAGTTCAAAAAATTATCTAGTCTTTTGATTTACCAGAGAAGTCGGTAAAAGTATTAAACCTGTCTAGTCAGTAAAAGCTTATAAGAGAGTTAGTCGGTAAAGTGAAACCAAGTGCATTTAATGCCTATTTAACCTAACCACACGAATCCCGATAAGGTTAAAAGGAGATATTTAAAGTATTGAGCGCGGTCATTTTTTACTTACCAGTTTTCAAAGTGCAGAGCAGAGCGAATCAAAAGGCAATCAAACATTTCTAAGAGCGAATTCAAGGTATTTAGCAAATCTAAAGCCACATTTTTTTAGCAGTTAACAGTCAAGTCAAGTTGTGAATATTTGCGAAGTATTTACTAAGTTGGAAGCGTTTTCTAGTTATTTGAAACCCTAAGCTACTTCGTAAGTAGAATTTCAGTTTGAAATGGCCCCCAAAGTTCAGAAACCCGTTGTAGTAGAAACCATTGAGAAGCCTACACTGAAATACACCTTACCTCCCAAAGTGGCTTCCGAACCCGATGAGAAAACTGCATTTTCTCTTATTCCAGATAGGGTTCTGTTGATCGAAGATGTTAGATTTTATACCAAGTGCAGAGTCGATGAGCTAAGTCATACTGAGATTAAGGATATGTATGATAAATTGTGCACCGATGGAAATTTGGATAGCAAGTTTGATCATATCAAAGTTAAGGGATTAACCGAAGCCCTAACCTATCCTCGAGTCTTCAAACCCCAATGGGTCAAATTTGTCTTGAGCCAAGTACATGACGATTTTATGTGGCTAGAGGATCAACCTTTCAAGATCACCAAGGAGATTATTCACATGATAACTAGATACCCTATATTTGACCATGCCCGAGCATAGAAGATGATTTCACAGAAGGAATTGATAACATTAACAGGTGTTGAGTCTGATAGCAGAGGTCTTAAGTTGAACAATGTGATAGATGCAGAATTTAATTTTGCTATTAGAGTTATTGGTTATTGTTTCTTCCAGCCGGCAAGAGAAAATAGTGTACTGTGTGCAGCTGTAGATTTGGCCTATAAAATTGTTAGAAAGGGTATGCAAATTGATTTATGTGAAGTGTTGTTGAAGAATCTTTTTGAAAATCTAAATACAATAAGGAAACCAAAGAAGAATAATACTGCTAACACACTAAAGTTTGGGTCACTCCTAGTGTGTATGTTCTTCTATTTTCAGAAATTCTTTCCATCAGTCGGTAAAGTTGTTTGGGAATTACACCGACCTATCACCCATCAAATAAATGATTTCATCAATTAGCTAGGTGATAATTTCAATATGATAATGGATGACTACTTCAACAAATTCCATGAAAAGATGCATAGCAGGTACAGGATTCCACCTCAGCTAGTGGAAAAATACAAGGATACTATATGTTTTGAATTGGATACAGACTATTGTTATGTCAATGCAGTAGAACCCAGGACTCAATCATTACCGCCTATGGGTTATGAGATAGATTTTGACATTGCTCAACAACAGATAGATGCCTTTTAGCACTTCCAAGGCATGCTACCAAGAAAAGATATGGCACCTATGAAGAGGTGAAAGAGAAAGTAAAAATGAGCATTGTTGTTCTGAAGGGTGCCAGAAAAGCCACCATAATGATCAAGGATTTAACTGAAAAGTTTGGAGAAGGTTCTACCTCCACTCGTACTAAGAGTGATCAACTTTCAATCGAGGAAGAATCTGAAGCTCAAGAAGCAGCAATTACACTGAGCACCGAGTTGCCAAAGGGAAAAATTTTGAAAAGAAAGAAACAGGATGCAACCAAGGTATCACCAACCCCACCAGTGAAGTGACCGAACACTAGATCATCTGTTGTGTCACCCGGTAAGAAGCAAAAGAGTGTAGAAATGCCTAAGGTTACAAAAACTTATAGAAAGAAGAACAAAAGACTAATTTTGGATAAAGAGGAAAGTGACACAGAGTCAGAAGATGTAAATAAACTTCAGATTGTAAAAAGCACAAAGGAAGATGTACATAGTGTCGACAATTTTTGTACAAAATTGAAGGAATATGGTGGATTTGGGTCATTTAGATATGTAAAATATGATACTAGAACAAATGAAGAGAAGAGGCGAATAGAAGAGACTGTAATTAGTACACTTCTCAAGTTTCGAGTAGTTCCATTGGAAGTGACTGGTTTTCTTCCAAAAGCATTATACTCACATATTGATAATAGATGGAAATATGCTATGGACTCAGAGAAGCAAATATGAGAAAGAGTTTTGGTACATCTCTTTCCAGATATGTCAATAGATGAAATAAGAGATCACTTGAAAAACTACCAGACAAATTTTCAAGTAAAACAAAGGGCCTTAAAAATGATGAATGGACTATATCTTGAAGTTGAAAATGAAAACAAAGAGAAATGGAAGAAGATATTCAGGATTCAGACCGAAGAGCCAAAAGGTGAAGAAGAAATAGTTGACATCACTGAGCAAGATCCTGCTTCCACTATTCAGATAGATGAGGATGTCATAGACACTGAAGAACAGGAAGGAGAGATGATAGAAGGAAGCACCTATGCCAAACTGGTGTCCAGTGAATCAGTTTTGGAACAAGTTAAGTCTTATCCTCCAATCATCCAACAAGTCTCAGCCAAGAAACCTCAGGACACAGATGAAGGCATAGAGGCTCCAAAGGATAAACAAGATGAACCTACCTCTCAGACCACCGGCAAGCAAAATTCACAAGTACTTTCAAGCACCGAGACAATTGCCACTGAAATTCCAAGCAAGGAAACACCGAAGGATACAACAGAGGCTACATGAACCAACAAAAGTGTTGCCTCTACCGAGCAACATACCGAGGAAGGACAAGTCTCCAAAGCCATTGTACCCATTCAATCGGCAAAGGCATCATCATCAAAGGAGAAGAAAGAAAAATGACACATTTTTAAGGTAGATTTGTCAAAGCCTATTGTGCTACCGAATGTTGACCTAACAAAATTAAAGGGGCAAGCACTGATAGAATTCGGTGAGCTTTGTAAAACCAAAGCAGAGCAAGAAAGACAAATAGCTATTCAACAGAAGAACCGAGTACTTCAAAAGGTCAAAACATTATTGACAGAAATGATACTTGAAGCTACCATCAATAAAGATGTTGTCATCCACGTGCAACTGGATGATCTACTCACTCAATTGGAGGAATCTGGAGTAGAAGCATTAGAATACCTTAGCAAATTGAAGGAAAAAGAGCTAACTGCCAAGATGATTGAAGAAGTGCAGAAAGCAATTGCTATAGGTAAAATAAAGCTTATTGAATTCATTGATGAGTTGTCCCCTCAACTCAAGCATATTATTTATTTATTCCAGAAGTTATGTACATTTTCATTCTTCATCAAGGATATCAAGAATAAGACTGAAGTCATTGAAAAAGAGATCACCGATCTCTCAAATAAATTGACTACCGAGCCAAATTGTCTTCAGAATTTTTATACAAGGCTACAAACACTTATGGCTCAATAGTTAGATTTTCAGAATGAAGAGCATAAAATAAGGATGGATATCATGAATCTTCAAACATTATTTATTCCCCATTTGTCATCAGTTCAAGAGCAGATCAACCGAGATACCCAATTCTCAACTCAAGTTGAGGGAAGCACTTTAGATGGTTTGATCACACTGTGAGCTGATATTATAGCTCATATTACAATACTCGAAAGTGTCAAGGATGCACTTAAGAACACTCTTATAGAAGCTCATACAAAGTATAAATCTATTTTTGATCAGTTGCCCCCACCAAATGGTAACTAGTTTTGATGTTTGTAAAAAAGGGGGAGTGTACCGAACATGACCGAGCATGAATATCTGAGTATACAGAGTATCTGAATGTACAGTTGAAATTATCAGGGGGAGCATGGAACATCAAGTTATGTACAAAATATTGATAAGGGGAGTATGTATTTGAACATTGTATATACTGACATTTCAGTTCATTTTGCAAGTATATAGATTTTGTATTATGACTTTGAAAGGAGTTTTGTCAAACATACCAAACTAATGTCAAAAGGGGAGAATGTTGCTATTTACTAAGTTGTCATTAGTTTTATGCCTAAAGTCATTCTATATACACTAGTCGGTTAATACTACCGAAAAGTCTAGTCGGTAAACACCAAGGTCACCAGTGTCGATTACAAATGAAAGACAAGTCACCCAGATGATACACACCGAGCTGTGGACTGAGACATATGCAGACTATCTACCAAGTAAGGTTTATATGTTTACCGAGTTGTAAAGAAGGTATATCGAGTTAATCTGAACCAAGTGAAAATGTGTTACCATATTCAATGAACCTAGACACACATGTGAAACATGTTACATGATTCGAGAAGATGAAACTGTTACTACATAGGAAATTGCATTTAAAGATTTTGTATGATTTTGAGGAAGAATATCCAATGAAATAATTTCTACATTTGTTCATTCAATAAAACATGTTTGTATGATCGAAGCATAAACAGATCATCATCTCAGAGATCTATATAAACAAAATGATTTGAGTATATGAGATGATATGATATGTAAGGTCAATCAAGAAAAGAGACACAAAGGAATGACATAGTTCAGTATGAAGAAAGAAGATTGACAGAGATAATCGCAGGTTACCGAGAAGGTTTCAGAGAACAGTTTAAGAGGTCAGAGTATATAGAAGTGGTTACCGAGTTGATTTATCAATTACCAAGGAATGCTATGAGCAAGGTATTTTAATATTGAGCACATAGAGTCTGCTATAACATTTCAGATGTGAAGTTGCAGATATTTTGTAAAGATTTTGACTGAAATTTTAAGTTGTAATAGAAACCTTTAACAGGGTAAAAGACTCTAATAAAGTCTATAAATTGTAAAGCCTTTAACCAGGTACAAAATTTTGTAGAAGTGTTTGTAAAATCCTTTAGCAAGGTAGATCTAAAGATCTTTATACTCCTAATAGGGTAAGCTATCAGAAATGGCTAAACATGTAGCTCTAATTGAGCAATCTTGATTATTGCAGTAGTGAAGTTGTGGGTGCCATCCCCACCGTAGTTTTTCTCTCTAACCAAGAGTTTCTACGTGACCAAAAATCTTTGTGTTATGGAGTGATATTTTGATGTATGCTATTTCTATGATTATGTTTCAGTATTACATATCTTTGAGATCAGCAATACATATTTTGTGTTTATTAGTAAAAATGTTTTTCAAGAAAAGTTTTGAAGTACTAATTCACCCCTCCCCTCTTAGTACATTAGCTTTCCAAGTAAGACCTAACACAAAAGGCATGAAATGAAAATTTTTGACTCCCTCAAACATGAGATATAAAAGGTAGAAGAGTTTATTTGGAAGGGGATATGGAGGAAGGAAGAAATAATGGAGCATATAAATCAAGGAAGGATAAATGGAAGAAAAGAGGAATGTGAAATTGTGAAAGCTTGTGACTCTTTCAAAGGGCAGAAATGATGAAGGGTTGTACTCTAAGTTCAAAGGGTAGTAATTGTGAAAGGTTGTGATTCTTTCAAAGGGTAGAAATGATGAAGGGTTGTGCTCTTTCAAAGGTTGGTAATTGTGAAAGGATGTGGCTCTTTCAAAGTACAGAAATGATGAAGGGTTGTACACTTTCAAAGGGCGTTAATTGTTAAAGGTTATGAAACTTGCAAAGGGTGGACGTGATGAAGAGGTGTGAGTTCTTCCTCACATTGGAAGATATAAAGGGGAGAAGGTTTCATTTGAGGACATCCAAGGGAGATCCATTTAGAAAATAATTTATTATTCTCAAAAGGTAGCAATGGAGGGTGGTGACTCAATTCTTATGAAAGGTGGTGACCCTTTCACCAATAAAGTGTAAAGGAGAAATCATTCCAAGCATTCAAGGATCACTTATCAATAATCACTCACCAATATATAAAATCAACACTCACTCAATCATCACTCATCACTCTATGAGTTCAACATTCATTCAATCACCATTCACTAATATATCCAATCATCAAATCAAAGGAAATCATTCAATCATCCGTCAAACATCAGTTGGGAATCAAGCAAACAAACTGACAATCAATTCAATTAGTCTATATTAATTATTCAAACATCATTCAAACATCAACTATTCAAGCATCAACCATTCTTTCATCAAATCATTCAAATATCAATCATTGAAGCATCAATTCATTAAGTATCATTTAAGCATGTACTCATCAAATCCTTAAAGAAATGATGAAGAGAAATCAAGCAATTGATGATACTTTAGAAAACTCCTTGAGCAATCGGTTTTGAATTTAAGGAAGTATCTTGCAAATAGGAAGGACGACCAGTCTTTCGAGTTCATGAGCTATCAAGCACGCTACCCCAAGATGGATGGACTAGAAATCCTGCCATGGTCATGGGCCAGGGGGTGTTGAGGATCTTATTAAGCATGCTACCCCGAGATGGATGGACTAGAAATATTGCCATGCTCATGGGTTGGGAGGTGAATGAGTGCTCTTGGGCTCGATCAAGGAGGACAACCAACCTTTAAGGTGGATTGATGGATGGAGTGGACTTGAGATCCTTCCATGTTCGTAGGTTAGGAGGTGAATGAGTGCTCCCAAGCTTGAGGGTTTTCTCAAATACGCCACCCCAAGATGGATGGATGGGGAATTTGCCCATGCTCTTGAATACAAGGACAACTATCCTTGAGATTGTGGTTTGCAAACATTCTCAATGAATTCCTAATATGGTTGACTATAAGGAATATGCTATGATGTATTGATCCTAATGTTAATGATTGTATGATTTTTTTATCAGAGTTTTATTGATCTTCGACAAAACAGTCTGAAGGAGAGTTATTGCAGAAGATCAAGATAAGTTCTATCTTCTAAATTATTCTTACAATTTTAAGTTGAATATTATAATGAAATGTCTTCAATTTTGATAAAATTATATTTATAAATAGATTGCAATTCTCACATTAAGTTAGAATTATTGTTTTCGGGAAAAAATCAGGATTATCCCAAGAAGGGACATTACATGCATAGAGTTACAAAACAAGAAAAAGGATCAAGTATCTGATTGTTAATATTTAAATTCAAAATAGATCAATAATTTAATTTTGAGCTAATACATTGTTTAAACTTTGATTATGATTCAATATTCTTAATGTATATCAACATGTATATAGGTAAACATGACAAAATTATAACAATTAAGTAACGAGCATAAGCCTTCAACCACAAATGTTGCTTCCTATCATAGTCGCTAGATTCTACACCTTTCCTATTATAAAAATTATTATCATAGTACCTTCGTTCGGACAATTGTCTAGGTCCTTTAGACAATTAGTAAGTTGCATGACAAAAGCATATATTTCTAGTTCATGAAAATTCTCGTTTAGTTTTAAAGGCCATTGTATTTCCAATGGATAAGATATAAGATGAAGTTTTTATGAAGAAATGAATAATTTTTTTTTATAGATTTGGGAGCCTTGAACTGTTTCTTGTTATATAATCCATTTGTTGCGCTTAGTTATCTAAGAGTGTTGTCCTCATTTTTGTTTTAAAAAATGATGGACCATTACATAAAATTTTTGTCAAAAAATTAAAAAAATTACTATTTGGCATGATTTTTGAGGTAGAATTTTGCCTTATCCTTGGACTGGACTAGTCCTCAGTCCATCCTCAAACCGCGTTTCAAATTTCATCACATTTTAAGTTCGTTTTCTATGTCATTCCTTCAATTTCGGGTTTTTTCTCCTTGGCAGCAACTGGGAAATTTTCCTTAAGTTGCAAGTTTTATGTTTTTTTCCTTTGTTTTAGTGTTGTAGGGAAATTTTTAGTTAATTACAAGTGCACTTTATGTAAAATAGAACTTGTAACTTACTTTTTATTTCCCCCTTGTTGCTTTTTGTCTTTTAAGTCATTGTAGGAACTTTTTAGACATATTACAATAAATTATAAAGTTTAAATAAAACTTGTAATTCTTTTAAAAAGTTCCACTTAAGTGATTTTAAGTTATGGTAGGGGTTTTTCTCCTCCTTTAGAAGTTTTATAAAGTCACTTTAAGTTGTAATAGGGATTTTATTTCCCTATTATATGTTTTATTTTTAAGTTGTTTTTGTGACTTGTAAAGGGAATTTTATTTTCCCTTTACTAGTCTTTTGTTGAGTTGTTTAAAACTTGTAATGGGAGTTTTATTTTCCTATTACAAGTATTTTAAACTTGTCATTTTCTCTCACAAACTTGATTTTGCCTTATGCATGAAAAAGTGACATTTTAAACTTTCAAATGGGTTTTAGAAACCTGATTTCATGTGTTCTTTGCAATTTAAAACTTGTCATTCTTCCTCAAAAATCGGTTTTGTGAGAGATTTTTTCCCTTTGTTCCAAGTTTGCAAAGCAATTTGCAAATTGCATTGTCTTTCCCCATTTTCCCTCTTTACTTGCATTCGGGATTTAAAAACCCGATTGCATGTAAGATAAAAATAGTTGATCTTCCCCTTTGTTTGGAAAATCTTAACCATCTTTTGGTGAAACTCCAAGTTTCTAAATTGGAAAATATTCATCCTTTCAAAATTGGGTTTTTAGAACCGAATTACATGTTGAAAGTTCTTCCCATTTTCATAAAGATGATCTTCCCAAAATATTTTCATTTTCACTCATATTCATTTCCATCAAATGTACATACCATTCCCACCATTTTATCCCACTCATTTCACACCTTCATTCATTTTTTCCATTTAAAGTCTTCACTTGTAGTTAGCCATCCAGAACCCGAAATTGGTCCACAATGCACTCAAAAAACACTTGAAAATGAGTTTTAAAGGTCCAATTACAAGTGCAAACTTATGTTTACCCATTACGTATATGAAGTTGCATGTTTGTTCCCCACAATTGCATGTTTGTTCCCCACAATTGTCGGGCTTGTTTGAGGCGATAAAAGCACACAGACGACCATCTATGCGTTCTCCCAAATGGGTAGGCTGGATGGGTTTTTTTTGGCAATGATAAGAGGCTTGAAACAATGAGATTTCGCCCCTTTTCACTTTGCATTTTGATTAAAAAAATTTAAACTTTTTGTTAGATGCTAAGAACACGTTCGACATTTTGATCCCTTATCATATCGTGCCTTTTGGTATTTCTAGTGGGTTTAGTAGGTTACTTGGAGGCAACTAAAAGCTTCAGTTTGCATACAAAGCATCTCTCCTCTCTCTTGCGTAGCAGGCTTGACGGGGGTCCCTATCACAAAGAAGGGGATGGATGTGCATTGCACAACAATATGTAGATGTAAGACACAATCCTTCTGATTGTCTTTGTTTAGGATATCTTGTTTTGAATTCATATACTTTTTTCATTGGTTTTGGCATCCAATCTTGTAGTCTCTATAGAAATAAAGCACCAATGTCATGCTAGGTTTAACCTTTTATCATACCATTACACCTATGAAACAAAATATAAATATTTCGTACTCTAGAATTAGTTGTTATGTAGGCACTGCATATCTCATTGCTTTAGCAATACTACAATCATCTGAGAACACCCCTTAAGTATCATCCCTAGAGAGATATGCTTTACTGTTTGGTTTGCACACATGATGAGAAATATTTGTAGGGATACAAGTAGACATGTTTTAGGTCTCATACATGATTTTTACTTTTGCTTGAAGGAGGTTTTAACTCTTGATTATGAAAGATCAACAAATGGGTGCTTAGTGACACATTGGAGTTGTCTTGTGCAAAGGGTATGGTCTATTTTCAAGATTGGGTGTTTTTATTCATATTCTCTTGAACTACCCTGTAAATAAAACATTAGAGAATACTGCCTTGGCCTAGCAGGGCCTAAAGGAGTAATCCTTTGTCATGAATTGGCCCTTAGTTATCCCTAGCTAATCATAAACCCTAGCTCATTAATTTGAGTTGACATTCATTGGTCATAGGAGTTGAGCTTGTCTTTAGGGCGTTGGGAGCCTACAGTTTTTAGTACGAACAATTGGGCACATATATACCACCCTCAAAGGCTACACAACTAAGAGCATAATGAAAAAGTTGCACAAAACTATCTGGGAGTTCTTAGGCTTCTCGGCCACCCATAAAACCACTGGGCTTTCCATTAGTTTAAAGTCTCCTTGGGCTGACAAAAAATCATATTAACAACTAAAGACAACACTTCCATAAAACAACGAAGAAAGAAAAGAAGACCATTTGTAATTTCTAATTATCCCAGGAGTTGCTACCTATTGATGGCAAAAATTGTACTTCTACTCTTTCGGTCAACACATAATGGAATGCTAAGTAGCCTATCCTCTCTCGAATAAGGAAATCCATAATGTTGTTCTGGATGATCAAAGGGAACAACCTCAAGTTTCCAACTGTTAGGTCTTGACGACTTAGGATAACTCAGTAGTGATGTGTTTTGTTGGCAAACACAAGGGGACTTACGAATGCGACAAGCTGGTCTGTGTTTGCTGATGCTTTGAATCTCAAGATAGAAAAAATAAAAGAAAAAGAGATAGGGTTTAGGGATCCTATGGACAATGGTAGTAATGATTAATGCTGCAGGTAGATAAATTTCACATAAACTTAATCCTTGCATCGTGAAAGATATACTCACAACTTCA
This sequence comes from Cryptomeria japonica, assembly GCF_030272615.1. NCBI lineage: Eukaryota > Viridiplantae > Streptophyta > Pinopsida > Cupressales > Cupressaceae > Cryptomeria > Cryptomeria japonica. The sequence goes on from NC_081406.1 coordinate 24,265,585, forward strand.
TAGGGATAGTGCAAGCTCCAAGAGAATGAAGGATTTTCAGACTAGAGGTACTCATTCAGGCACCCAATTTTGGTGCAGCCTGAGACAAACACCTATAGTGAAACTAAGCACAATAAAAGGGTTCAAACTAACCATACTCAAAGACTTACAAGCAGCAAGTCCCTAATGGTATGAACCTGAAATCAAATCAATCCAGTCCAGCACTTGATCAACTTTCTTAATTGGCAAATCTATTTGAGTTTTCTCCACATCCACTTCCAATCAATCATGAATTCTCCAGTCTAGATCCACAATCTCTGGATCAATTATCTCATAAAATAAGGGTTTAAAGAGCAAGAGAGATCTAGTTGTGATCATCTCTCTTCCTGCATCCATATCGACTTGCAAAATTCGATTCATCTGGTATCACCTCCTCTAATTTTTCTTTCCTTTGAAATTTGTTGATCTGCAATGGGGGTCTGCAATCAAGTTTGGGTGGGTAGACAGCTAGTCATAAGGTGCTAAAGGTGTTTGGAGGGTCAAAAGCCAACCAAACCATGCCTTCCATCACACTCCCTCTCCACGTTGTTTTTGGCAGGTAAAGTTTAGGTTTGACTCCACATAGTCCTCCTCTCTCAGAGCATTTTATTGGTTGGTTAAATTTGCAATAATATTTATATTTTGTTTTAAAGTTTTTGATTGCTCACATAGTCAGATTCTCTTTACTAGTAAAAGTTTGAATCAGTTCTAGCCTTGGTTTCAAGGGCGACTTGGGGATTGGTCTCTGTCTACTGAAAATAACTCTCTTTCCTTCCTGAGAAAATCAAGGTCCCTGTGGCATGGTTGATCTGCCAAATTGTTGTTTTCCATATATACCTCCTTGTACATTGTGCCCCCCAGTCTTATTTCTTTCTCTGCGATTTCCTTCTTTGATCGATATGATTTACATATGTTTTAGGAATCAGTTTGTTGTTGACATAGTTTTTGACAGATGGTCAACTAGTTGACTCACATCGAACATATTTGAAGAAAATCTTCCTTGCAAATCTTAGAAATTTACCATGATTGGCAGTTTTGAATGATTAGCACAGGTCGACTCATGCTTGAATGGCATTGATGATCTTATTATAGACTTTTACTTTGCCAAGAGAATGACCATCGATTTGATTCACGGGTTAGCTAATTCTAATATTCTTCTAATAGTTCATTCCTTTGGGTCGAATCATTTTTGGTGATAGAGTAACATATTACAAACATTTTTCTCTCCATTGGTGTCTTTTTTTTATATTGCATATAAGGGGAAAACTATTACAAAAGAAATTGACATCTCCAGAAACCAAATACCTACAAGTGAATGTATAAATGGATCGTAGGTCTAGAAGACTACTAAGGACTAAATACAAAAATACATAGTGTTATGCATACATGGATCGCAGAATCAAAGGAGTACATAGGATTAAATACAAAATTACACAATCCTCATGAGCGAGGTAATGTAGTGCTGAGGCCAGATCATGTCTACACAAGCTCTTGAGAAACCTCCGTCCAGGTTCTGCAAACCACAACTTGTTAGTATATAATATAATGGATTCATCATATGTTAGGATATTATAAACATTAATAGCTTTGATATTAGACACATGGGTATTGTTATTCCACATAAAATCAGTACAATTTTCATTACTACTCTTGCAATTCTTGGGCAACTGAAGGTTTGCGCAAGCATTTTTCATCATGTTATAAGTTCGCTTTTGGGAATTCTGCAAATCAAATCTATCTCTAACGTATTCCCAGCTAAGAAGCCTGTCGTCCTGAATAATATCTTTAAAGCAGCAAATGCCTTTAACGGTCCAGGTTTTAGTAGAGCACCCTTGCGTAAGAGCAAAAGGTCTAGAAGAGTGGAGAAGATTCCACCAGATGGATCTATCCCCATGGATGAGGTCACTATTGCTGGCCCTATTATTGCTGCTGAAAGGTCTAATAGTTTCCTAGGATTTCCAAATTAATTTAAAGACACTCGATCCTTGCACTGAGATTGCAAAACCTCCAGCCACTAGGTCACAAAATGGTAAGGATTTCCAAGACTTATCCTTTTTAGGAACAATTCTTAGGATGTTGTTTCTTACTAGAATTTTCCATGGTTCATTGCCATCAAATGTCTAGAAGATCCATTTTGTAGCAAATGCAACCCCTTGAATTCTCAAGTCTTTTAACCCCAGTCCTACCAAACTCTTCTCTATGTGGCACCACTCCCACTTTACAGAGTGAAAATTTTTATTTCCTTTCCCATCGGACCATAGGAAATTCCTAATGACTTTTTGTATTTCCAAGATTTGATAGTTGGAGAACATCCACATCAAGGAGTAATAAATGTTGAAGAGGATAAGATTTTTTGACACACCTGCACTCTTCCAACAAGTGAAAGATACCTATTATTCCATTTATTGAGCTTCTTGTCTATTTTTCCTCTAACCCATAACCACATATCCTTGAGAGATGGGGACATGGAAAATGGTATTTCCAAGTATCTGACAATCCTATTAGCCCCCCCCCCGCCCCTTGTGGATTTAGCCTGAGATATTTTGGCCCTTGAAATCTCTCCTAAGAACTTAATTTTGCACTCCAAAGCCTCCATATTTTGTTTGGTGAGTTCAATAAAAAGTGTTGTGTCATCAACAAATTGTGGATTAATCAGCTCAGAGCCATTAGGAATTTTAACACCTTCTACTTTAGGGGAAATGGTGTAATCTCTTAAGATATAATATAGGGCATCTGAAGCAATAACAAAGAGAGCAGGGGCGAGAGGGAAACCTTGTATAATAGACCTATTGAGCTTGATATTCAGAGAGAGAGAGCCATTAATTTCTACTCAAGTAGAAGCATCTTTAAGGAGAATCTTCACCCATTTGTAGATTTCCACTAGAAATCCAAAGGCTTCTAGCATCATCAAAATAAAATCCCATTCCACCTTATCATATGCCTTCTTGAAGTCTAAAAGGAACATGGCCACATTTTGACCTGATACATTTGCCCAGTCCATTGCCTCCCAGCTGGTGATTAGATTTTCTAGGATGAATCTTCCCTTAATGAACCCTATTTGTGTGGGACAAATGAATTTGGGTAGTAAATTCTCTAGCTTGAGAGAAGAGTTTTAGCTAGTATTTTATAGGATACATTGAGGAGCATAATTATTCTCCAATTTTTAATAAGTGACTTGTCCCCTTCTTTGGGTAATAGCTTAATAGTCCCTTTATTGATAAGCTCACCTAGGGAACCAGTCTCAAAGGCCTCTGAATATAGTTCATGGAGATCTTGACAAATCCACTCCTCATTAGCTTTATAAAATTCGACAGGAAGACCGTTCGAGCTCGGGGTTTTGTCATTGCTCAGGTTCTTAATAGCCGTTTTCAACTCATCCAATGAGATAGAGCCCGTCAATGCTTGAGCGTCCTCTGCTGCAATCTTAGTGGGAATAATAGCTCTGCACTTCTCTCTAGATTCCCGAGAATTAATGGAATCTTTTGAGGAGAAGAGGCCTCTATAAAACTAGCAAAAAGCCTCCTTAATATCATCCAATGCCACTACCTCTTTATTGTCCATCCATACCTTATCAATTTTTTCTCTAGATTGTTTTTGCTTCAGCATATTGAAGAAAAATTGAGATCCTTTGTCATCGAATTGCATCCACTAACTTCGAGCCCTGATCATTGCCCCTCTAATCTTACCTTGTTGGTACTTCCTCAGACTATCCCTTGCCTGGGCTACTTTGTCTAAAAGCTCTATTCTGCTTGGGCTATCTTGGACCTCTGCCTCACATTGGTGCAGTTTATTAGAAAGTGTTTTCTCCTTCCACCTATAGTCTTTAGCTTTCTTCTGCCCTATAGTCTGTAGAAGAACCCACCAGCTATTAACACTTTGGTTCCATCTGCTTACGTTAGAGTTCAAATATTTATTACCTTTGTTGAACAATCTAACAATTTTTAATGCTATCAACACATCTAGATCCTTGAGTATATTGGAATTGAGGAAGAATTTATCTCCTTGTTTTCCTTGCCTTTCTGATGAGTCTCTAAGTCTAATATGGGAGATGACTAGATGATGGTCCGAGAGTGAGGTCAGCCATACTATCACAATATTACCCTTCTTACTGGTTCAAAGGAGAAATGCTCTCTATCAACATAGAACCTATCCAGTCTACAGTAAATTCTATGTTTTCCTCTCTGGTAATTGCACCATGTGAACCAAATTCCATTGGCATCCTTCTTATTACTTAGTAGGTGGTCAAAAAGTTTTCTACGACTCTTCATTCTTTCCCAATGTAGTTTCTTCGATCATTTCCACTCCATAGGAGCACCACCACATTTATCCTTATGACCTTCAATCATATTGAAATCTCCCCCAATTATCCCTGGTATATCAGGGAGGGAGGCAATCTCATGCAGGAGCACCCTTCTAAGGTCTTCCTCCTTTTGGTTTTTGTTGGTGTTTTGCTTCTTTAAGAGGCCATTGTAAATGTAATAAGAGTCATGAGCTCATTGGTCTTATTTAGGTCCTAGGTTCTCAAGTCTTGGTTGAGGTTTCTTGTGGAGGAGAGGGTAAGTGTGCCATTGATGAGTTTGGAATCCTTTTAGCATGTTGGTGTCCATAGGATAGCCCAACGTAGGCCTAGGAGTCAAGAAAACCAACATTGCAAAAGTTGCTCAAAAGTTGCAAAAAGTTGCATGACAACATTTCAAAGTTGTCAAGCAACTTTTCCACCTAATAGGTCAAAAACCTTAGTTTAGCGTGGAGAACCCTAATTTTGGCACACAGACTGAGGAAAGGATACTATATATTGTTACAAACCCTAAAATGATGGGAGGATGTTAGTTTTTGTACGGTCCAAGAAAAGAGACCTTGACTGTGACTGTAATTTTGTTCCCAGTCGGCACAAATGGAGCATCAAAGAGTGATAATGGATTTTTTTGCAGACTAAACTATGTTGAGAGATTTGTGTTGTGTTTATTCTTCCATTTTGAGCAATTAGTTTTAGTGTGTTTTGCAGGTTTTGAGTCCTTTGTAAATATTTTGTAAAACACTCTTTCACTGTCCAATTTTGGACTGTTTTGTGTCAATGGGTTGACAACTCCTATCCCCATTGTGGAATCACCATGAAACCATGGGGAATATGAGTGAAAACCCTGTACATTACCTCAGAGCAAGCAGGGCCCTTGAAGATGCAGGGAAGCCATCCAAATACAAGGTCAGAGGAGGATGCACCCTTTGGAGGAGTTGTAGAGGGGTGTGTGGAGAACCATTGGTGAGAAGGAGGAGCTTCCACCAATTCAGACAAGGTGGTAAAAACACCAAACCATCACTGTGACCCTGGCAAGCCTAAAAACCCTCTTAAAAACCCTTAAAAACCCCAAAATTCACCTAGGGTAGTGTACGGACACTTGGAGGCCTAAAACCTGGAAAATATTTGAGCTTTTGCCAATTGAACAACAGTCCTTTTGGGGAGTTTCACAAGTTGGGTCATCATTTGCAAGAGAGAGCCCTAAAAGTACTGAATGGAGGCCTAATTGGGCTCATTCCTTGTAGCCCTATTTTGTAGGAAAGAAGCAAAATAGTGAGATCGGTAACAAATAGGAAGGTATAAACCTCTTGGGGGCACATGAATGGATGGAAAACCATGTCTAAGACCTGTCCTATCCTTTCTAGGACCTAAGAAGGTGTAGGACAAGCCAAACCCTTATTAGCCTATATAAGGTTTCTTTTGAATTTCATGAGTAGGTGAGACCTTAGGAGAAGTATTATAAGTTGTTGGTGGGTGGATTGGGAAAGGTTAGGGGATTCTACAAGCAAGGGAAGTCCTAGAGACCCTAGGGTGTGGTTAGAACACCTGGTGATCCAAGGAAAGGATCAAAGAGCATAGACTAGGCTAGTCTATCCCATACCCATTCCCATCAGATTGGTATCAGAGCAAGTTAAAGATTTGGTCGACCGTGCATGTCTCTATATTCTGGTGAATTAGTAGGGGAGAACATAATGGTCACTAATGCAGAGCTGGCTAGGGAGGTAGAAGAGCAGAAGGAGAAAAATAGACTCCTTGAAGATGCTATGAGTGAGATAAGGAACAAGTTGCAAGAAGTGGTTGATCAGAGAGAAAAAGAACTTTGGGGTGCAGACAATAGTGACAGAGGTAAGAAGGCAATTGATCTTGATAAGATCATACCTAAACCAGACCCCTTAATCAATGAAGAACCTTTTGTAAAGGCCATCAAGGCTTTGAATACAAAAGCTTTTGAAGGATTGCCACATTTCAGTGGAAGGATGGATATTGACACCGTCATGGAATGGATTGAGGGTATGGACAACCATTTTGAGTGTGAGGGTGTGACAGAAGCCCAAAAGGTTAAGGTTTCCAAATCTAGACTAAGGGGAGCAGCCTTGACATGGGGGAAATACTTACAAGAGGAGAGGATTAGCATGGGGAAGCTACCTATTGCAAATTGGAAGGCCATGGTGAGTAATATCAAAGAGAACTACTTGCCAGAGGACTATGAAGTCCAACTTCATAAGAAGAGACAGGGATTGAAGCAGAAGGATCTTGATGTGGCCTCCTACACAAAGGAGTTTCAAAAGCTTTGTCTTAGATCCAAAGTCCAAGAAGAAGAAACCATCAAGGTGGCTAGGTATCTAAGTGGTCTAAAGTGGAACATCCAAGAGGAGATAAGCCTATGAACTCCTACCACTATCCAAAAGTGTCATTAGCTTGCTGCTAAAGTAGAAGAGAGGAACAAAAGGAAGGGAGACCCCAACAACAGGGGTAGAGGCAGAGGTAGAGATCAAATGAATCACCGAGGTGGTTACCAAAGCAAGACAAGTGAACAAAGGAATCAAGGAGAGTCCAAGTTGATTGAGCATAATAGTGAGATCACTCTTAGAGGAGGTCATTCTCAAGGTAGAGGTGCACAAGGGGGCCCAAATAGGGGCCGAGGTATTGGCAAGAGCAGTTCCTACATTGCAACCATGAAATGCTACAATTGTGGCCAATTGGGACACCCGACCTATAGATGCCCTGACAAGCCTACATCATCAAACAATGGAAAAAGGGTTGCTTATGCCCATGAAGACACATCAAGTAGCAAGACACCTGAGGTGGACCATATTAAATCAAAGATTGGAGAAAATCTTATGTTTAATAGAGTCTTGATAAGATAGTCTGTTAAGGATGAACCTAAGCATAGGAGAGAATTGTTTAGGGTGAGATGCAAGATCCTTGGTAAAGTTTGCAAGGTGATCGTTGATTCAGGGTCAACTGATAACATCATATCAGATGAGGCAGCCAAGAAGTTGAAACTCACAAGGATAGCCCACACTAGCCCTTACAAAGTGACATGGTTGAATCAAGAGCAGAGTGTGCTTGTCAATGAACAGACTTGGGTAGAGTTCTCTATTGGAGGATACAAGGATAAGATCCTTTGTGATGTGTTACCCATGGATGCCTATCATCTACTACTAGGTAGACCCTGGCAATTTGATAGGAAGGTGATCTATGATGGAGAGGAGAACTCCATTTCCTTCAAGAAGGACAGTAGAACCTTTAAGATTCAGTCTCTAACAGAGAATGATGAGGGAACCTCAAGAACACCTAGTGTCTTACTGAATACTGGTAAAGAGTTCTTACACTTGCTACATGAGGAGGAGACAGTGAGGTGTGCCATCTTTGTGAAGCCAAAGGAGGAGGAAGACAAGTTGCAAACAGAGGTACCCAAGGAGGTGGAGCAAATGTTGCAAGAGTATAAGGACATAGTGAGTGATGGAGCACCTGCAACACTTCCACCAAGAAGGTCTATAAGCCATGAAATAGACTTTGTTCCCGATGCATCCCTACACAATAAAGCTGCATATAAGCTCACACCTGATCAAAACAAGGAGGTGGCAAGGCAAGTGCAAGAGTTGTTGGATCAAGGATTGATCAAGAAGAGCATCAGCCCATGTGCAGTCCCGGTAGTGCTGGCATCAAAGAAGGGAGGCAAGTGGAGACTTTGCATTGATTCAAGGGAAATCAATAGGATCACCATAAGGTATAGATTTCCTATTCCTAGAATAGAGGATTTGATGGACTATTTAGGTGGTGCCATGTATTTTACTAAGTTGGACCTTAAAAGTGGTTATCATCAGATTAGGATCAAGGAGGGTGATGAGTGGAAGACCGCTTTTAAGACCACAAAAGGGCTGTATGAATGGCTTGTGATGCCATTTGGACTCACCAATGCCCCAAGAACCTTCACGAGGTTGATGAATGAGGTGTTAAAGGACTTCATAGGCAGGTTTGTGGTGGTGTACTTAGATGACATACTCATCTATAGCAGAACCAAAGAGGAGCACCTAGAACATCTGAGGTTAGTCCTAGAGAGGTTGCATGAAGAGAAGTTGGCAATCAACTTAGAGAAGTGTGAATTTTTGAAGCAAGAGCTGGTCTACTTGGGATTTGTGGTGTCTAAGGGAACCTTGAAGATGGATCCAAGCAAAGTGGAGGCAATCTTGAATTGGCCTGCCCCTAAAACAAGGACTGAAGTTAGGAGTTTCCATGGTTTAGCCCAATTCTATAGAAAGTTTGTGATGAAATTCAGTGGCATATGTGCACTAGTACTTGACACCATAAAAGGAGGCCTAAAAACCAAATTCAAGTGGACTGAATAGGCTGATAAAGCATTCCAATTATTGAAGCAAGAAGTAGCCACAAAACCCATCCTACTCTTACCTACTTTTGACAAGCTATTTACATTGGAATGTGATGCAAGTGGCATTGCAGTAGGGTGTGTATTGAGTCAAGAGGGAAGGCCCATGGAATTTTTTAGTGAGAAGCTTAATGAAGCAAAGAAGAAGTACTCAGCCTATGACCTAGAGTTGTATGCACTAGTTCAGTCTCTCAAAAAGTGGAGGCATTACCTACTCCCAAAGGAATTTGTGGTGTTCACAGATAACCAGGCTTTGAGTTACATTAACACTCAAGAGAAGCTTAGAAATAGACATTTGAAATGGATGGAATACCTCCAATCCTTTACATTTACCATCAAGCATAAAAAGGGGCAACTCAACAAGGTGGAAGATGCTTTAAGCAGAAAGTTGTTGACTATCCAAGAGTTACAATTGCAGAGCATAGGAATAGAAGGTTTCAAGGACCTCTATGAAGTAGATGAAGACTTCTCATCAGCCTACAAGGTCTGCAAGGAGTTTGAGAATCATTTTCATGGTGAGTATATAGAATACACTCTTGAAAGTGGTCTCTTGTTCAAAGGTAATCAGTTATGTGTGCCTAGAGGATCCATGAGAGAAAATCTCATACAAGAGAAAAACAATGGTAGTCTAAGTGGACACTTTGGGATCAATAAAACCTTGGATCTAGTACAGAGGTACTAGTATTGGCCTAGGTTGCCAAGGGATGTGAGAAGGTATGTAGAGTAGTGTGGTGTGTGTCAAAGAGCCAAAGGAGGGTCAAGTAATGCAGGCCTCTATCAACCATTACCAGTCCCAAATAGGCCTTGGGAGTGTGTGAGCATGGACTTTGTAGTAGGACTCCCCAAGACAAAGATAGGTATGGATAGCATCTATGTGGTAGTATACAGGTTTTCTAAGATGAGCCATTTCACTCCATGTAAAACTACTCATGATGCTAGCTATGTTGCACATCTCTTCTTTAAGGAGATTGTAAGGATTCATGGACTCCCACTAATTATTGTTTCAGATAGGGATAGGAAGTTCATGGGCCATTTTTGGAAAACCTTATGGAAAAGACTAGGGACCAATTTATCATTTAGCTCAGCTTACCATCCACAAACTGATGGTCAAACTGAAGTCATTAATAGGGTGTTAGGCAACTTGTTGAGGTGTCTAACCAAGGAGTATGGGTAGACGTGGGATCTACTCATTCCACAAGCGGAGTATGCCTACAATGACAGTGTAAATAGGACCACTGAAAGGAGTCCTTTCGAGGTTGTCTATGGTAGACATCCAAGGGGAGTGTGTGAACTAAGAGAACTTGGTTCCATGGAGATGAATAGTGGGCAAGCTGAGGACTTCACTCAAACCATCAAGGAGGTCCAAGAATAGGTCAAGAGAGCCATCCTAGAGTCTACAAAAAAATTGAAAGCTAAAGTGGATGAGAAAAGGAGAGAGGTTCAATTCAAAGTGGGTGACTATGTGATGGTCCATCTGAGCAAAGCTAGAATGCAAAGTGGCAAGCCTACTAAATTGCAAATGAAGAGGGTAGGACCATGTAGAATTCTATCAAGATATAGTGAGAACGCCTACAAGGTTGATCTTCCTTCAGATTTGGCTATGTCACCAGTCTTTAACGTTGCTGATCTAGTATTATACAAGGGTAAAATAGCAGGGCAAACTGAGAATCAAGCCAAGGTACTGCAGGACTTGGATGTGAATGCCTTATCTCAAATGAAGTAGCCCATAGCAGAGGAGATCTTGGAGTCAAGGGTGAAAAATTCTACTAGACACCAAGTCTATATGGAACACTTGGTGAAGTGGGCAGGTCAACCTGAGTCTGAAGCCACTTGGGTTGAAGAGGGCAGGTTCAAGAAACTTGGTATTGACCCGGCTCTCATTTCTCCCCTAGTTCCTTAATTTTGTGTAGAGGGGGAGTATGGTATAGGAGCACCCTTCTAAGGTCTTCCTCCTTTTGGTTTTTGTTGGTGTTTTGCTTCTTTAAGAGGCCATTGTAAATGTAATAAGAGCCATGAGCTCATTGGTCTTATTTAGGTCCTAGGCTCTCAAGTCTTGGTTGATGTTTCTTGTGGAGGAGAGGGTAAGTGTGCCATTGTTGAGTTTGGGGTCCTTTTAGCATGGTGGTGTCCATAGGATAGCCCAATGTAGGCCTAGGAGTCAAGAAAGGCAACATTGCAAAAGTTGCTCAAAAGTTGCATGACAACTTTTCAAAGTTGTCAAGCAACTTTTCCACCTAATAGGTCAAAAACCTTAGTTTAGCATGGAGAACCCTAATTTTGGCACATAGACTGAGGAAAGGATACTATATATTGTTAAAAACCCTAAAATGATGGGGGGGGATGTTAGTTTTTGTACGGTCCAAGAAAAGAGACCTTGACTGTGATTGTAATTTTGTTGCCAGTCAGCACAAATGGAGCATCAAAGAGTGATAATGGATTGTTTTAAAGACTAAAATATGTTGAGAGATTTGTGTTGTGTTTATTCTTCCATTTTGAGCAATTAGTTTTAGTGCGTTATGCAGGTTTTGAGTCCTTTGTAATTATTTTGTAAAACACTCTTTCACTGTCCAGTTTTGGACTGTTTTGTGTCAATGGGTTGACAACTCCTATTCCCATTGTGGAATTGCCATGAAACCATGGGGAATAGGAATGCAGACCCTATACATTACCTCAGAGCAAGCAGGGCCCTTGAAGATGCAGGGAAGCCATCCAAAGACCCACTCCTAGGTGAGACTGGCCAGTGCCCGGCTAGGAAGGGTTAAGGTTGCAGAGGTCCATGAGAGCAAGGAAGGTCAGAGGAGGATGCACCCTTTGGAAAAGTTGTAGAGGGGTGTGTGGAGCACCATTTGTGAGAAGGAGGAGCTTCCACCAATCTAGAAAAGGTGGTAAAAACACCAAACCATCATTGTGACCCTGGCAGGCTTAAAAACCCTCTTAAAAACCCTTAAAAACCCCAAAATTCACCTAGGGCAGTGTACAGACACTTGGAGGCCCAAAAAATCAAAAATATTTGAGATTTTTCCAATTGAATAGCAATCCTTTTGGGGAGTTTAACAAGTTGGGTCATCGTTTGCAAGAGAGAGCCCTAAAAGTCCAGAATGGAGGCCTAATTGGGCTCATTCCTTGTAGCCCTATTTTGTAGGAAAGAAGCAAAATAGTGAGATCGGTAACAAATAGGAAGGTCTAAACCTCTTTGGGGCACATGAATGGATGGAAAACCATGTCTAAGACCTACCCTATCCTTGCTAGGACCTAAGAAGGTGTAGGACAAGCCAAACCCTTATTAACCTAAATAAGGGTTCTTTTGAATTTCATGAGTAGGTGACACCTTAGGAGAAGTATTATAAGTTGTTGGTTGGTGGATTGGGCAAGGTCAGGGGATTCCACAAGAAAGGGAAGTCCTAGAGACCCTAGGGTGTTGTTAGAACACCTGGTGATCCAAGGAAAGGATCAAAGAGCATAGACTAGGCTAGTCTATCCCATACCCATTCCCATCACAATCCAATCCCACAAAGCGGTTTTATCCCTGTAATCATTGGTAGCATAGATTGAGCATATGTCGATGATGGTTTTGTTAATGTCTAGTGAGGCCCATACCGCTCTGTTATATAGTGAGAACCCTTGGTTCACTATGTGATCTTTCCATCTGGGGTTGATGAGCAGCCAAACTTCCCCTCTACCTTTATCATGATATGAACATATCTTAATAGAGTCTTTCTAGATAAACTCTAGATTGACTTCCAAGGTAAATTTGACTACTTTGAGGTCTTGTAGCATGACGACATCCACATCCTTGTGCTGATTAACAAACTTCCTAACTATTTGCTTCCTGTCTAGTGACTCCTTACTTCTAATATTCCATGAGATGCACTTCATCATGACAATATATGATTTATTTACTCTTTAGAGGCCTTAAACCTGTTAAAACACCTAGGGAACTCTTTCTTATCTTCATTGTTCCTTCTATTAGTTGATCCCTTGTTCTTTGAACCCAGTGGTCTACCTCTTCTTCTTCTGGGTAAAGCCTCAGGGTTCTCATTATCCGTCATCCATTCCCCTTCTGCCCCAGTGTAATCATCATTCTGAGATTCCCTCCTCTAGATTAGGGAACTTCTTGAGGACATACTGACTGGGGGCCTCACCACTCTTAGAACAAGGTTTGAGTGCCCTCAAGCTATTGGAATAGTCTAGGGTTTATTCCTCAAGGGCTAGGGTTTTACTACACCTGGCATTACAACATTTAGGGTCAACAACAATGACCTCAATCACACAGTTGTCCGTGATTTATACAAACTTCTTAGGGGGAAGGGAAATGACCATTTTAGGAGTGAATTATGTATGAAAGAGAGAGTTTTTTGCAATATCCGTGACACATGTTAAGGCAAGCTCATATGAGACATCCATGTCTGTCGAGTTCTTATGAGAAGCCTCTAAACTCACAGTCTCACCAAGACTCCCTCTAATACCCAACTCACTACTGACACTGTCTCTCCCTTCGAGACTTTGTTTATCGAGTTTATTAGGGGTAGGGTCACAATCAGGAATCTCATTTCTAGGGGAATCTCTTGCACGTCATCATCCATAGGCAAGGCCAAGTTGTTCCCCACAAAAGATTTATCCTTTCTAATCCTTAAATTATTAGTGCTATTCGCTCTAATTTTCTCCAAAGCCAATTGTTGGCCATTTTTTCTTCTCCTTTTCCTAGGTTTTTTTTCAACCACTTGAAAACCATCTTGTTTCTCTTCAACCATATATTTTAGGGCATCTGATATAGCATAATGAGTTGTGGAGATGTTATCAACAATTCCAGTGTTAGCATTTTTACCAAAAGCTGTGGTTTTATTATTTTCTCCACTTATAACACTATTGATTTTTTTGTTAATGGAGTTAAGATTATCCAGGATCGGAACCTGATTTCCGTGGACAAGGGATGGATTTCTATGTTCATTGTGGGCTTTCTCCACACTCTTTTATTGATTAATGATGGGGCAATTCTTCTGGATATGACCCTCTTTTCTGCAGAGGAAGCACACATCGATCCTTCCGAGGATTTCAATAGGGCAAGAAACAAGTTCATTTTCTAGATTAATGTTTATCGAATTGGGAAGGTCAAGACCAGAGTTGATCGAAACCAGAACCCTAGCGTCCAAATGAGGTATAAGAGAGGCCGAGCTATCCCACCAAATAGTCTTGCCAATCGGTTCAATTATTTGTGGTATAAATCTCCATAACAATGGAGGAACATTTTTAACCAGAATCCATCTAGGGCACGAAAGTGCCAAAATTTCTTCATTGACCGCTTCACGCAACCACCCTAGGGCACATAATGTGCATTTTCCAGCCATCCAATATTGTTTGCTAACAACTTCCATTTGCGTTTTATGATCTTTGAAAAAAATTAAAAATAAACCTTTTTGAATTAATCTACAGAATGAGACATGATAACCTAATTTAGTATTCCATACATTTCTAAACCAATCATCAAGAAATTTTTGGGCTGGACATTTATCGACATCAACATCCACAAAGAAAATAGTAGTATCTCTTAACCTATCTTTCTCCATATTAATTTCATTGCACATTATTTCATTAGGAGAAATGGAGATGGATCCCAGTGTATAGTTAGGGTCCTTACCTTCTCCATGGGGGCCGCCATTTTCACTAGACACAAACCTATCATCCTTTGCGATGATGAAGAGTGGTTGATGGATGACTTACTTGAAGGTTTTTTTCTTCACTTCATCTGCTTTCACTTTGTCACTTGACTTGTTGGTGCCTCTCGAAGTGCCTTCAAATAAAAGCACATTAACTAATCCCACTGAGAGGAGTGAAGATGACGGCGGCGAAGGACAAGAAGCAATAACGCCTACAAAAAAATGAAGAATAGAGAAATACTAACAAGAAAACACGCAAAAGGAAACTTTCCTACGTGGAGGAGGCCGTTTGCACTCCCTCACATCAGTGGCTACAACCCTTGCAGCCTCATGCCAACCTTGATGGCAAGCCCTAGTTGCAGGCAAAGTTGCAGATCCTCATCCCCATATCAATGCAAACAATTTCCTCCATTGGTGTCTTGATTATGAGTAGTTGCCTTTTATATTGAATATCGTTCCTATTTTACTTACTTGATTAGTAATGCATATATATTAAATGGTGTCCATTTAAATATTTTTAAAAATTATAGAAGTTATATGAAAAAAAAAGTATATAAATATAACAACTTACCTTAATCGAAACTATCTATGAGGGGTAATTTCATCTTTTGCCTATGATGATTGTATTGGAAAGGTTCTTGATTATGGGATAAACCAAGGAAGTGTGTTTTCACCTACCCCAAAAGGGTTTAAATTGGCCAATAAATTTAATTAATATTCTCCTTTTTATATCTGTGAGATTTTGCCAAGATTAAGGGCACAATGAAAAGTATTAAAATAGAGACAAAAGAATGACAAGAACAAACTGTATTCTCATCAATATGAAAATGATCAACTGGATTCACCAATACAATGAATATAGGCCTTCTTATATAGGCAAGGCCATATGGATGTACGAGCACACAATCATGACATGTGGCTCAATGAGAAACAAGGGTAGGTAAGAAATACTAGGGGTAGGTAGGAGAAATAATATAATATTCCACAAGAGGTGGATGACCCACCAAATGTGGAGTGTAACAGCAAAATAAGACCACAAAAGGTGGAATTTCTCCTACAAGCTCTATCCCTATGTGCACACTTCCCTAAGTGTCTCAAATCCAAACTACGAAGAAATGCATTATCCTAAGTGAACTTAAGTAAAGTGTAATAATATCCATAATGAATATTTATTTACACCAACACCCCCCCTTAAGTGCAACTTAGGGGAATGAAGACTCAAGTCAATAATGCAAGATGGGTCCTGGCTACTAGGCCATGATAGGTACCCATGTACAATATGCAAATGCAAGAAAAACTATGCAATGCAATCTCTCACAAACGGAGAAAACCCAATGGGAAAAAACTCCCCCCCAAAAGAGAGATGAATGTACAAAAGACTCTCAAAGAGGAAAAATTCCCCCCCATAAGAGAGGAAGGAGAAGTCAGCTAACCCCCCCTAATGACACATCTCACACCCCCAAGAGAGCTCGCAACTACTGGAACTTACTCTTGGTGAAAGGTTTGGTGAATATGTCAGCAACCTGCTCCGCTGTAAGACAATACTGCAAATCAATGACCTGCTCCTGAATGAGCTCTCAGATATAGTGCATATGAATCTCGATGTGTTTGGTCCACTGGTGCTAGACCGGGTTCTTCGAGATTGCAATAGCACTCTGATTGTCGCAATGTAGAACTGTTGGTCGTGGAGTGGTGAATCCAAACTCTGTGAGAATCTGCTGGAGCCAAATGGTCTCAATCGCTACGTTAACAACGCCTCGATACTCAGCCTCAGTCGAAGAGAGAGCATTAGCATGTTGCTTCTTGCTCTACCAACAAATAGGGCCTGAACCAAGGTGAAAACTATAACCAGAAGTAGACTTATGATCATCAAGATCGCCAGCCCAATCGGAGTCTGTGTAACCAACCAAGCGAAGTCCTGTGCTTGCTGCATAGTGAATCCCATAGTGATGTGTACCCTGGATGTAATGAAGGATGTATTTGGCAGCTTTCCAATGAAGCTCATGTGGTTCCTGCATGAAGCGGGAAACCATGCCAACTGCAAATGAAATATCAGGGCGTGTATGGGTCAAGTAGATGAGACTACCTACATCAACTGGTAGAGAAGAACACTGAGCCTCAAGCTTGACTTTTGAAAGAAAGGGAGTCAGGGCAGGCTTACAATCAACCATATGAAAGCGTGCAAGTAGATCAAGAGGATACTTGGGCTGTGATAGTGTAATTCTGGAAGGTGACTGTGAAATCTCTATCCCGAGAAAGTAGTGCAAAAGACCCAAGTCAGTCATAGCAAATCTGTCATGCAAAGCAAATTTGACCCTGCTAATGATGGATGTAGTACTTCCTGTAATGATCAAGTCGTCAACATAGAGCACAAGTATCAGGTGAGAGTCATCCTGTCACAAAATGTAAACATTCAGATCAGAATGACACCTGGTGAACCCTGCAAAGAGAAGAAAGGAATCCATCTTGGCATACCAAGCCCTAGGGGCCTGCTTAAGGCCATAGAGAGATTTCCTTAGTCTGCAAACCAAAGAAGTATCCTGGATGAAACCTTGTGGCTGCTCCATATAAATCTCCTCATCAAGATCACCATGAAGAAAAGCACTCTTCACATCCATCTGATGTACAACCCAACCATGAGCTGTAGCAATAGCAAGTGTCAAGAGAATGGAGTTCATCTTGGCTACGAGTGCAAAGGTCTCAGTATAGTCAACACCGACAACCTGAGAGAAACCTTTCGCAACAAGTCGAGCCTTATACTTATCCACACTACCATCCACTGCAAACTTGGTCTGATAGATCCACTTACATCGAACCATCTTTCTCCCCTTAGGGAGATGGACTAAATCCCATGTGTTGTTCCTCATCAAGGAACTATACTCTTCCTCCATAGCTTGGTCCCACTCAGGAACCCCTGATGCTTCCTGAAATGTCTGTGGTTTGAAAGCAGTAGCAAGGAATGCATTTGGAAGATCCTGATGTTGTGATCGATTTCTCTGTGTATCTGAAGGATCCCCAACAAGAGAACCCACTGACTCAAGTGTCTGTTGAGCCCAACAAGGTCTAGGCAGAGGTGGAGAATGAGGCTTCTCAACTACAAGTGGATCTTGCGGAGGTGTAACCCTGCGAGTCAGAGTTGAAGGAGTCTCATCATTTGAATCACTAGCATCACTATCCACAATGGAGGAAGGTGGAGGAGGTAGAGAGGCCAAGCTAGGAGAGCTTTCCTCAAAGTGAAAACTCCTCTCAATGAACACCTCATGTGTCTCAGGATCCATCAATCTATATGCCTTAACACCCTCAAGATATCCAACAAATATGCAAGGCTGACTCTGAGGTTCCAATGCCTTGCGTTTTTGCGGAGGTATACGAGCCCATGCTGGACACCCAAAGATTCTGAAATGTCTCACAATCGATTTCCTACCATCCCAAGCCTCAAAAGGAGTAATACCTTGCAAAGCTTTGTGAGGAACCCAACTCTGGATGTGTGTGGCACAACTGATAGCCTCTACCCAAAAGGCGGGATCAAGAGAACGTGCATGAATCATACAGCTAGCCATTTCTTTGAGAGTTCTATTCTTGTGTTCTGCAACTCTGTTCTGTTAAGGAGTGTATGCAACATAATGCTGAAGATCAATCCCCTCAAATGTACAAAAATCCTTAAGTCTTTTGTTCACATATTCCCTTCCATTATATGTGCAAAGAATCTTCACCACTTTCCCAGATTTCTTCTCCACACAAGTCTTGAAGTCCTGAAATCTGTCAAATACTTCACTCTTATGAATGAGAAAGTAGACCCAAGTGAAGCGAGAGTAGTCATCAATGAAGGTGAGGAAATAGCAGGCCTTGCTAAATGAAGGTGCTGGAAATGGACCTGCTACATCGCTATGAACAAGTTGAAGAGCTTCCAAAGCTCTCCAAGCTTTCCCCTTATCAAACTTCTCCTCGAGATGCTGGAAATGGCAAAGTGGACTTCTGATTTCAATTTTACAACTGCCTCAATAAGGCCAAAAGAGACTCAAACTAATAATGCAAGAGATTTAAACTAAGATCCAAGCAATTTACAAGTACCAAATAGGCCAAATACGACCAATATCTGAAAGTATAATTTCTACTTAAAATATTTGAAATCTGATCAT
Organism: Cryptomeria japonica; assembly: GCF_030272615.1. Classification (NCBI taxonomy): domain Eukaryota; kingdom Viridiplantae; phylum Streptophyta; class Pinopsida; order Cupressales; family Cupressaceae; genus Cryptomeria; species Cryptomeria japonica. The sequence goes on from NC_081406.1 coordinate 24,284,083, forward strand.
ATATTATGAAAGTAGTTGAAAAAAAATGCACTTTCAAAAAAACGGCACCTGAAAAGGAGGTTGTATGAGCTCAAACGAGGCCTTTGAAGTTGCAGAATTGAGGATTGGACAGGTGCAACTGAGAGAATCTGAAAATTCTGAAAACCCTATGCACCAAAACTAAAAAATAACCACACCACTGTGAAGAGCATGAAAAATTAGCCCAAATCAAAAAAAATTGCACCCAAAAAGGAGCAAAATTGAGCAAGTTATGGGCCTCCAAAGTTGACCCAAAAATCCAAATTGCTCAACGGAGAGGGGTCTAAAAATTTCCAAAGAAAATGCTGACTGGGCGCTGACTGGGTGCTATTGACTGGGCGCTGACTGTGCGCTGACTATGTGCTGCTGACTAGGTAGAAGGTACGGATCCCAAAAATAATTTTCAAATTTTTTTTTTCAAACTGGAAAATATTTTTCAATTTTTTTTTTTTTTTTTGAAATAAATCCGAAAATTCCGCACCGTACTGCCCGAATTGGGTAATTTCCTCCACATCCAAAAATCGATTTTCGCCAAAATAGGTCGAATTTATACTCGATTTTTATCGAAACGACCTCCTAGATGCAATGGTGAGGTCGAAAACGCTCCAAGATGCCTCCAAAAAGCACAGTTCCTCAGATCCGAAAATAGAAGCCTTCCACGATGTCTCCAAAAAACAATCAATGAAGCCCCAATGGCTCTGATACCATGTGAGATTTTGCCAAGATCAAGGGCACAATGAAAAGTATTAAAATAGAGACAAAAGAATGACAAGAACAAACTGTATTCTCATCAATATGAAAATGATCAACTGGATTCACCAATACAATGAATATAGGCCTTCTTATATAGACAAGGCCATATGGATGTATGAGCACACAAACATGACATGTGGCTCAATGAGAAACAAGGGCAGGTAAGAAATACTAGGGGTAGGTAGGAGAAATAATATAATATTCCACAAGAGGTGGATGACCCACCGAATGTGGAGTGTAATAGCAAAATAAGACCACAAAAGGTGGAATTTCTCCTACAAGCTCTATCCCTATGTGCACACTTCCCTAAGTGTCTCAAATCCAAACTATGAAGAAATGCATTATCCTAAGTTAACTTAAGTAAAGTGTAATAATATCCATAATGAATATTTATTTACACTAACAATATCACATGTAGCTAAGCTCAACAGTTGGATGTTAGATACTACATGCACACACATGTTCCATTCCCAAAAGTTGATGTTGGTTTTCTAGGATACTTCATCGCGAGGGACGAGAGCTTGTCATGAGCACTACAAAGCATAAGATTCGTTTAGTTGGGCGGATAAAATGCCTGGGTCATATGTCCATCTTCCAGATTGGAGATGGAGGTGAGACTGATGGCAAGAAAGTGGCTACATCTGAAGACAATGATTCGTGTATTTTATTGTAAAATCTTGTGTATTAAAAGTATGTTGTACTATTTAAACATTGTAATAAGACCAAATGTGGTCTCATGATCAAGCTATAAAAGCTATGTAAGGTATGTAAAGGGCCTGTGAGGCCTACTATCAAAGATATGATAGGAAGTCACCAAGAGCATGTAACTAACTGAAAAGTAAGGAAAACTACTAACCGCTAACCTACTAACATGTGTCCTTCTTGTGCATGATTTGTGGATTGTTTGCTATCATGCTTAGTTTCCTTCATATCATGAATGCTTGGTTAAATTGATGCTTACTTTAACCATACACATGAACCATTATGTATGCGTTCTCTTTTGCTTGATGCTTAGGTTGAATGGTTATATTGGTGCTAATTTAAGTTATCCTTAGTTTGTAAAAGTCGTTAAATTGACATAAGTATTCATAGTTCTTCATACACACTAACTTATGGTTATCTTTAATTAATCTCACTCATATATTTGCTAACTAATTGGTTAGAACATTTATCCATTTTGTCATTTTTTTTTCATAGCTTATGGACCTTACTTATATTTTACTATATATTGAATGTAGTATTTTGTACTCTTATTAATGGAGATTTGTTTAAATGCATAATAGTTAACTTAAGACTTGCATTTATGTAAATATAAATTTACTTAGATTTAATTAGGAATCAATGATGTTAGTTTTTCTAAAGTTAGGACTAGCGGGTCCTTACAAGAGATATCAAATTATGAAAATATTTAATATACATAGTGAGTTTGAAGTAAAATAGTCGAATAGATCATTTAGAGTATTTGAAAGAAATTGTAGAATGTAATGCACAACATAGATGATATATTGTTTTAAAGCAATTATGGTTTTGAAAATTCAAAGCATGCATAGATAAATTATAAGTTGTTATGGAGAAAACTAATATTATACTTGTTATGTGTATGTGTTAAACAATTTAGACATTACAAAAATATAAGATTTTCAACAAAATTTGAATTATGTATTAATAAATAGATACATAAAATTATAAAAAGCATTCAATTGCATTTTGCTTTTTCCACTCATGGTGTGATCTGTCACTTCTGGGGCTTTTGGCATTCCCTCCCTTAGTTGCACTTCTGGATTTTTGAACATTGGGAGCCTCTTATTTCTGATAAAGTCTACATTTAACCCATTTCTAAAGAGTACTTATTGCTAAATTTGAGATTGCTCAGGACAAAAACAAGATTTTATGTGATCATTTTTTAGTTGGGAGGACAAATATTTATTGATGATCAAACCTTGGCATTATGGTTTTAATCCAACCTCTGAGACATTTAAGAAGATCCTGATCTGGGTTCGGCTCCCTAATCTCCCTCTTCATCTTTGGGTTGATCCTCTTTTAGAGGAAGTGGGAGATGCTCTTAGGGATTTTTTGATGATGGATGAGGAATCATCCGATATTTTTCATTCCACCTATGCCTGTATATTAGTTGATATAGATGTTTCAAAAGGGTTGCCTACTGAGATTTAACTCAAATCTTTGTTGGGCAGTTGAGTTCAAACTTTGGACTATGAAGGGATTCCCTTCAGATGTAGAAGATGTTGGCAAATGCACACTCCAATGAGAAATTGTAGGTGATTGAAGGTTTTGTCATTGATGACAACCTTGCAATCATATGATACCAGCAAGACAAGAAACTGGCATCGGCACCGACAGACAAACTCTACACCGACACACAGAACACCGGCAGTGAAGGGAAGGACACCGACACCTTGGCCGACCTCAATTTTGTTTGGAATGTATTTTGTAATTAATTATAAAATCATTGAAAGCCAACATGGCGAGTTGTAATATGACTCATATATGTATGAGATCATTTTGTAATAGGAAAGACATGTGATAGGATGCGAGATAAGTAGACCTAATATGCAAATTATAGGTTAAGGGTTTATGTATGTAGCAGAGCTTAAACCGGTACTGGATCTGGCATAGCAGATGCTAATCTGAAGCAGTACAAGATATTGGATTAATATAATCCATTTTTGTAAGTCAGTGTGACTTCTTTTGTAATCGAGCAATGAGCTCTAGGCACTTGGCCTTCCTGCATGTGCAGGCCCCTATTGTAAGAGTAATATTCCCTTATTGGCCAGTAAGCGAATATTATGGGTCACGAATCCCACTGAGGTTTTTCCCACACTGGTTTTCCTCGTTAAAATACTGTGTTATGGTGTGCTTCTCATGTGGTTGTTGTTATTTTTGTTTACTACATTATTTCTGGTTTATTGGTACGCAGTTTCAATATATTTTTCATGTTTTAAGTCAAGTAAATTTATAAATTGGTCAGATATTGATTCACCCCCCCCCCCCCCCCCTCTCAGTATCTTTGGGAATACTAACAATTGGTATCAGAGTCTGGTCCTCTATTTTTAGAAGCCTAACAACTTGAGGAAGATCTTATCATCGGTAGAGATGGAAAACTTGAGAAAATAATTGGAAACAACTCTTTTAGACTATGATGCAGAAAAGGTGAAGAATATCAAACTTGAAGATGATCTAAAAGCTGCTCAAGATATTATTCAAGCACTTCAAGAGAATTTTACTATTGCAAGGAACAAGAGAAGAGAAATTTATGAAAAGATTCGGAATGAGAATGATGAAAATGAAACTCATAATGATCTGGTAAACAAGCTAAGACAAGAGATCAATACAACACATAATGAGATGCAGGATATGACTATGATATTTTGTAAAGAAATTGAAGATAGAAAGAAGAATGAAGAAGACTTGGTTAGAAGACTAAATGATGCTGGAAATGAAAACACAAGACTGAGTCATGAAAATGATATGTTGAAGACAGATCTAATGCACACACAAAATGACAGAACTGAACTCATAAGACAGAAAGGAATCTTGGAAAGTGAACTAACTGCTGCAAATCATCACAAAGAGAAATTCAAGAAAAGTTCAGAAGAACTTGGTGACATGCTGAAGAATCAGAAACCTAATGGTGATACAAATGGCCTTGTCTTTGAAGTTGGTGAAAGCTCCGGTATTGCAAACAATCATGATCATAACAAACTGATAAGACAACCTACTGCTTACAAATTTAATGGCAAATGCTTTTACTGTAACAAGTATGGTCATAGAGCAAATCAGTATAGATCTAAAAATTATCAGAACACTAATACACCCACCAGTCAATGTTTTAAATGCAACAAAGTTGGTCATAATTCAGAAAATTGCAGAATGAATGTGAGATGTTATGTTTGTGGAAGATTTGGACACTTATCTAATCAATGTAGAACACATATTGGCATAGGATATGGGAAAGCTATTCAGAAGAACAATGTGACTTGTTATGCCTGTAACAAGATTGGACATATTGCTAAATTTTGTAGAAGCAAGTCCTCATCGGCAAATAACAAAGGTCCTAGTTTGAAAGGTAAAGAAAAAGTTGAAGAGGTAAAGCAAGAATTCTCAAAACAATGGATCAGAAAGTCATATTAGAATGTTGATGTGATTATTCCTCCACCAGTAAAACAGAGTAACACTCCACCAGCAGGAAACTCTTCATCTAACTGAAGAAAATTCTTTTGGGGGTTTAGCAACAAAATGAAAAACATACTATTATTCCCTCAGTTGATTGTGAGAAGTTGAAATTACTTCTATACTGGCAGATGACTTAAGTTGTGACTTAACCGGCAAACATTAAATGTGGTAGTTGGCAAAAAAAATAACATTATAAAGCAAGTGTTTTGGCTCCTTTTTCATTCACCGAGCATTCAAATCTTTGAGAGCGTGAAAATTCCCGAGTGAAGGTACTCCAAGCAAAGAAGTGAAGCAATCCATCAAAGCACTCATCCCTAAGGCAGATTGAGGTATTATAGCTGTGGCATCTTCATCCACTCCTGAATTTATTGGAAACCCTACTGTTGTTGAAGTTGTTAAGTGACCTAGACCCATTTTTTAGCTAGTTCCCAAAATTGCTAAGAAAGATGATAGCATAGGTGCATTCTCTCAAATCCCTAAAGGAGTAGTATATGTTGAAGACCTTAGAATGTATATACATTGTCATATTGATGAACTAGGTGATGATGAAATTAAAAATATGTATAAGACTGTAATTTGTGATGAATCCAGAAATGTCAAACCTGAACATAAGATAGTAGAAACCCTAGGTTTCACTGAAATTCTTAGTATCCCAGATTTCCCCAAAGATATCATAAGGATTGTGTTAAGAAGAGTACATGGTGAATTCTTCTGGTTAGACTCTATTCATAAAATCACAAAAGAAGCAGTAAAAGCTGTAATAGGGTTACCCTCCACCGACAACAAACCAGACAAAACTAAGAAGGTCTCAAATGACTTAGTGACAAACCTATCTGGTGCAACATTTGATAAGAGATCTCTAAGGGTAAATGATGTGATACAAATATCAAATTTATTAGTATGATCTTAGGTTATAAGGCTACACATGCAAATAGGTTAAACTCAGTTTCTAGCCTATGTATTAAGAGTGCCTATGATATGGTCAATGATAATGCAAGGATAGACATATGTGAATGGCTTAAAGATGAGTTGATAGACAATTTGGGAAAGATCAAAAGAGACAAAAAGGGGACATTCAGATTTGGAAACTTACTTATTTGTTTGATGTTATACATAACCAAACAAGTACTCGGTATTGGTGCTAGAGATTTTGGATTTGATATACCGGTAGGAAAACAACTATCAGATCTATTGAACAATATGGGAGAGAACAGGGAGAAAAACATAAATGAGCATTTTCAAGAATTGAAGGCTCGAATGAAGACCAGAGTAAGACTATCACAAGCTATTGTGGATAAGTATCAAAAGGAAATCTGTTTTGTGATCAAGAAAGATGAAATTTGGATGGAGGCAATTATCCCTAGAACCATCTGGGTAACTAAAATGGGCTATGAGACAGATGATAACATCATAGAAATTTATGCAAAAGCCCTCCTTGAAGCTCCTAAGGAACCGGAAGAGAAAGTATTTGGTAATGCAGAAACAATTGAGAGCACTATACAATCAAGGAAAAGAGTTAAGAAGGTAGAAGCAATCGTTAGAAAAGGAACCCGACATGCAAAGGCAATCAAGGAAGATGTGCTAAAACAAACTGGTATAACTGAAAGTGAGTTGGAAGCACTTCAACCGGAAACTCACCTTTCACTAGTTGGAACTTCTTCAAAAAGTGACATACCTGTTGTATTCAAGAGAGTTGAGAGGAAAAGAAAACCTTCATCGGTACCTTCTCCTACACCTAAAAGGACAAGACAGAAGAAACAGGCAGTAAGGCCTCCGGCAAAGAAGATGAATCATAAGAAGAAGGTGAAACAAACTATTGCTCCTCTAGACAAACTTCTTAGAGAAATAATAGAAGATGGTAAGTTGAAGAATATCAATAAAATATACAATACACTATCAGCTAATGATAAGGAAAGTATAGAGAACAGTGTAATTTTGCACTTAGATATATACAAGAAATTCTTAATGGAAGTTGTTGATGAAATTCCAAATGACTTGTATAGGAGATTAGAAGATAGAAGATTATCTATTGTTGAACTAGATAAAAAGATTAAGATTGAAAAATTACTGGCAGTGCATCCAGTTAACTCACCTGATGAAATAGACAAATTAATCAGTGAGGCCAACCAGACAGTGTTTTCTACTGCTCACCGGCATGTAGCATTAATGGTAGACAGAGTAAAGGAAGTTTCTAAGGAAACTGTTGATGGATGGGATATTTTCTTTGTGGAGAAAGAAAAAGAGGAAGAATTACTCAGACCTAAAACTATCAAAGTATATCAAAAGGACAGAGACAAGGGTAAAGGAAAGGTAGGTGGACCACCAAGTTTAAAAATAACTGACAATATGCCCCCACCTCCTTCAAATACTCCACCTATAGATATCATTGAAAATCAACTGGCCACTGAGAGTATGGAGACTCTAGTAGAAGATACAAACCCTGAATCATAAATTCTGTATACAGTAAATGTAGATACTCGGGAAGTTAATGTCATGGTTGACAAAGAGACCACTGAGGATAAGGAGAAAGGTGTGACCACTGAATCACTGACTATTGAGGTTGAGTTAAACATAGAAAAACCTACACAGGCAGAGTAACCGGCAAAGGATACCACTGAGAAACCAGTAGATACTGTTAGCTCTAATGCTAAATGCTAATAAGATGAGAGGGGGGGGGTGAATCATACAAACTTAATCTTCAATGTATTCAACAGATTCAACCTCGGTAGCTTTAACAGATATATGTAACCAAAACTGTAAAACATACAAACTTAAGAACACATAATCATAACAACACTCATAACACCAGATTTAACGTGGAAACCCAAATAGGGAAAAACCACTATGGGATTTCAGACCCACTAAGAAATATACTCTTCTAAAGTATGCTCGGTTAAAAGAAAATCCTATTAAAGATTACAAACACATTGCTAGATGTGACCCGGTTAAGGGATTTCCCTCAGATCTGTTAGGATCTTCACCTTGTTAGAGGTGACCTTGTTAAAGGGTTTCAAACACTCAATCAAAATGTCACCTTGCTAGAGGATTTACAAATAAGACTGTTAAGTCCACTCGGTTAAGAGATTTTCTGTCACTTACAAATAAATAACAGTACGAGTATGTCTGCAACTTTACATCTAAAATGCTAAAGCAGATTCATATTTGCTCAATACAATCTAGTCATAGGACTTATCTTGTCCCTCTGTTGGGCTCCTTACTCTGTTATTCAAACAGGTCTTCAAGCTTCTATGCTCGGTAATCACTATGTAGCATTCCTGTGCTTACACTTGCCCACATGCATTGTTTATCAACAGTTCCTTATTTATAAACAATTTGCTAACCGCTTAATCTCTTTGATCACATTTCCCATGATCAATCATAGCCATCAGATCTTCAATCTTGACCAGGTTCAATATATCCTTCGATCTAAAAATTGTTTACCTCACCTTGGAACTTGCACAAGGTTATTACGGTTCAATCTGAGTTGTAGATCTTCCTGCCGATCTTCCATTGCCATAGATCCTTAACAAACTTTATACACGTTGTATCAATCATTTAATAACGCATGTATTCATCCAATGCATTTTGTTATTACTCGGTTGCAACTTGGTAAATACTAAACTTCACTTGGTAGACATTCCGCCTTCATTAACCGATAGCTATAACCTTAGGGTATACCGACTAGGTTCCTTAGGGTTTACCGACTAGGTTTCTTGCTCGGTAACATAGTATAGTATTAACCTTACAAACAATAACATATGTAGGATATCAAAACAATCTAAAGAACATGATCTCATCATTGTCTAACTCGGTAATAGTTGCCCATTGAAGAACTTATTCCTCCCCTTATTCATCACATTCTTTATGTGTCTTTTACCAACATCTTAATTCTCTTCAAAACATACTTCTTAAGATATGGCAACATCATACTAAATCAGAAAATCAATTTCTTGACATCAATGACAAAATAATATTGTGAAGACAGTAAACATCCTTAATCAGTTATATCCATAATTATCAACAACCTTCTCAATATCCTAACTGAAATACCAACAATCTCCCCCTTTGGCATTGATGGCAAAACCAATTGATTTGACCTAAGATACAAATTCAGATTGATGTGATTGTGATTGCTTAGATTGCTGAAATGCTCTCCCCCTGTCATTAGTCTTCTCCCCCTGTGTGAAGTAATTTCTTTGCTGTTCGGTATCAACTCAGTCTCGGTTAGAGCATTTTGTCTTCAATTCCCGTTCTCTAATTTTGTTTCCTGCACACCTTTAGAAAACATCCTAAAGTGTGTAAATCAACATCAAATCCTAAAAGGTATTCTTTAGAGTCTTCGAATTGATGCTTTCACCGAACTCGGTCAGTGAGTAGAAGATAGGGGTAGGACCCCTAACTTACTTCTGAGATACTCAAAAGTGTCCCTTGGCAGTGGCTTGGTGAAGATATCTGCTATTTGTTCCTTTGAGCTAACATATTCCAATGCCACTTTCTTCTTTTGGACTTCTTCTCTAAGATAATGATACTTGATAGAGATGTTCTTTGTCTTAGAGTGCATAACATGATTCTTTGAATGTTTATGGCACTAGTATTATCACAGAATATAGTTACTGGCTCGGTAACTTTCTCATTTATGCCTTCCAATAGTTGTTTGATCCATGCTATATTGGTACAATTCATGTTGCAGCAACACATTTAGCTTCTGCTATTGACTGTGAAATACATCCTTGTTTCTTGCTAAGCCAACTCACTAGTCTTTCTCCTAAAAAGAAAGCTCCACCACTTGTGCTTTTCCTATCATCTATGTTGCCTGCCCAATCAGCATCAGTATAAACTTTTAAATCAAAGTCATTTCCTTTCTAATATACTAAACCATAATCCTCAGTGCCTTTCAAGTATCTGAAAATTCTCTTGATTGCCGTCATATGTGTTTCTTTGGGATCTGCAAAAAATCTTGCAACTATACCTACTGCATGTGCTATATCTAGCCTGCTGTGAACAACATATTGCAAATTTCCAATCATAGATCGGTAAAGTGCCTCATCAACAGATGTAGATTCATCATTCTTTGATAGTTTACAGTTGGTAGTCATAGGAGTACTTACTAGTTTTGAATCTTTCATTCCAAATTTCTTCAAGATTTCCTTTATGTACTTGGATTGAGTAATGAAAATCTCATCTTTCATTTTCAGTATCTATAGACCTATAAAATACTTTATCTCACCGATTAATGACATCTCAAATTCTTTTCTCATTTCATTTCCAAAGTTCTTGCATAAAGAGTCATTTCCACAAAAGATAATATCATCAACAAATTATCATCAACAAATATGGCTGAGATCAGTATTCCATTGTCTTCATCATTCTTCATGTACATATTGCTATTTTCACGTGTCCTTATAAAACTAATCTTGATTAGATAAGAGTGCAATCTTTCATACCATTCTCTAGGTGCTTGTTTCAGACCATATAAAGCTTTGTTTAGTTTACATACCTGATCTGTATTCTCTCCTTCAACAAATCCTTCAGGTTGTTCAATAAAAACTTCTTCTTCTAATATACCATTCAGAAATGCAGATTTGACATCCATTTGATATACTTTGAAATTCTTGTAAGCAGCATATGCCAACAATGTTCTTACTCCTTCAAGTCTTGCCATAGGTGCAAAAGTCTCACCATAATCAATTCCTTCTTCTTGAGCATAACCTTTGCAAACTAGTCTTGCTTTATTTCGAATGACCTCACCTTTTTCATTCAGCTTGTTTCTGAAAATCCACTTTGTACCGATTACATTTTTGTCCTTTGGTCTTGGGACCAGTGTCCATGTGTCATTCTTCTTGATTTGATCAATCTCTTCTGTCATAGTATTTATCCAATCTTCACTGTTAAATGCCTCTTTCACTATCCTTGGTTCAAATTCAGATATCAGACATGTGTTTTGTCTCAATTTATTCCTTGTCATCATTGGATCATTCTTTTCTCCTATAATCTAACTTGATGCATGATTCCTTCTGACATATTTGGCTAATATAGGCTTGGTAGATTCTGTATGATCTTCTTCATCACTCGGTCACTGGATATTCTCTTCATTTTTTTCAGCAGTTTTCTCGGTAGGACTTCTCGGTTGAACATATACAAATCCTTCATAGTCTTCTGGTTCTTTGGAGTTTCCTTCATCATTTCTTTCTACAAATTCATCAATTTTCACATTTTCACATTTGCACTTTCTACTATTTTGTTAGATGATTTGATCAAACATTTAAATGCTTTGCTTCTAGAAAAATAACCAAGAAATGTTCCTTCTTCACTTTTCTGATCAAACTTACCATTTTTGTCATCTTTGTGGACATAGCATCTACTTCCAAAGATTTTAAAATAACTTACATTAGGTTTCTTGTCATACCAGATTTCATATGGTGTCTTCAAAGTTCCTTTCTTCAGTTGTACTCGGTTCAGGGTGTAAACTGCAGTGCTGATTGCTTCTCTCCAAAATGTTTGAGGTACCTTCTTTTCTATCATCAAGGTTCTTGCACAATCCACAATTGATCTGTTTCTTCTCTCGGCTATCCCATTTTGCTGGGGTGTTCTTGGTGTAGATACTTGCCTCTTTATACCATGATCATTGCAGTATAAGTTAAATTCATCAGAAGTGAACTCTCCTCCTCTATCAGATCTAAGACATTTCAGTTGTCTTCCTGTTTCATTTTCAACTTTTGCCTTGTACCATTTAAACATTTGAAAAACTTCTGATTTTTCTTTTAAAAACATTACTGACATATGTTACTACTTATCAAATTGCCATTAGTTTCATATCCAAAGTCATACTATATTCTAGTCGGTTAGTATTACCGAATCATGCAGTCGGTACACACAGAGAAGTCGGTATGAACAGTCTAGTCGGTTACTGAAGAAAGCAGTCACAAAACACAGTATTCATTGAGCTGTTTACCGAGTAAAGTTTCATGGCTACTGAGTGATAAAGTTAACTCATCGAGTTGATATTCACCGAGTTAAATGTTTTACCAGATACATTGAACCTGGACATGCACATGAAAACGTGTTACAAGATCGAGGCACATCTAACCGTTTTTGCATTGGAAATTGCACTATGAGATTGTGTATGATTACAAGGCCAATCTAACCTATGAGATATTTTGTCTAGTTATTCATTCAAAGAATCTTTTTGTAAGATCGAAGCAATGAATCAGATCACCGCTGTAAGAGATCTATATATACAACATGATTCTAGGGTTAGAAAAAAGAGATGATATGATGTGATATGAGATACAATGAGATAGCAGTGTGTATGCATGAAGGAAGGCTGTTACAGAGACATAGAGAGGTCACCGAGAAGGTTATCAGTGAACAGTCGAAGAATAGAGTAAATAGAAGGGTTTACCGAGTTTCATTATGGGTTACCGAGGTATGCTACAAGCTAGGTAATCTTATTCAGAGCACATAGAATCTTCTTTAGCATTTCAGATGTAAAGTTCTAGATATTTATAAAGATTATATTGAAATATTTTGAATTTGTAAGAGAAACCTTTAACAGGGTAAAAGACTCTAACCAAGTCTATAAATTGTAAATCCTTTAACCAGGTGCTACACTTATATAGTGTTGTAAAAATCCTTTAGTAAGGTAGATCTAACTAATCTTAATACTCCTAACAGGGTAAGCTATTAGAAATAGCTAAATGTAGCTCTAACTAAGAATTCTTTATTATTGCAGTAGTGACGTTGTGGGTGCCATCCCCACCGTAGTTTTTCTCTCTAACCAAGAGATTCTACGTGACCAAAATATATGTGTTATGGACTGAATCATGTATGATTGTTATCTGTTGATTATAGTTTTATTTTATGTTACTGTACTATTCTGTTTATGCATAACAGTAAGGTTATTATTAGAGAAAAGTTTTGGAGTACTGATTCACCCCCTCCCTCTCAGTACATTAGCTTTCTATATTGGGCCTAACAACATCATCCTTGAGCAATCATCCACAAATAATATGAAATACTTATCACCAAAATAACTCCGAACTTTCATAGGACCACAAAGATCAGTATGCACAAGATCTAAAATTCCCTTAGAAGTGTAGGACTTACTTGTAAAGATTGATCTTGTCATCTTACCCATCTGGCATCCTCGGCACATAGCATTCTCAGGTTTCTCAAGACTCGGTAGACCTCTTACTCGGTGCTTCTTGCTTATTTTGATCATATTATCAAAATTTACATGACAAAACCTTTTATGCCATAACCAGGTTTCATCTGTCTTTGCATATAGACATTTATTCCGAGTTGAGTCAAGGTGAAATGTGTTACCTTTTGTTTGTGTCCTGGTAGCTGCTAACTTTCCATGCTTGTCATGAACTTTGACAATTCCTTTCTGAAACTCTATTCGGTATCCTGTATTGTTTAGTTGTGCTACACTCAACAAATTGTATTTCAAACCTTCAACCCAATAAACATCATTACATTTATCATTGTCAAGAAGTGTTATAGATCCTTTACCTCTCACTGGACATGGTGCATCATTACCAAATCTTACATAACCTCCATCATAATCTTCTAGCATAACAAACTTGTGTTTATCACCTGTCATGTGATGTGAGCATCCACTATCTATGATCCAAGAATCATTAGTATTTATGTGAGATATTAAATCTTTTTCTTTGTACCTTTCTTCATCCAATCCATCTTTGATAGCCACATAAACAAATTCCTCTGTATCAGTTTCATCTGATTTATCATCATTAGATTCCTCATCAGCTATTAGACATGTCTTTTTATCTCTTCTTCTGAAGTCTCGGTGTCCTCTGTAATGATTATCTTTCTGTCTGTCATCTCGGTAATCTCTGTTTTCACTGGATTCTTTGTCAGGAAAATTAGAAGCCATATGTCCTATTCCATCACAGTTAAAACATTTCAAAGGCAACTTTCCTTTGTACTTACCTTTTCCTCTCGGTAGCCTTTTGGCTAATAGTGCTTCAAAGTCTTCTTACTTTCTGATTTCTTCATAAAGCTTGTGTACCTCCTCCATGTTTTTGCGAAATCTTTCATTTGCTCCATTGTGATTCCCTTTAGAGTACTTATACTTTCTATCATTGTAATCATCAGATTCATCAAGATGAAAAGAACTAAATGCAGACTCAATTTTATTTACCGAAGACCCACTGTTATCAAAGTTACTTAACCCAAATGCATGTAGCCTACCAATAGTAGCATCCAAAGAAACTGGCATATTGGGTACAGACCTCAATTCATTGATTGCGGAGACTCGGATTGCATAAGCAGGTAGAAGGGTTCTTAATAACTTACTTGTGGCATCCTTCTCTTCAATGGTTCCTCCTGCTCCTTTGATTTGATTGACAATCTCCTTTAACCTTGTACTGTACTGGGTTATGTTCTCACCTTCATTCATTCTCATAGATTCAAGTTGTCCTCTTAGACTGTCCACTTTTTCTCTTTGAACATGTTCATCACCACCATACACAGATATGAGCTTGTCCCACATTGCCTTGGAATCATTGCAACCTTCTAGATCATTAAACTCTGAGTCGGTTAATGCATATGTTATTTCAATCATTGCTTGAATATGTTCTTGCTTAGCCTTTATCTCTTACATTTTTAATGGATAGGTGCTAGGTGTAATGAAATCATTCTCCAGATAATATACAACATATTCCCCAATTCCTGATAGGTGCAGCTTCATCCTTTTCCGCCATGTAGACAAACTTGACTTGTTCAGCTTTGGTGCATCCCTGTTATACATCTTTGGATATTTTCCTCAAGTACCTTTAAACTTTTCTTCCAGAGTCCAAAGATCTGATACCAATTGTTAGCTCTGATGCCAAATGCTAATAAGATGAGAGGGGGGGGGTGAATCATACAAACTTAATCTTCAACATATTCAACAGATTCAACCTCGGTAGCTTTAACAGATATATGTAACCAAAACTGTAAAACATACAAACTTAAGAACACATAATCATAACAACACTCATAACTCTAGATTTAACGTGGAAACCCAAATAGGGAAAAACCACTGCAAGATTTCGGACCCACTAAGAAATATACTCTTCTAGAGTATGCTCGGTTAAAAGCAAATCCTGTTAAAGATTACAAACACATTGCTAGATGTGACCCGGTTAAGGGATTTCCCTCGGATCTATTAGGATCTTCACCTTGTTAGAGGTGACCTTGTTAAAGGGTTTCAAACACTCAATCAAAATGTCACCTTGCTAGAGGATTTACAAATAAGACTGTTAAGTCCACTCGGTTAAGAGATTTTATGTCACTTACAAATAAATAACAGTAATGAGTATGTCTGCAACTTTGCATCTAAAATGCTAAAGAAGATTCATATTTTATCAATGCAATATAGTCATAGGACTTATCTTGTCCCTCTACTTGGCTCCTTACTATGTTATTCAAACAGGTCTTCAAGCTTTTGTGCTCGGTAATCACTATGTAGCATCCCTGTGCTTACACTTTCCCGCATACATTGTTTATCAATAGTTCCTTATTTATAAACAATTTGCTAACTGTTTAATCTCTTTGATCACATTTCCCATGATCAATCATAGTCATCAGATCTTCAATCTTGACCAGGTTCAATTTTATCCTTCGATCTGAAAATGTTTTACCTCGCCTTGGAACTTGCATACATTTCTTGGAACTTGCACAAGGTTATTGCAGTTCAATCTGAGTTGTAGATCTTCCTACCAATCTTCCATTGCCATAGATCCTTAACAAACTTTATACACATTGTATCAATCATTTAATCATAACCAGCTCATCAGCTTCCATCATTTAATAACGCATGTATTCATCCAATGCATTCTGTTATTACTCGGTTGCAACTCGATAAATACTAAACTTCACTCGGTAGACATTTCACCTTCATTAATCGATAGCGATAACCTTAGGGTTTATCGATTAGGTTCCTTAGGGTTTACCGACTAGGTTTCTTGCTCGGTAACATAGTATAGTATTAACCTTACAAACAATAGCATATGTAGGATATCAAAACAATCTAAACAACATGATCTCATCATTGTCTAACTTGGTAATATTTGCCCATTGAATAACTTATTCCTCCCCTTATTCATCACATTCTTTCTGTGTCTTTTACCGACATCTTAATTCTCTTCAAAACATACTTCTTAAGATATGGCAACATCATACTAAATCAGAAAATCAGTTTCTTGACATCAATGGCAAAATAATATTGTGAAGACAGTAAACATCCTTAATCAGTTATATCCATAATTATCAACAACCTTCTCAATATCCTAATTGAAATGTCAACAATCTCTTATTGTCTGTTATAATGCCAACAAATACAACAGATAAACCATCTCAAGAACCGGCTAAGCAAATTTCAGAGGCACAAACTGAGGAACCGACAACTGAAAGCTCAGAGAAACCGTCTGAGACACAATTGGAGAAACCCAAACCAGTATAGGTTGAAGCACAGGTACAGACAGAGACAATGCCACCCGACCAAACTAAAAAGCCTAAACCTTTGTTTGTGGAAATGCAAACATAGACAGACCTACCAGAGGTCGAACAAAGAAAGGAAATAACCACAACCGATAGCATGGCTATTCTAAAAACTATTGGACAAACATCTGGTACAACTATGATAGAATTCGGACCTACTAATGTAACTGAGGTCTTATTAGATTCAATAAAGAAGATCACAGAATGCAATGCACAAGCCTATAAGGCTATTGATGATACTATACCAATTCTTAAATTGATAGCACCAAAGTGCAGTGTTGAGAATAAAGATTCTTTAGGTCAACTAGACACATTGTCTAAGTTTATCACCGACAACCTAGTAATTGTTGATCAAATAAATGAGGATACATTTAAGGAGAGAATGATAAAAGAAAAAGAGAAATTCTTTGAGGATATTGTAAAGAAAAACAAGGAAGAAATGGACACCCTTTTACCAAAACTTGGAAAAATAATCTATGACTTCAAGAAATTGTACAGGGACACTTGCAAAACAAATGTCTTAACAGAGGATCTTGACAAAGAGATCAACAAAGCTCAAGAGAAGATAAATAATATTGTTGACAATTTGATTGGAACATCAGATTCATTTTTGGAATTAGAAAAGAAAATTGCAGAGCAGGAAGAGAAAATCAAGAAATTGGAGAAAGACAAACAAGGAATAAAGGATAAGGCAAAGGACTTAAAATGCAGACTTAGTCCAAGACTAGAGTATCTTATTTCTTTGAGAAAAGAAATATCTGAGGCTCTGGTTCCCGGACTGAAGACACTAGAAGAGAAAATGCGCACACTCACTGGTACAGTGCAGAGAACACAAGAGGCAATAAAAGACTACAAAACATTCAGCAATGGCATAAATTTAGTTTTGACAGATATCTTTCAGATTGTAACCCATCAGTTACAAGAATCCAAACAGGACTCCACTAACAATGAATGACAACCTTTGTCATTGATGTCAAAGGGGGAGTAGTGGGATGAGAAAAATGGTTAGAAGGAAGGGACTTCATCTACTCAGGGGGAGCATATAGTTTTGGTAAGACAATTTTGGCAGACTATTTTTTGGATATCATTTTGGACACTTTTTTATTTTTCTCATGAGTGTTTCCATCAATGCCAAAGGGGGAGATTGTTGGCAAATACACACTCCAATGAGAAATTGTAGGTGATTGAAGGTTTTGTCATTGATGGCAACCTTGCAATCATATGATACCGGCAAGATAAAAAACTGGCACCGGCACCGATAAACAAACTCTACACCGGCACACAGAACACCGACAGTGAAAGGAAGGACACCGACACCTTGGCCGGCCTCAATTTTGTTTGAAATGTATTTTGTAATTAATTGTAAAATCATTGTAAGCTGACATGGAGAGTTGTAATATGACTCATATATGTATGAGATCATTTTATAATAGGAACGATATGTGATAGGATGCGAGATAAGCAAAACTAATATGCGAGTTATAGGTTAAGGGTTTATGTATGTAGCAGAGCTTAAACCGGTACTAGATCTGGCATAGCAGATGCTAATCTGAAGCAGTACAAGACATTGGATTAATATAATCCATTTTTGTAAGTCAGTGTGACTTCTTTTGTAATTGAGCAGTGAGCTCTAGGCACTTGGCCTTCTTGCATGTGCAGGCCCCTATTGTAAGAGTAATATTCCCTTATTGGCCAGTAAGCGAATATTTTGGGTCACAAATCCCACTGAGGTTTTTCCCATACCGGGTTTCCTCGTTAAAATACTATGTTATGGTGTGCTTCTCATGTGGTTGTTGTTATTCTTGTTTACTACATTATTTCTGGTTTACTGGTACGCAGTTTCAATATGTTTTTCATGTTTTAAGTGAAGTAAATTTATAAACCGGTCAGATACTGATTCGCCCCCCTTCTCAGTATCTTTGGGAATCCTAACAAAAGATGCTTTAAAATGGGCCATGTTGTAGCTCAATGTAGGTTAGAGAAAAAGCTAGTGACGACCTCATGGTAGAATGGTGCATCTGAACAACACTATACAATTGTGAAGAAATCTGACTCTCAAGTTGAAGGTTTTGCGGTGTCCTCTCTGGATGTTGAGGCTTCAAATGACGGGTTGGCTTCTTCCTTGGTTTGTTTGGCTCCAAGTGGTGGGGTCACTGGTGCTAGTTTGCCTGTTGGGCCTAGTGTGGTGACTTCACATTGTGATTATGTCTTGTTGGCCAACCCTGGTGGCTCCAGTGTCATTGCTTCACCTGATTTTGGGATTGGTATTGATGTTGTTGTTTTGGTGGATGGTCACTCTATTGGCTTCCATTCTCAAGATGGTTGTGATCCTACAGTTTGGCAGGGTAAGGTTGCGTTGGTGGAAGAGGGATGGATTACGATTAAGGGTAAGAAAGAAAAACATTTGAAGCCCTCTTTTGATATGAATCTACTCATAAGAGTAATGCAAAGTGTAAATCTTGATGCTTTTTGGTTCTAAGAGTTTTGGCTAGAGTTTTCTCTTGTTTCTTTTTGGTTTCAGATTGTTGTTTGGGTTGTGGGAGCCTTTTTTTTTTATAAAACCTAATGTCTTTGGTTGTTTGTTGTTTCCATGCTTCTATCTTTCGACAAATATTTTGGTGCAATGATTCTTGATTCTAAATCTTTTAGAATCCTCTTGTAAAAGGTTTTGAGGTCCCTTCAAAACTTGTTTTTGCCTTAATCCAAAAAAAAATTAAAAAAAATTGGGAAAATTAAAGATATTGGAGCAAAATTTCAATTATTTTTTATATTAATAAGCAACAAAACAAGGTTGTTGTTCCTATAAATAACAGCCGAAAGGATGTAAAGTTAACAACAAAAATAGTAGCCATGGAAAAATATATTACATCAATTATCTTCTAAAACTTTAAACTATTTTCTTCGGCCTTTCGCTTTGCAAGTTGTCTACTAATTTTTATTTTTTCATAACTCTCATTTGTGAATGTTGGCATTATTTTGAGGCTTTCTAGAGTTTTTACTTGAGACACTGCCACAAATGTCAATCATGTTCTTTATGTTGGTCCTATATCAATTATGACTTTTGATAGAGTCAAACCCTAATATTTGTGTATAGTCAATGCCCATGCCAATCTCAATGGTAACTGAAATGTCCCACCCCTTTGTATTGGTGTTATTGGAATTATATTTGGATGGTGATCTTCAAATGGCATTACTATATAATTGCCAAATTTAACCATGACATATGATGGTGGTTTAGGTGGAGAACTTTCCAGATTATAGATAATCTTTCAAACATATCTAGAGCTCCATTTACAAGTCATGCTTGTATTCAAATATTTGAAGTCAACATAACCCTTGAATTCTTGTTGATAAATATATCTAGATTAAGTTCATCATTTGAAAAATATTTTGCTTGATGTACACTTCCTACTTTTGTTGCGAGACTGCGTGCAACGGGATGTTTCAATGAATATAACATTTTTTTGTTACGATTATGAGCATTATTATTTGTGGAGAACAAATGGACAATATTGTCAAACTCAACATTAGTTGTAGCATCTATGTTAACAGGGGTTCTTTTCATAAGTAGTCTCCAATCATCATTTTGTGCGTTTGCATCTCTTAGATTTGTCAAAAGTTGATGAATCCTTTGTTGTTGGTTGTTTCGTCTATCTTATTTGAATATTTTATCTAATGTAACCACAGTTTTGAATTCTTACCACAACAACTTTTCCCATCTATTGTTGTCATGTGCTAGTCTATCATTGAATGGGGGCGATTGGCTCAAATCTCCAACTAAAATCATAGATATACTTGAAAGGAGACCGAGAAAAAATATTTTAAAATTATGCCATAAAATTATAAAAATTTCATAGATATGAATTATAATAATATAATATAAAATAGTTGTCTTGATTAGTCATAATGAAATATCTACTCGCAAAGCTTGTGTACATTTTGTGGGAATGCTTGTCGGAGCCAAGAATCTATATTTTCCAACATGTTTTGACCAATGAAGCTCATTTCATCAATCAAAATGTATTTGATATGTGTCATATCTTCTTGAAAGCTTGTAAGTCTTGTTCCTTCTAGCTGAGAAAAGTCTCATATTAGGATTTTCAATTTTGAATGAACTGTAGAGGATCTTATATTGAATGTTGCAACTCCTATTGGTGCAAGTAATAGAAGGGGAGAACGAAATGGCATTGCCTCTTTTTCAAGGGCTTGATTAATGGCACCAATCAGATACAAATTTCTTGTTCCTGTTGTTCCCTATATTGTCATGAATAATGACTCTCCATTTTGATTTCTTCAATAATGGGCCATATTTATGTTGATTGTCTTTCTTTGTTTATTGTTGAGAGTTGTGTAGCTGATACGTTGCAATATATCATCATGTATGAGACAATCATGATCTTTCCTACTACTTATGAAATTGATTGCTTGAGTTGTGTACTCTTCACCTTGATATTCATGAGACCAATCTATATTTCTATCAATGTCTCTTCTTACCAACATATATATTTTTAAAAACTTGTATATTTTGACCTTGATACAATTTAGATAAAAAAATTCATTCATGCTCTATGGTATTTCTTTGAATAGATTCATTGTCTTCAATTTTGAAATCATTGGTATTTTCAACATTTTCTTCAACCATTGTTTGTTCCACGTGCCAAGCATTATAGTTGAATGACTCCCACTTTTCTATTATGGAGTCATAATCATGACCAATATCTCTTTCTATGTCAAAAAATGGTTTGTACAACAATAACTTTAAAAAACTAAAGTCAATCCATTTATTTGAGTCACATAGAGGAATGAATATAAACCTAGGGATAACTCTGATGATAGACGCACTTTGCCTTGGCTCCCATTTGTTATCTCTTTTTTTGTTTAGGAGTATACAACCATGATCTTGCTACATCAATCAATGAGACATGTTCCATAGAAGGAGGCCTTATTTTATATCCATCAATGAGGGATATTATTTATTCTTCATCATTCTCTTCAATATGTACAGTTGTAGGTTTAAACACCTCACGTAAAACATTTATATTAATAAATATTTTACAACTTTCTAATAATGGAAGTTATAACAACATATGACATGTTTCTTGAGCTCCAATGTCTCTTTATTACTATCTCGGTTAGAAGCCTTCTATATGCTCGTGCAACTAAATCATTAGGGGTTTTCATGTTTGAAAGATGCATAAACATTTGGTTATATGTTTCTAATATTTTTCTACTTTTGTGACATATTTTACAATATATTTGATTACAACATGCTTGGAAAGAACAGGTTGCCAATCTATATTTTCTCTCCATAATTGCAATATGTGATGATTATGTGAATTCACTCTCTCATAATTTCTTGTTGGTTCAATTTTTTTGTCTCATGTCTCTATGTCTTCATATAATTTGGATCCTTCTAGATTCAACGGCCAAGGGGCTTTATACCTATAATGAATATAAACTCGTGTATTTCATTAATTGGCATAGTTTTTATATATTTAAACATGTGAATTTTTTTTGACTAATTAAATAGTTACTTGCAAACCATCTTGCCTCCTTTTTTTCCTTAGGCATGCACCCTCCTTACAAACCATGTGTCATTCTACAAATTTTAGTATCTCTTCATAGTCACACCCAATATCTATCTTTGCAAGTTGTGTTGTATTTTTTAAACATGGATGTTGATGATAATTTTGGAATGGCTACAATTGAAGATATAAAAATGAATGTATTAAATGAATGTATTAGTCATATCATCAAGTATAAGTAGTTTATGTGATATATTAAATGTATATAAAAATATTTATGTACATGCCTACATATTTTGTTGATATGGATCTTGTCTAGGATTCCATGCACGAACAATGGAATGAAAATAAGTCTCAAAATTTTTCTTCTACTCATTATTTGACCAATCAATGTTGTCCATATTTGGTTCTCCATACACCCAAAGGAATCCATCCACATGCGGTGACCCCCTATGTTGCACCATTCATATCTAGTCTAGTAATCTTTAACATTCATTCCTTTTTCTAAAATTTCTTTTCTGAATATTGAATGTCTTAGGTGCATGTAGTGTGCAACAATATGAGGATAGTCTATAACATTTTGTCCTCACCAAATTTGAGCTTCTCATCTATTACTTGGCAGTGTTCCCGACATTAATTCATGCAAATCAGGCCAATGCATGTCTACATCACTCAATGTAAAGAATATTGTAGGAGAGCCAATTTGATGAAGCATGCTTGTCAATTTTGCATGACATTGAGCCCAATATGACCTTGTACCTCTGAGTTTGTTTCCAAATCGCATTGGCCTATCAGCTAGATGAGAGTGTGACATGTTTTTCATATGCTAACACGAATCATTAATGGTGATTGACATATCTAGAAAACTTCTTTTCATAAATACTGTAGATGAATTCTATACACAATGTCTCATTATTAAATTCATCATAAATTATCTAAATCTTGGATGTTGACCAATACAATGATACTTATACCTCAATAGATGCTTCACAAATTCATGGAAATGCACTCGTCTCATTCAGGGTTCTAACCAGTCACATCGTCCATTAGGAAACAATATTGGGAATGCCATATCAAGTAATCTTGATGTGACATACTCATTGATTGAAGATGCATTGATACTTGGCCAATCAATCAATGGTATTGGATTTCCATCAAAATTATTAACCATGCATGGATCTATTCCATTTCTTTGCGAATAATAAGAGTTTTTAAAAGCCATTGATGTTGTGTGTCAATTATATTACCTTCACCTATCTCCATCATTGGACCTACAAATATGATTTCATTTGCATTAGAAACAAATTCTATGTGCACTATCTTCAATTTGTTGAAAATATTTTCATCACAATTTCTTGATAGATTGTTGAGAGCATTTTCATCAATTCTAACATTAGAGTAAAACTTGTCATGCTCTATTGTGTACTTAAGTATTTTATACACATGATCCCTATTGACTGTAAAGTTATAATTGGTGCCACGATGATCCCTTCCTCGGACAATAATGATTGGCAAATGTTCTGTTGTATGTGGAAAAATTTGTGAAACATGTCCAACATTTTGTAGGAAACTTATTGTGTGTCCTTTGTATCTATATTGACCACCAATTGAATGTGTAACTTGTAGTATTGGGTTGACACATGCAATCAACATTCCTTCTACTTGAGTTAGATTTGCAAGCTCCTCTGGCTGCGACCCGAGGTCTAGATATTATTTGGAGCAGGAAATCTATGAATACCTCTCTCTTGTCGACATCTAGTGCATAGAAGACCTTGAGAGGTGTGAGATACTTTGATTCCTATATAACATTCTCGACAACTATAAAAAATGTCTAAAAATGTAAAGCTATCTAATTGATGTCGAAATTGTAGCTGAAATCTTTTGAAATTAGCTTCAAGCATTTCATTTTGGTTTTGTATGTTTTTGACATTTCTTTGTATAGTTGAATTGATCCCCATTGGAGTTGCATTAGATGACTGATTGTATGTCCCACTTGATTGTAGATCAAGTTGATGGCTACTTTAATTTTACTTTAGTTATTTAATTTAATTTAAGTTGTTTAATTTAATTTAATTTTTTTTAAAGTTAAGTTGTTTTATTTGATTATTTAACTCTTATACAATTCTTAAGTTATTTAATTTAATTAAAATTTAATCTAATTTAATTTAATTTAATCTAATTTAATTTAATTTAAATTAAATTATTTAATTTAATTTAATTTAAATTATTTAATTTAATTTAATTTAAATTATTTAATTTAATTTAATTTAAATTATTTAATTTAATTTAATTTAAATTATTTAATTTAATTTAATTTAAATTATTACTTTAATTTAATTTAATTTAATTTAAATTATTACTTTAATTTAATTTAATTTAAATTATTACTTTAATTTAATTTAATTTAATTTAAATTATTAATTTAATTTAATTTAATTTAATTTAATTTAATTTAATTTAATTTAATTTAATTTATTAATTTAATTTAATTTAATTTAATTTATTAATTTAATTTAATTTAATTTAATTTAATTTAATTTAATTTATTAATTTAATTTAATTTAATTTATCAATTTAATTTAATTTAATTTAATTTAATTTATTAATTTAATTTAATTTAATTTAATTTAATTTAATTTAATTTATTAATTTAATTTAATTTAATTTATTAATTTAATTTAATTTAATTTATTAATTTAATTTAATTTAATTTATTAATTTAATTTAATTTAATTTATTAATTTAATTTAATTTAATTTAATTTATTAATTTAATTTAATTTATTAATTTAATTTAATTTAATTTAATTTAATTTAATTTAAATTATTTAATTTAAATTATTAATTTAATTTAATTTAAATTATTTAAATTAATTTAAATTATTTAAATTAATTTAAATTATTTAAATTAATTTAAATTATTTAATTTAATTTAATTTAAATTATTGTTATTTGCTTTTTTTGAAAAAAGGGGTAAAAATTTATTCAGAAATCACATAAATACAAAGATTAGGCCTTAGGCCCACCAAGACAACAACCATAACTAAAAGGATCCAAAAAGAACCACAAACACCACCACTGCAAAGTCCAATGACCATAGCACTAGATCCGATCGTCATATTTCCAATGATAATACCTTTTCGAAAAGCCCTCAAAATGATGACATGACCCAACAAATTTGAAATTACACCAAAAACCAAGCTCATTCAGAGCCTCGAAGGGATTCAAAAATGACAATGAAAAGGAAATAAACATGAAAGGGAAATTGATCCTACACCACTAGGTGCTCTTGCATCATCCTGTCTTCTAGCATTAACTTGTCTAAAGTTTCAAGATAATTAGGAGGTAGACCATCTCTTCCACTAAAATGCCAACCATCAACATGCTCTAAAGCCCACTTGGCCAAACAATTAGCCACTCTATTCCACTCCCTGAGAATATGACAAAAGGAGACAAATTCCAATGTATACACAGTTGTAAAATCTATTTGACCACCGAAGCTAATTGCCAACTCACATCATTCAAATTCTGTTTGTTCAACATGTCCACAATAATCTGAGAATCTGACTCACAAATAATCTTCCTCTATCCCTAAGAACAACCTCGCTCAACAACAATCTTAATAGATAGGGCCTCCATAAGATTGTTAGAGTGATGCCCAATATAAATAGAGAAGAAAAAAATTGCATAACCATCACCACCTCTACCTATACCTCCAATACTTGCATGTCCAGAATTCCCATGGGAAGAGCCATCTATATTAATTTTTAAGATTCCCACAGGAGGGGGAATCCACCTTCCATCTATGCTTATCTAATGCTTCACATGTCGAGATCTATTTCCAGCAACACAACCCATTTTAATGTTTTCCAATTATAAATTGCGTACAATAGCATGATCACCTAGATCAACATTTTCAAAAAAATTGCACTTAGCTGAGATTGTCTCCTGAAGCCTATTAACTATCTTCTGCCACAGCTAAGGACTCACTATATGTGAATAAAAAAAGACCCTCTGATTCCTTTCCAACTACAAATTCTAGATAATAAGGATTGGCCCAATAGCACAAGCCACTTGAAGAAAAGAGGTCTTTGTTGGGGGTCTACCCAGGCTATCCCAAAAGTCAATTAAGGAGGTAGCATGAAAACAAACATGTTGCCAAGTCTCCCACCACTTGTGCCAAACTCCCTAGAGAAAGGGCAAAGAAAAAACAAGTGGGAGCAGTCTTCCTCATTATGCATACAAAGATAATAGATAGATGGTCCCTGGAAGCCTCTCTTACGAAGATTCTCCCACGTGAGGCATTTTCTCTGAGCAACCAGCCATAAGAAAAAAATACATTTTGGCCAAGAGAAGCTATTCCAAACCTTCTTCTACTAGGGAACATCCGTCAAGCCATGCAATTTCCTATCAAGCTGAGAATAACCTTCAGCAACAGAAAACTTGTCTTTTGGGTTAGGACCCCAAGCCAAAATATCTCTCTCCTTGAGGGAACTACATAACCTACCCTCCAAGATATTAACCAACACCACACGATCCTCATCCAAGCCACCCAAGGGCCATTCAAGAGGATCTTTCCAACAAGTCACCTCAACCTGTCCAATGCGCCTAATCGTTTTAAAATTCTCCACCTTAACCCATCTAGCATCAATGGAAATGCTGCAAAGAGGCTGAAGTTGTGGATAACTAGACAGAATAGGAGGGTGACCATCCCAAGAGTCTTGCCAAAAAAGAGCTTCAGAGCCTCTATTACAAATCCAGAAAAGGCCATCTTTAATAAGTTTGGCACCTTTTTTAAGAGTATCCCAGATACAAGAGCCCATGCCCACTAAACTAAGATGAGGCACCTCATGATCATTAGCACAAGGGAGATACTTATGGGTTAAAATATTGGCCCAATCTTGATCCTATTGGTATTTTGATAATGTTTCAATTGTCATTGATGGACACACACTTACTTGATGTATGAGTTATGCTCAACTAGTAGTTGTTCCAACTGGTATTATATGTCATTGAATGTGTAGTCTTTAGACTATCGGTACTTTGCAGAAGATGGTCTACTGGTCACATATTGACTGAAGACCCCAAGTGATATGAAGACCCCAAGTGGTATGAAGACCCCAAGCGATACAAGGATCTCAAGCATAATGAAGGACCCGAGCGGTAGTCAATTTTTTATCAAAACACTACGATCTTCCAGTCTTCATTTTTGACAATCGGTAATCAGTATATTGTATTAACCAATATATATATATCTATGATGAGTTACCAACCGGTATTATTGCAATGTGTGATGAGTTATCATCCACCGACACTTTGGTGGTGTTTTTGTGTTGTGTTACCAAATGTGTCTTGATGCACTGTACCTAGGAACTTGTAGTCTAATCTTATTGGACCAACATGAAATCAGATTCCTTTAAAAGGACATCATGTCTAGGTTTTGTATGTGACATAGAAAAGGGAAGGTTATTATGTGCGATCATTGAAGAGAAGGTTAGGTCTGTGTGAAGAGATAGAGTGTGTACATATAGAAGACTGAAGTAATGCTGAAATGCATTGACAAGGACCTGTCAAGGATCTAATTAAGCATACTATGCTATTATCTAGATCATTCACTTGTTGATTACTCGCATCTTTGACAAGTCTAAAGCCCTTAATCGGGTAGGCTCAACAAAGCCTTTGTAAATCCTCTAACAAGGTGGTTCACAATTGTGGATCTTAAATCCTCTAATGGGTAGTCTTTAACAAGACTTATCTCCTAACAAAGATCTAGATTCCTAACAGGATTTATTCTAGTGAAGAACATTGTATGACCTTAACCAATCTGGTTACTATTCTGTAGATAGTTACTCGTGAGTTTTTTCTCACCGTGGTTTTTCCATCAAATATCTTGTGTTATGGTGATTGTGCTTTTGTGGGTGAATGCTTTGTTTGCTATTTGGTTTGCATTTATCTTAACCGGTTTATTAGTGAATCTGCTGCATCAGTTATCTGCTAAACTGATGAAAAGTTTGCTTACAGTATTTTTTGGCATACTAATTCACCCCCCCCCCCCCCCCTTAGTATTCATCAATTGGTATCAGAGCCAACATTTCTATAGGTCTAACCACTTGGAAGGAGATATGGGGGAATACAGTGTGAGGAAACTTACTCATCATCTCACTCAGACTGAGAGAGCCTATGATGAACTTAAAGTCAAGTATAAAGCCTCTTTGGCCAAGAGAAGAGAGCATGCTGAGAAACTAATGGAACTTACTGAAAATAGCTCATCTGATGAAGCAGACACAGATGCCCTAGTTGAAGAAGTTGAAAAACTGAATGAATCTAATGCCAACCTAAGAAGGGAGTTGGAAGGACTGACTATCAGAATGTTTCAGGAGCTTGAGAACAGAAGGAAAGTTGAAGATCTGGTAAAAGACAAAGATCATGAGATCTCCAAGCTGAAGCAAGAAATCAGTACCCTTATCGCTCATCTCCAAGAAAGTAAAGTGGAAAAAGAAGAAATGCAAGGTGAACTAAACATGGCTATTTTTGAGAATACAACCTTGATAGAATCCAATGTTGCTATTTCCAAGGAACTTACTGAGTGAAAGGAGATACTTTCCAAATTCAATCAGAGTACTGCTAAGCTAGAGCAAAAGCTAGAATTGGCAAAGCCAGCAAAGGATACCACTGGACTTGGTTTCTCTGGGTATGAGGAAGGTGAGACCTCTGGAACAAAATTTGAAGCATCAAAGAAGAAGTTGCCATCCAAGGGTAAAGGTAAGCAAAAATTTAAACCTATTTTCTTTAATTGTCTCAAACAGGGACATACTGCCAATGTGTGTAGAAGCAAGGCCTACAACAATTTTCCTTATGTTCAAAACAATGTGCCTAGATCCAATAGATTCAATGGGAACTGTTATGCATGCAACAAGTTTGGGCATAGAGCATATGAATGTAGGTCGGTTTTGCACAACATTGGGAGATATCCTCCAAGGACTCAAGGACTATCCCAGAACTTTCTATGAACCGTAATCCCAACCGATACAATACCTATGACCATCGGTCAGCCAGTTATCAAGCGACAACTAGTTGGAGAGCAACTTGTTTGATCTATCGTGGTAGCGGTCACACTGTTGCAACATGCAGAAGGAAGAATAGAAGTATGAATGACGGACCATGGAGAACACTTGGAATGATATATTATCATTGTAACAAACCGTAACACACTGCCAGATCTTGTAGACTGAGAAAGAACCTATCAGGTGATATACCAATCACTCCAAGAGGGAAGATTGATGTTGAAACCGTTCAAATGGAAATGAATAAAACTTGGAAAAAGAAATCAGAAGAAGAGTCACAGGATGAACCTGTTTCCGCACCTAGTGTGGAAGTCTCTGAACTGAAAAAATGAGCTTCATAAAAGCTTAGGGGGAACATATTGGTGAAATATTTTGAACCCCTAGTTTATATCGATAAAGAACTTTATCGGTATATGTTACCTATCAATCGACAGAAGATCTAAAGTGGTAAAAGGCAAAATTTGGGTTTGTACCCTAGCAGTGATGCATTTATTATGGTAGGTGAGAGTTTGTTTAAAAGGGATTTTTGTCATCATTTTTACTTATCTGTTTTCGGAAGAAGAATTTTCAAGAGCAGAGCAACCAGAGAAATTTGTTTAGTATTTGAAGAAATCTTGTGTGAAATATTGCAATCATTTTCAAGCAATCAGTGAAGAACACTAAGCGGTGAACTAGCGACCGAAGTGGTGTATTGTGTGTGATATTGGCAAAACCTAAATTTCAGATTGTGAAGGTATTTTTCAAAATTCATTCTTATGATTTGGTTGTGGCTTTTGCATCACACTCTAGTTCTCGTGCACCTGTAGATACACCTGAGTTTCTTCAGAAGAAAATGAGATACAATTCCCTATCTCAAATTCTCGCCGGAGTTATTGTTGAGGGAGATATTTCAAGGTATATAGACTGTAAGTTGGAAGACCTAGGATCCCTAGTAATTCACTCCCAGCTAATTTTGTTTTGTGGAGATGACAAGAAGATTAAACCAGAGTATAGCATCCTTCAGAAGATGAAACTGCACAATGCAGTATACTTTCTGAAAGAATTCTCAGAAGAACATATTTGCATTATCCTCAGCAGAGTGCATGGTGACAAGATGTACCTCGAGCAGACCCATGACATCACACCAGAAGCGATTCATGCCATCACCGGATTCTGCAATGTTGGAGAAGTACCAGTTCTATGGAAGGTCACCAAAACTAAAATGACAGAGCTCACCGGTTCTGTGAGTGACCAACGGGCAATGACTGTCAACACCATTAATGATGATCTGGTGAAATATGCTTGCATGGTGATTGGTTACAGGATATTTTATGCTAGCAGAATGAATTATGTCCCTACTGCTGCGGTAAATGCTACTTACAGGATGATTAAGGAAGATACTGAATATGACCTATGTACCTATTTACGGAAGCAATTGTTGGAGAATTTGAAGTCCATCAAACAGGACAAATCACTGAGGTTCAAGTTTGGCCAACTTCTGGTTGGTCTATTCTTCTATTTTTAAGCTTATTTCCCTGGAGTCGGTGATGTTCAATGGTCTACTGACCTACTAGTTTCCAGACAGATTAAGGAGAGTCTATAAGTAGTGGGAACTGCATATCCTGAGGTTCTAAATAAGTATTTTGACGAATTCAAACTAAAGATGAACCAGAGAATGAGGATATCTGGTGATTTAGTGAAGAAGTATGAAGATGACATCTGCTTCACAATAAGGACAGATCACTGCATAATGGAAGCGGTGGAACCTAGAAAGGAAGTAGTTGACCCTATGGGGTATGAAGTGGTGAATGACATATTGATCGGGTATGCCTCTACCCTACTTGCCTCACCACTGGATGCAAAGAAGAAAAGAACCAGTACCTACTTGGAGAGGGTCACACCAATTGAGGAACCAAAGCAGAAAAAGAGAAAAGAAGTGCCATCGGTATCAACACCAATTACATCTACCAGTCCAAAAGTGACCAAGTGGTCACTAGCCAAAAAGAAACCTGAGATTATTCCGACAAAAGTATTCGAGAGGAAGCGGAAATCCAGGATTCACTCACCGGAGTCAAAAGACACTGAACTAAAGATTGAAATAAAGAAATCAAGGCAATCAAGCAAAAAGCCGAAGTCTATCGGTAATGTACTAGCAACTTCTGCACCAGTAAATATAGATATTACTTCTTATAAACCAATGACACATTGTTAGAGGACAATAAATAATATTAGGAGGAAAGTGCTTGATGACTTAAAGGAATATTTTGATGACTTTAATGATAGTGAGAAAGAGGATGTAGAACAAGAGGTCATTAAATATTTATGTATTAATGATCGGTCACCTTCTAAGATTAAATCTGTTACTCCAAATTCTTTGTATGATTCTTTGGATAATAAATGGCACATTGCCATTGAAAGAGAACAAGAGATTAGGGAGTAAATTTTTGCATAGTACTTTCCTGATGCTTCAAATTCTAAGTTATTTGAAATTATTGATAAGTACAAAGGCATTTTCTTTATGAGAAGAAGATGACTCAGGTTACTAGAAGGTAAAACCTCTGAAGTAGAAAAAGATACACATATACAGGTTAAAGTTGCTGTCAAAATGCACCAAGTATCTGAAGCCAATAGGCAGGCTGATCAAGAACCTGACCCATCCTCATTCAAACCGGATGAGGTATTTGACAGTCAAGGTGAAAGAGTGATAGAACAAAATGACCCTATTGATGTTGATGCATTAGATAATGAGGATGTCACTCTAGACAAATAAAAAGATAAGAAAGAAAAATAGGACAAAGAAAAAGATGAGAAAGAGAAACAGGACAAAGAGAAAGCAGAGAAAGAACAAGAAGAAAAAGCAAGGAAAGAAGAAGAAAAGAGGAAACAAGAAGAGAAGAGGAAAGAAGAAGATAAGAGAAAAGAAGAAGAAAAGAGGAAAGAAGAAGATAAGAGAAAAGAAGAAGAAAAGAGGAAGGAAGAAGAAAGGAAGAAGGAGGAAGAAAAGAAAAAGCGGGAAGAGGATAAGAAGAAGAAAGAAGTGGAGAAGAAACAAGAAGAGGAGAAAAATAAAGAGTCAGAGAAGAAGAAAGAAGAAGAAAAGAAAAGAGTGGAAGAGGAGAAAGAAGCAGAGAAGAGAAAGCAAGCGGAGATCAAGGTCAAAGAAGGAGGGCAAACTCCTAAGGCAACTGGTGATCAAACCAAGTAGGTTGATTCCACCAATCCTATTGATCTAACTCGTGCATGTCTGACTCAATCAACAGACAAGTCTGAGTTGTTACAAAGCATTAAACTTGCACAAGAGAGACTAGAAGAATTGCGGAAGAAGAAAGAACAAGATGTCATACAATTTGTTGTTGACACCCTTACCATTCTAATTCCCTTTACTAACCTCCCCAGTACTGACTCCTCTCTATCCAAGCTCAAAATTCTTTGTACCATAGTGGAGGACCAGGTACAATGCTTGGAGGATGTTGCTCAAGCAACTGCAATAAAGAACCATGAAAAGGCACTCAATATTGCCTTAGTCAAGAAAATGAATGAACTCAGGACACAACTACTGAAGCGGAAGGATGATATCAGTGTTGCTATGGGTGAGGGTAAATTAATTTTGAATAAAATCTGCCAACCCCATCTGTTTTGTGAATATGTGCTTAAACATAATGCTCAACTCCAATCGGAGTTACAGGAATACATCTGTAACTTCAAGATGCCCTATGATTTATTCACTGTCTATGGACAAACTATTCATCATTTTCAGGATCAGATTGCAAAGATGGACTTAGAAATCAGCAACTGGACTCAAGATCTGCAGGAGCTTCAATTGCTCCTATTGCCAAAAGTGCAGGTTCTTCATAGATGTTTTCTCAACTTGGAAGATATGACGGTAACTCAAGAGATGAGTACCATCGATGCAATGGAAGAACTGGCATTCCAGATGAAGACTGAAATTGAGATTGCTACCTCACTACTTGAGTCATGAACATTGGACATGAAGACTTTTGAGCAGAACTTTAAATCTGTTTTTGAGAAATTTCATTCCTTATTGTCATGAACATCTACTCTGTTTTATTTTATAAAAGGGATAATTTGCATTACTTTGTCATTGCTGGCAAAGGGGGAGTAGTGTACATTAAAATTTTGGTGAATGTTACCATTTTATGCACTTACTTGTAATTTTTTTTT
The DNA here is from genome assembly GCF_030272615.1 of Cryptomeria japonica. NCBI lineage: Eukaryota > Viridiplantae > Streptophyta > Pinopsida > Cupressales > Cupressaceae > Cryptomeria > Cryptomeria japonica. The sequence goes on from NC_081406.1 coordinate 24,317,302, forward strand.
GCAAAGGGAGGAGTATATATGCTTAGGGGGAGTAATTTTGATTATGGCAGCATTTTTTTTGTAAAGCACTTAGTTCTAAGCGTTGCCATCAATGCCAAAGGGGGAGATTGTTGGTATTTTGATGATGTTTTGATTGTCATTGATGGACACGCACTTACTTGATGTATGAGTTATGCTCAACCGGTAGTTGTTCCAATCGTTATTGTATGTCATTGAATGTGTAGTCTTTAGACTATCGGTATTTTGTAGAAGATGGTCTACCGGTCACAGATTGACTGAAGACCCCAAGCGATATGAAGACCCCAAGCGGTACAAGGATCTCAAGCAGAACGAATGACCCGAGCGGTAGTCAATTTTTTATCAGAACACTACGATCTTCCAGTCTTCATTTTTGACAATCGGTAATCAGTATATTGTATTAACCGATATATATCTGTGATGAGTTACCAACCGGTATTATTGTAATGTGTGATGAGTTATCATCCACCGACACTTTGGCTGTGTTTTTGTGTCATGTTACCAAATGTGTCTTGATGCACTGTACCTAGGAACTTGTAGTCTAATCTTATTGGACCGACATGAAATTGGATTCCTTTATAAGGACATCATGTCTAGGTTTTGTATGTAACACAAAAAAGGGAAGGTTATTATGTGCGATCATTGAAGAGAAGGTTAGGTCTGTGTGAAGAGATAGAGTGTGCAGATATAGAAGACTGAATTAATGCTGAAATGCATTAACAAGGAGTTGTCAAGGATCTAATTAAGCGTACTGTACTATTATCTAGATCATTCACTTGTTGATTACTCACATCTTCGACAAGTCTAAAGCCCTTAATCGGGTAGGCTCAGCAAAGCCTTTGTAAATCCTCTAACAAGGTGGTTCACAACGGTGGATCTTAAATCCTCTATCGGATAGTCTTTAACAAGACTTATCTCCTAATAGAGATCTAGATTCCTATCAGGATCTGTTCTGGTGAAGAACATTGTATGACCTTAACCAGTCTAGTTACTATTCTGTAGAGAGTTACTCGTGAGTTTCTGCTCACCGTGGTTTTTCCCATTTGGGTTTCCACGTCAAATATCTTGTGTTATGGTGATTGCTCTTTTGTGGGTAATGCTTTGTTTGCTATTTGGTTTGAATTTATCTTAACCGGTTTATTAATGAATCTGCTACACTGGTTATCTACTAAACTAATTAAGAGTTTGCTTACAGTATTTTTTGGCATACTAATTCACCCCCCCCTCTTAGTATTCATCAGATCCTAACTGCTACACCTCCTCCAATACAACTTAGGTGCGAAGGCCTTGCTAACCAAAGCAATAGATCTGAGACCAAGACCCCCAGCATGTCTCAGTCTACAAACAAAGTCCCATTTAACTAAACTCCACTTAGAAGAAAGAAAATTACCAAACCAAAGAAATTGATGAGAAAGAGCATAAAACTCTCTCACAAAGTTGGAGGGGAGAGCTTGAACAAATCACCTATAAATGGGAAGCGCTTGCACCATAGTCTTCAGAAGAATCACTCTTCTAGCAGAGGATAACCACATATAAGTCCAAGGATTAACCTTGCAATGAAATTTATCCAAAATTCCTTGCCAAAAATCTTTGCGCTGAACCCCAAAATCTAAAGGAACCCCGATGTACAACAAAGGAAGGGATCCCGTCTGAAATATGAGGATCTTGGAAATCCTATTCTGAATAAGTCGAGGAGTATTAAAGAAGTATATGGATGATTTATCTTCATTAATTTTTTGACCTGAGGCTTTGCAATAGATATCCAAAGATCTCTTGAAATTCACTGCCTCACTAATTTTGGCCCTTCCCATCAAACTTGTGCCATCCACAAACTGAAGATAAGAGTAGGGAGGTAGAGCATTTCTCTAACTCCAACCTTGAATAAGACCATGTCTCACCTGGGAAGTGAGAAATCTTCCAAGACCTTCAACCATGAGAATAAATAAATAGGGAGATAAAGGGTTCCCTTTTCGAATCCCCCATGAAGTGCTAAACAATTCTGAGGGTTCTCGATGTAGAGAGGTTGCTCACTCCTATAGGGTTTACTTGTTCTAGAAGTTTGTAGGCTACCTCTTGAACCATCCAATGGTCCTCCTCTAACTCAACCTTCCAAAGGTTGTATGGATCACCTTTACTAACCTTCCCAATGTCCTATGACTAAGATGATCACCCCTAGACTTGAGAGTGTCCAACACCCTTCAATTGAGGCTCTTCAATCTAACTCCTCCTAACTCCTTCACCATGAGCCATCCCTCTACCATAGGATCTTCATACACACATTCCCAACACACTTAGGATTGATTTTATTTTGTTTTCCAACCCTACCCCTTCTTCTAGGTCTTTTGAATCTATCAATTCCAAGCTTAAAGTCTAATTTGCTATTTTAGGCCTACTAGGAGACCTAGTCCAATTAGCGCTACCTGCGAGGTATTTTGCACTTAACTTCTAGAAATCTTGAACACTCCTATGATCTCTTTGGCTTTCCAGACACCCTTTTGGGATTTTCAAACAATATCTGAAAATTGGATATGGGTTTGGTCTCTAACCCATCGAACCCTATTTTAGGCCTACTTTCCACCTTTTAAGCCTACAAACTAGGGTTTTTCTCAAATGGCTTCACCAATCCAAAGGTTCCTAAAATATGATGATTTTTTTAGGTCTATACACCCATGAGGATTTCCAATACAACTTGGTATCAAATCCATTCATCGGTTTTACCCATTTAGGGCCTGTTGTCCATGTTCCCCATTGCTTGCCAACTCAACGTGTGAAGCCTAGGGTATGGTGGCAAAACTAGAGAACAACCTTCCTTGCTTCAAAAACAAAATGTACATATAATGTAAAAATCCTCCTAGCATTCCACAAGGTTTCAGCATGTGGTTCCACCATGGAGTCTTCAAACCCTTGTTTTAAGGTCTTTAGGACCCGCTTGCTACAAAAATGCCAAAACATGCAAAACAATAACACTTCAAAAACTCAAAGCACCATGAAATGGAAGTTAAGTCTTTGTTTTAACAATTCATGACTTGTTCTGGGCTTGGGATTGGAATAGACCATACAAACCAATGGAACTCAATGCAATTTTCTTGTAAAACACACAATTTGAAGGCTAAATCTTGCTCTCCTTATTCCAATTCTTCAACCAACCAACTTTTGCAACATTTTATAACTTTTACAAAATTGAGCAACTTTGGCCCAAATCAACCCTGTACCACTCCTAAAGGTCCAAATAACATTAGAAACCACTAAATAACATCAAACAACCTATTCTAACATAAAATCAACTTTTCCCAACAAGTACTCTACCTGGAACCCTCAAGAGCCCATAGACCAACATTGGCCATTTAGTGATTCCTAGGATCCTTACAAACAATTAAGTACTTGTTCACTAACCTATTATCCTTAATACAATCCAAAATCTCATGATTCCAACTCTTGGAATCTACACAACAAAATTTTTTCAAGTGCTCTTGCACCAATTCCCCATTAATAAGAAATGAGAAAGAGGTAGAAGTGACACGACTAAGAACCCAATTCACCCACTCTTCTCCAAAACCAAAAGACAAAAGGATCTTCTATAAGAAATCCCAACTCACCCTATCATAAGATTTGGCCACGTCAAGTTTAATAAACATAGCCTTCTCCTTAGAGGATGTCATCAAATGAATAGTCTCCATTGCTATCACAACTCCATCAAGGATATGTCTTCCATCAATGAAACCACCTTCCTCCTTAGAAACCAAAGTGCAAAGGAGAGGTTTGAGTCGTTCAACAATCAATTTAGTGATTATCTTGTAGACAAAATTACATAAAGAAATAGGCTTGTACTGATCCAAGCTATTATCCCCCTCCTTTTTAGGAATGAGAACCAAGAAGGTAGAATTCATAGATTTGAGCATTTGTTTATTCCTATGAGATTCGTAAACCACATCTAGAAGATCATACTTTATAATCTCCAAAAATTCCTGAAAAAAATCAATAGGAAACTCGTCAGTTCCAAGAGCCTTGCCTTTTTTCATTTGAAACACAACTCCCTCAAGTTCAAACAACAAAATGGGTCGCAAGAGAGAATCATTCATTTCAACATAGACAAGAGGGGGAATACAGTTCAAGATGGCCCTCTCTTCCACCATAGCTTCAAGATCCTCTTTGGTAAACAAATTAGAAAAATAACTGACAGCTTCCATAGCAATTTATTCTTTAGATGAAAGATGAACCCCTTCTGAAGATATGAGAGAGGTAATAGAGTTACCATACCTCCAAGCCTTAACAAAATTATGAAAAAAAAACAATGTTTCTATCACCTTCTTGGAGCCAATCCACACGAGACTTTTGTTTCCAAAAAATCTCCTCATGCAACTCCCACTCTTCTAAGTCCTTAAGAGCAAGGGACTTGGCCATACTGAGCTCCACAGTCACCTCTTGATCCATAATTTGATGTGTAACCTCATCCAGCTTGGATTGAGCTTCCGTCTTGTGTCTAAGTAGATTCCCAAAACATTGTTTATTCCACCTCTTCAGCCCGTATTTCACATGTTGTAATCTCTTCCCAAAGGTGTACATAGCCTGCCTATGGGTAGGCACCCCTTCATACCACCAATCAACCATAAGATCCTTCAACGACTGATCACAAAGCCACATCAATTGAAATTTGAAAGAGGGATTTCTGGAGGTTCTAAAAGATGTAATAGAAATCTTAATAGGCCAATGATTAGAACCCCTCCAATCAAGAATTTTTGAACTGGTGGACCACCTATCGTGCACCCAATAGCAGGAAACCAAAAATCTATCAAGCCTTTCAGAAATAGCCTCAACACCACTCCTCCTATTATTCCATGTAAATACAACATTAATTGGCTTCACATCAAATAGATTCAAGAGACCAATATTATCTCTGAGTAAATTTGAGGAAGGATCAAGCCTGAATAACCCACCTCGCTTTTTCTCCAAACTATAACGACATTAAAATATCCAGCCAAAATCCAGGGGAGAAAAGGGTCTTGAGCTCGGACAAGATTGATGTGAGCCCAAAGATGTGACTTACCCATGAGATCAATAGGAGCATAAATAATAGAGAAGAGGTATCTTTCTCCAGTCTCAATGTTATAAGTGACCATAAAAATGGAAGACCTGCTAGAAAACCACCACAAAGGGGAAACTCTCATCGGGTTCTAGAGGAAAGCAATCCCCTTGAACTGCCATGAGAGCTCACTCCCTACTAAAGGCCCTGGGTCCGGACACGCAAAGCACAACTAGCCAAACCATCCATTGAAAGCTTGGTTTCCTGAATAAAAACAACATCAGAAGACTCTGAGTCAATAATCTATGAACAACCTTTTATCTAGAAATGTTGTTCAACCCCCTTACATTCCATGAAAGCACAATCATTTATGTGGTTGAGAGAAGTGGGAATTAATGGGCTTCACAGACCCTAACTCAACCAAAGTATCACCAATAAGCTTAACCTTTTTCCTAATACATTTTTCGTCCACTCCTTAAAGGTTTGTCTAAAGAACCCTTTTTGAGGGTCTTCTACTACAAGCCTAAAACATGCGGGGCTTTGTTACTCTTCACATAACTTGAGGCCACTATAGTGGAAGGAGAAGTAGACTCCATGACCACTACACCTTCAGGGATCTATGACCCAGAACATGGGAAGGTGAATTTGTAATCATTTGAACATCATGTTGATTCTCCAAAGATAGGGCTTGACCCTCTTTCTTGGAATCCCCATCCAACACCTCCTACTGAAATTGGGCACCCAAGGACATTTCAACTGAAACTCCTTCCTCTTGGACCAAATCCTCTAGAACATCAAACCTATTTAGGGTGACATCATTTTTCCTATCCAACTAGGTTCTCTTCTTTCCTTTGTCTTTATTCTGAGGTTTGACAGGAATGAAGCCATCTTTATCCGCAGGACCATTATGCATAGGGGCTTTCCCCTTATCTTCCCTCAGAATAGAGTGAGGAGGATTGTAAACAAAGATTTTAGAAGATTTATTTCTTGGACATCTCCGCTATAAATGACCATATTCATGACAAATTCTACGTCTAAATGGCAGGGTCTCATAGTCCAGTTGTTGGATCCAAGAAGATGTCCCCAAACAGATTTCCATAGAGTCTGGCAAAGGATTATTTAAATCAACTTCTACACATATACAAGCGTAGGAAATTACCTTTTGATCTTGAGTTTGTGAAGCCGAACCCACAGGTTTACCAAGAAGCAGTGAGATTGAGTGAAGAATATCTTCTCTCCAGAATTCCAACAGGAGCCTCAACAATTGAATCCACATGGGCACACAAGAGGGAAGCTCCTCAACAGAATTAAAGCCAATATGCCAAGTTTGAAAAAGAGTCCCACCTGGTTGAAAAAATAAGGGCCACCCTCAAAAGCCTTGTCCCTGTCTGCAAGGTTGGAAAAAATAACCAGAAAATAGTTATTGGCTGCCACAAGTAGCTCCATGTCTCCTTCAGGATTCCAGACAGGATGTGCCCAACTCTCTAAAACAGGTATAGAGAGGTGAAGACTGATAAATTTACACATGAGAGCATGATTACACCAATATTCAACATCCTTTGAAATTCACTTAGGTTGAATAACCAGAACTGGATGATCTTGGGATCTCTCCAAACAACCATTCACCTTTTTCATGTGAAAAGGCTCTTTCGAAGAAAAGAAGCCTGACCCTGATTGGGAATTACTAATGTGTTCCTTTCCACATGCATTCATTAAATGAGACAGATCCGCCATATCCAGATCTATAGAGATCATCTGAGAAGAGGATAATCCTCTATTCTCCATGGATCTAGAGAAAATACCGAAAGAAGAAAAAGAAGAGGGGCAAAAAACCCAACCCCAGAACCCCACACACCCCCAACGACAATCCAGAGTAGAAGAAATAGAAAAGGGTTGCAAAAAAACCTTGGTAACCCAAAAAACCCGACCACGGGCAAGCAAAAACCTCCCTCCAGCAAGCAAGAAACTCCCCCCCCCCCGAAATGAAGCAAGCAAAGTGCAAGACACAGGCTAGGGCACGTCAACCCTAGCACGACACCCACGCAAACGCAAAGCCATCTCTTACTCTTTAAAGTACTCACAATTATCCACAACTAAATGCAATTTAATTTAAATTATTTAATTGAAGTTGTTCTATTTGATTTTTTAATTCTTATATAATTTTTTAAATTTTAATTAGCTTAATTTTTACAATGGTTAAATAACTTAATTTCAATTAATTTAAATTATTTAATTTAATTTATTAATTTAAGTGATGTGCGTAAAGAAACTTAACTTTAGTTTCTTTTTTTTCTAAAGAAAAAATAACTATTTAATTTAATTTCATTATAGTTATTTTATTTAAATTATTTTATTTTATTTAATTTAATTTAATTTAATTTAATTTAATTTAATTTGTTTTATTTGATTTTTAATTTTTATACAATTCTTAAATTTTAAATTACTATGTGTAAATTATTTAATTCAATTTAAGTTACTTTATTTTATTTTATTTAAGTTATTCTATTTAATTTTTTATTTTTAAACAATTCTTAAATTTTATTATGTTATAGTTTTAATTTTAATTTTTAGTTATTTAATTTAATTAAATTTATTACTTTAATTGACTACATTAAGTTTAAGTTAATTTTAATAATTTAATTCAATTACATGACATTCATATGCACGTTAAATTAAATGATTTTAGTTTTTATTAACACATATTTCTGCATCCATTATGTGAGTGTAATATGCCCCTTGACATTATAATAAAATGTATATATTAATACTATACAAAAACTATATTATCATGTTACATGTATAATAATATTTTATAATATTATCACTTTTCATTATTGATTTAGATGTCTCCTATTTATTATTGATTTTTCATTTGATATTTCCTATTATTATGTTGAAAATGTTTACTAATGTTAAAAGTTATCCCAATTTATCTAAAAAAATTATAATATATAATTGATTAACAAATAAAAGAATTAATAATATACTTTCGACAACTTTAATACCAATAAATAATAAATGTGAGTAGCTATATTTAGTTTTCTCACCAAATTAGATAGATAGCATATGAGTATAGGCAATCAAATAGATAAAGAGGAAACTAATTTAACCCACACTCAGTGGATAAAACTATATTTCTTTGGAAATCAAAGTTGTAGGAATTTGTGGGGAAGCAACAATTGAAAAATAAACCATCTAGGATGGTAATAAATATCTTCAATTAATGATCATGGGTACTCCTTCCAAAACAAACTGACTTTCTTGTTTCTAATTTGAGCCATAAACGATGAATAAAAATTAATAATAAATAATAACATCATCTCGCGATTTGAATAAAGTCAATTCACATTCATGGGGAGTAAATGTGTGACAATAAATTGAAGGAAAAAACGACAATGACAATGACAATGGAATCGAACAGTGCACGAGCTTTCAATCGTCTTGCATATCTGTTAGTCATTGTCATCGTTGATTGCTAGAAATAGCTCAGTTCATTTCAAATAAGGAAAGCCTTCGACTTAATTATTTCTAGTTTTCTAATTTTCTAATTTTAAGGCTTGTTGTCAAATAATAGATTGGTCAAATTACTTTATAAATTTAACTTGGATAAAATTATTTTATAAATTTAACTTTGATATTGTTATGGAGACTTAAAATCAATTTCTCTATCATTTATAATGGATTATAAAAGTAGTAAATTCTAAGAGAATTACATGAGGTTTAATTTTGTGCATGCAAATATGTAGACATGCTATTGGGTATCGAGGTTTGATAAAGTCATTATAAACACTAAAATAATTCTTCTCATATTATTTAATAATCACATTATTACATCAAGAGATATTTATCAATGACAATTTGGAGATTGAAAGGTCATGTACATAAAAAAAAGGTGTGATTTAAAATGATGTCTTTTAATTGCGCACTCTTGTTTTCCTCAACAATTGGAAAATTTTCAATTCTCCTAAGGTAAGGAAGATGAAGATTGTAAATTATTGTTCTTTGGAGCTCATCCTAGACATCTATATGGCTTCAACCTCTTCATCTTTCTCTTTCAAAGACCTATTTATAGCTTCTATAGGCATTACTCCTCTATCACATGTGGAAAAGGAAGATATCAGAAGGAAATACATGACCATTCTTCAGAAGTGGCACTTCTAACAAACTTATCACAACTTGGAAAAACATGAATGGTTCTGATTGCAATATTTTTTTTTTTTTAGACTACAAGAATCAGGTAGCCCCCAATAAACTGCACTGCACCTAGTAAACTTTTTAACGTGACTAGTGACACTAGCATGACACATCCTCTAGTACCATGTGGGCTAGGGGAGAGTAAACCTCATGCTTTACCACAAGAATCTCTCACCAATCAAGCCAGACTCCCGACCCCTTCAAACTCCAATATTAATATGAAACCAACAAAGGAAATTTAATGCAATCTTTTTAGAAGGCCATGTTAAGTGAAACACAACCATTTGTATAATACAAAGAAATAGAGGAGGTTAGCACTTTGGCTTCTCTATGACTCATATCACATCTATATTGTAGAAGAATGCAAGGATGAAGTTGGTGAATTTTTGATACAATAAATGTGTGATAAAATCTTCTCCAAATATATCATAATTCTAGTATAATCACCCTTATTCTTTCTTCAATAGTGTTTTTTCAAATCTTAGAACAAAAGAAAAATATAGTACATGTAAAAGAAAAAATAGAAATGTATTGAATTTGAGAAAAATAAATAAATTTAATTTTGATTTGAATTAAATTCACAATAACTCTTCTTTATATTTTTTTAAATTATTATTTTAAAATTAAACAAACAAGATCTAATAATGTGAAAATTTGGTATGTAAAGAGAGGATTTGTGACCACATATATAATCCTCCCTATTAGACTCTAATTTTACTTACCAACAATTGCACCTTGGTGTGCAATAGGTATGTTGGAGAGGTGTGGAAGATCAATTACAAAAAAAAAAATTGGTCTATTTGATGCATAATTTTGTGTAGTACATGAGGTCAATTGGTAGGCCATTAAGAAAATGATGTTTGTGCAACAAAGGTATCAATGGAGAAGTGATAGCTTCAAATAAACTATGCATCCACTTACAAGGATCCAATCATATTTGAAATAAAAGCTTTGAATCAGAAAGATAATTAAGTTTCATTACCAATAGGCTCATGTTATGTTTGCAATAGGGTGAGAGGGAGAGAGAGGTAGATATAGGGGTGTAAAGAGGGAGAGATAAAGGGGGGAAGAGAAAGAAAAAGGTTTAAATAGATAGAAATGGAGATGGAGAAAGAGGAGGGGAAGATGGAGAGGAGCAAGATATGAATAGATAAAGAGAGAGATGAGAGAGGAATAAATGGGTATGGAAGAGAAAAATAAATAGAGGGAGAGAGGGAGAGAGAGAGAGAGAGAGAGAGAGAGAGAGAGAGAGAGAGAGAGAGAGAGAGAGAGAGAGAGAGAGAGAGAGAGAGAGAGAGAGAGAGAGAGAGAGAGATAGGAAATGATATATGGAGAGAGGGAGAGATATATGGAGAGAGGGAGAGATATAGTGCTCTAGAGAGATATAGAGATAACTAGATAGAGATAGAGGGATAGATGAAAGAAGAAATTTGGAGAGATAGATGGAAAACAAAAGAGATATAAATATAGAAGTCTAGAAAGAGAGAGAGGGAGAGAGACACCAATAGAGACAGATGGATATAGAGAAACATGTCTAGAGATAGAGGGGGAGAGAGGAAGATAGAGGTAGATATGATGGTGTAGGAGCAATTGGGTGCACAGGCAATCCTGCAAAACGAAACAAAAAATGATGTTTTCTTTAATTCTTCATACTCCTTGCATATTAAAATGTGAAATGAAAGTTTGAGAAATTGAAGAGAATGTTTTAAATTTGAGATGTTAAAGTGGCAATATTTAAAGTTATATTTCATTTACACCATATTGGGTTGGAAAAATCCAAAACTTAGGCATGGAGTGGGGCATTTAATGCCTCTTGAAATCCATTTGAAACTAAAAAATGCTATCTTGATCTTTTGATAGCTCTAAGCACTTGGGAGTCAAGAAAGTGTAGTTGATTAAAAATTGGCAATTTCAAGATTATGATCAGAGGAATCTTTCCTATCACATTGAAGAATTTTTACTTGGGTAAGTCTAACACCTAGAATGGACATGACAGGAAATTAAGTTTGCTAGTCTAGAGGAAAAAATGCAACATCCAGGAAGACGAGAAAGGAGATCTATATTCTATTTAATGTATTGGTAATTTTAATGGTGCTTTTATAAATGTGAATCATGGGTTAATAACACTTCAGATTTGTAGATAATTTGAGAGGATTTAAAAGCACATGATCACAAGAAAATTGAAAGAAAAATATTTTGTTCCTTATGTTTTTCTTCTATCAAAATTAGGTAGCTTCCCTATTTGGGTAATTGTTATGTTTCTGTTAGTTTTAATTAGGGTAAAGAGAGAATTCCAATTGCCTAAGGCAACATTGGAATCTGCCCTTAAGGGTTGGGTCCTTTTATCTCTTCAAAGGGTAATGTGTACCCTTTGGGTTGGGGCCCTCTCTCATGCCACATTATGTGTCTCTCACCCAAATGAAACGTCCTAAGGGATAGGGATGGACCCATACACCAAACATGGGAAAAGTAATTGATAAAATAATATTAATTATTGCAAGCCGACCTAGATGTCTACCGCCAAAAGAGGAAGATATATATATATATATATATATATATATATATATATATATATATATATATATATATATATATATATATATATATATATATATATATATATATATATATATATATATATATATATATATATATATATATGAAAACTTCAAGATGAAGTAAGACATTCATTCACACATCACCAACAAATGCGATATGGTCTTCTACTTAAGCGATCGGCTCTCCTACACTTGGCGAATCTTCACTTTGGCAAACTCCAAGGACATTTGGTTATAATTCTGCTTCAGCCTATTGAAGTCATCTTCTTCTGATTGGTTTCCTAGTCATCTACAGCTAGGGCATCATCCTTCATCACCTTGGCAACTTGTTGTTTGGACAACAATCAGGCAATCATAATATTGCATAATTTATAATCAGATATGAGGATCTCTTCTTGTTGGGTTTTTCCTCCTATGAGGTTTTCCTAGGGTAATGTTGTCTTGTCTCTTTCATATGGTTGGTTGTTTTCTCTCTACCACTTAATAAATTGAAAACCCTAACAACAAACATCTATTTTCTGAGTTTATTGTTAATCTAAAAGTAAAATTAACATGGTATCAGAGCCCTACATTACATATATATATATATATATATATATATATATATTAACTTTCAGATTTTAGTAGTCTTTTATTCAGTTTGTTGTTTCATTTTCAGTTAGGACAATGACAGGACTGAAAGTTGAAATAGGCTCGAAGGGGCTCTTAACTTTGCTTCCTAGAAGGTTCACATCCTACTTGCTCTTGAGGAATATGATCTCCTTCAGTTTGTGCAAGACAAAGAGCTGACTGCGCCCACAGATCAAGAAGAATTAAAGCAATTCAAAAGGAATGCCCTCAAAGATAGAAATCTCATCATTGACTTAGTTAGAGATCACCTTGTCACCTCCATCTCCAAGTTCACTACAACTAGAGAGATATTCAAACATCTAGAAGGTATTTATGAGATCAATAACCTCAGTAGAGCAATTGCATTAAGGCAACAATTACTTCATATTAAAATGGAAAAGGAAGATTCAGTTATGTCTTACTTAATGAATATCTCAAAACTAAAGGATCAACTAGGCACAATTGGTCATGACATTGGAGACAAAGATATTGTCATGATATCATTAAATGGTCTTCTAGACTCATGGGAATTCTTCATTCAATCCATAAGTGGGAGATCTGAATTCCCAACCTTTGATCATCTTCGAAACGATTGCCTTCATGAGGAATATCGCCTTGCCACAAGAGGAAAACTCAAAAGTCCTCAAGTGGATGATCAACATATGCTTGTAGCCCAATGCAAGAAAGGTGGTAATTCGAAAAAGAATAATCCCAAGAGGAATAGAGATTTCAAACCACCTAGCTCTCAGTATTCTTGGAAGAAGACAAGAGATCTCTCTCGTGTTCGATGTTTCAGATGTGACAATTATGGTCACTATGCTAAAGAATGTCAGAATGAACCTATGCAAAAGGAAGTCAACCTAAATGAAGTCTCATAACAAAACAAAGACTTCTTATTCATCTCTGCCTTATCAAGCAACATACCTTCAGATAGTAACACATGGTTGATTGACAGTGGTGCTTCCAGACACATCACAGGCTATCTTGAACATCTCTTAGACTTAGTAGAAAAGGATACCAGTCTACATGTGGTAATTGGTGACGATGCTTGATATTCGGTAAGAGGTTCTGGCACTACTTCTTTAAATTTAGACTCTGGTATTTCACTTCACCTTAGTGATATCTTACTTGTTCCTGGAATTAAAAGAAACTTAATTTCTATTTCTGCTCTAGAAGATAAAGGTTATCAAGTAGCATTTTCTGAGGGTAAAGTACTTAATTTCTATTTCTGCTTGGCCTAAGAAATCTAGTTTTAAATCTACTCGTGTTATTGGAAATAGATATGATAGTTTGTATAAGATTTCCTCTAACCCTGTTCAAGCCCTCATTAATGAGGCCCGTGAATCCTATGAGCTATGGCATAGAAGGCTTGGACACTTACACTTTCAAGCTCTTCCCTCTCTTGGAAAGATAGTTAAAGGTATGCCTAAACTCAGTAAATTTCATGATGATTCATGTAAAGGTTGTGCTATGGGTAAAAATGTTAAAAGTCTTTTTCATAAAAGTGAAAGTAGAGCTAAAGAAAAACTAGAACTTGTTCATTCTAATTTATGTGGCCCTATGTCTATAGCATCCCCTAGTGGATTTCTTTATTATGTAATATTCATAGATGATTTCTCTAGGAAAACTTGGATCTATTACTTAAAGACTAAAGAATCTGATGAAGTCTTAAGTAGATTTAAAGAATTTAAGACATTCGCTAAAAAACATCTCTGGTAAAAGAATTAAATGCTTAAGGTCTAACAATGGAGGTGAGTATACCTCTGGCAGTTTTTATGACTTCTGTATTGAGTCGGGAATTAAGAGGAAGTTATGTGTTCCCTACAATCCTTGGCAAAATGGAGTTGATGAAAGAAAGAATAGGACTATTGTTGAGGCTACAAAGGCTATGATCCATGATCTAGACTTGTAGACTTTTCTTTGGGTTGAGGTTTCTAGAACAACAGTCTATATTCAGAATAGATGTCCCCATCGCATTCTAAAGAATATGACTCTTGAAGAAGCCTTCTCAAGATCCAAACCTGACATCAGCCACTTGAGAATTTTTGGAAGTCATGTATATGTTCATGTGCCTAAAGAAAAATGAACTAAGTTGGAGCCCTCCGGAAAGAAAGGAATGCTAGTTGGATACATTGAATCCTCCAAAGCCTTTAGGATCTACATTCCAGGTCAAAGGTATGTTGAGGTAAGTAGGGATGTTACTTTTGAAGAAGATATTGCAATTAAAAAATCAAAAGGTTCTCCTATTATTGATGAGGCTAATGATAATCAAGATATGAGTGTTGATACTAACCTTGAGATTCAAAGGGAGTTTGTTGTGCCTCCACCTCAAGAAGTGCATGATAACCCACCTGAGCCTATGAATCCTATGGGTGTACCTAGTGCCATTGTTGTTAGCAAAAAGAGGCCACTTTGGGTGAGAAACACCATTCAAGAAGCTAAAAGATTTGCAGACCCCAGTGGTACCTTCAGAGAAAGCAAGAGACCTCAAGTATTCTCCAACTACGTTGCATTGATAAGCAATCTCATTGAGTCTGAGCCATGCAATGTTGAAGAAGCCTTGAACCATCATGCCTGGAAGTTATCCATGGATGAAGAATATCAGTCAATCATCAAGAATGATGTATGGGATATTGTGCCTAGACTGAAAGGTAAGTCTGTTGTTTCCTCTAAATGGTTATTTAAAATTAAATATAATGTTGATGGTAGTATTGATAAATATAAAGCTAGATTTGTAGCTCGTGGTTTTTCTCAAAAGGAAGGCATAGATTATGAATAAATATTTGCTCATGTTGCTAGATATACTTCTATTAGAACTATAATAGCCATTGTTGCAGCTAAAAGTTTGAAGTTGCATCAAATGGATGTTAAGACTGCCTTCCTTAATGGAGTCATTGAGGAAGAAGTCTATATTGAACAACCTGAGGGTTATGATATTCATGAAAGAGAAAATCATGTTTGCATATTAAAGAAAATACTATATGGCCTCAAAGAGGCCCCTCGAGACTGGTATGAAAGAATTGATAAGTACTTGGTAAGCTTAGGGTTTTGTAAGAATGATGTTGATTCTAACATTTACTTTAAAGTATCTAATGATGAAATGCTAATTTTGGTTCTATATGTGGATGATTTATTTCTTATTGGTAAAGATGAACTCATTATTAGATGTAAGAAAAAAATAGCTTCAGAATTTGAAATGAAGGTTTTAGGACTAATGCATTATTTTCTAGGTCTAGAAGTATGGCAAAGACCTAACAAAATTTTCTTAAGTCAAGGAAATTATACTATTAATATTCTGAAAAGATTTAGAATGATGGATTGTAAACCTATGTCTACTCCTATGGAATCTAACTTAAAGAAGTTGAGTGTTTCTGCAACTAACTCTAATTTTGTAGATCCATCTGAGTACAAGCAGTTGATTGGATCATTGATGTATCTAGTTAACACTAGACCAGATATATGCTATGTAGTGAATACTCTCAGCCAGTTCATGAGCATGCCTAAACATGTTCACCTTGTTGCAGCCAAACACATCCTGAGATACTTGCAAGGCACAGTTGGCTTTGGGCTGAAGTATCCAATGAAATCTTCAATAACCTTGGAAGGTTACTCAGATGCAGATTGGGCAGGAAGTGTAAAAGATAGGAAAAGTACTTCAGGCATTTGCTTCAACTTAGGATCTGTAGTGATTTCTTGGGCTTGCAGAAAACAGTCCTCAATGGCACTAAGTAGAGTTGAAGCTGAGTAAATTGCAGCAAGTGTTGCTTCTAGGGAAGCAGTATGGCTTCGTAAACTTCTCGTTGGGTTGTTTGGACAACCTTGGAAACCCACAGTCATTCATTGTGATAATCAAAGTTGCATAAAGATGTCTGTCAATCCAGTGTTCCGTGACAGGTCAAAACACTTGGAAACTCATTATCACTTCATTCGAGATATGGTGCAAAGAGGCGCTATTCAGCTGACGTATGTCAGTACCGATGATCAGATTGCAGATATCCTTACCAAGCCTCTATCCAAGGTGAAGTTTGTGTACTTTAGAGACAGGCTTGGCATTTTAGAAAATGTAACCTTGGTTGAGAGGGAGTCTCAACCTTAGTGATGCATTGTGTTGCATCAACCACCCTCTGCGAGCAATGTAAGGTGGTAGTCTTCTCAGGGAGAAGAGAAATTGTTACCATCTTCTGCAAGTAATGTAAGATGGTAGAAAATATCCTCGCCACCCTTTGCGGGCAATGTAAGGTGGTTCCAGTCTATGCTTGTGTGCAAGATGGAAGTCTACTATGTTCTAATTATGTAATCCATTCTTTGCTTGTGTGCAAGATGGAAGATAGTGATATTCTGATTATATTCTCTTCTCCCTAATTAAGAGGGAGTGTTAGTTTTAATTAGGGTAAGAGCGGATTCCAATTGTCTAAGGCAACATTGGAATCCGCCCTTAAGGGCAGGGCCCTTTTATCTCTTCAAAGGGTAACATGTGCCCTTTAGGGTTGGGGCCCTCTCTCATGCCACATTATGTGTCTCTCACCCAAATGAAACGTCCTAAGGGATAGGGTTGGACCCATACACCAAACGTAGGAAAAGTAATTAATAAAATAATATTAATTATTGCAAGCCGACCTAGATGTCTACCGCCAAAAGAGGAAGATATATATATATGACAACTTCAAGATGAAGTACGAAATTCATTCACACATCACCAGCAAATGCGATATGCTCTTCTCTTAAGCGATCTGCTCTCCTACACTTGGCGAATCAGCTCTTTGGCAAACTCCAAGGACATTTGGTTATAGTTCTGCTTCGGCCTGTTGAAGTCATCTTCTGTTGATTGGTTTCTTGGTCATCTACAGGTAGGGCATCATCCTTCATCACCTTGGCAACTTGTTGTTTGGACAATAATCAGAGATAAGTGTTGTAATCAGAATATTGCATAATTTATAATCAAATCTGAGGATCTCTTCTTGTTGGGTTTTTCCTCCTAGGAGCTTTTCCCAGGGTAATGTTGTCTTGTCTCTTTCATATGGTTGGTTGTTTTCTCTCTACCACTTAATAAATTGAAAACCCTAACAACAAACATCTATTTTCTGAGTTTATTGTTAATCTGAAAGTAAAATTAATAGTTTCATCTCTTAGAAAATATAAAAATTTAAATAGATGGAGGTGTTGTCAAAGAAGTTATGAATGGGAGAAAGAAGACTTGGATAAAAAATATATCAAATGGATTAACAAATGGATCTTCATCTTGAATGCATGTCCAAAAAGTAGCAAATAAATAAAGCTATATATGTTATTGATAAATGTTGCAATTTTTTTGTCAAAAAATGTGTTTTCTTGGGAGAAAGAGGAAATCTTACTTTTATGAATTTAATCCCATATGTGATCATCAACAAAAGTCCTATATAGAGTCAAGCATCAAAGATGGTCATATAGTCCAATTAAGGACTAAATCATATCATCTTTAGTGCAAAACAAGTAGCTAGAAGGAGCCAAGAAAAGAAGGGGGGAGAAGGTATGCTGCACTGGTATAGTTGAGGCGATTGAGTCAAAGAAATACTTTACTTAATATTATGAAGCTTATAACTTGATATTTGAACCAAATCATACTTTAACAATTTCGATACAAGACCTATTAAATTTATCTTGATAAGTTTTAACCCCATATACATGATCATCACCAAAAGATCTATATATACAATCAAATATCCTTTGAAGAGCAACATTGTTCATAGCCCAATTAATGTCTAAATCACATCATCTTTGGTGTGAAACATTTAGTTGAAAGAGACTAGACCAAAAAAGAGAAAGTATCTTGCATTGGTATAGTTGAGACATTTGAATAAAAATATACTTTATCTAATAGTATAAAGCTAATAGTGACATATGAACTAAATATACAATATTTTAACGATTTCTATACAAGAACTATTCTTTAAAAAAATAGATATAATACTCTATCATCGAAATCAATAATATAAAAAGCTAAAATAATTCCCTTTTTGCCTCCTTGAATCTTAAAAAGTTACCTTTGATAACTCCACCCAATAAAAAAATATTAATAATGATAATGAAAACCAAGAAAGGGCCAAGTGAGTCGATGTTGGTTCATAACAACCGCTATAATGTTTTTGGTTCTATAGGTAAGCCCTCCTTGACCTATTAACGAATAAGATAAAACCAATGATTCATTCAAGTTACCACACCCACGCTAAATACAATAATGAAGCTATCTTAGAAAGCAATTTATGCCCAATAATTTGTTCGACTAGTCGTTGCATTACGTGCATAGCAAGGCAATAATAACAATAATAACAATGCCAGCCGTTTTATAAAATATGTTTACCTTACCCGGAAGCAAAACAAAGCCATCTCTTCGTCCAAATCATAAACCACTAGACGTTAACAATCTTATCTCATGGTCGTGTAAAGAAAAAAGGAGAAAAAAAGCGATTGATAGATTGATTCTCCACAGTTTGCGTGCTGTAAGATGCAAGTCTAATCATTGGAATCATTCCATTCTTTCTGGTTGGGCCATTCCATCATTCACAAAAAAACTCCCCTTCATAAGCCTTTTGGCCCCTCTTTGAGATTTCAATTATCCAATGGGCAATTATATGTCCTGCGTTTCTTCACAGACTGTGAAAGTTATATTACAGAATGGCAGTGTTCAGGAATTCAAAAGGTCTGTAAAAGCTGCAGAACTCATGCTGGAGAATTCTCAGCAATTTGTCAGCCATGCCAGCTGTGTAAAGGCCGGAAAGCGGGCTGCTGCGCTGGTAGCTGATGAGGAGCTCCAGATGGGCCAGCTGTACTTGATGCTTCCCATGCATAAGCTCAACTCTGCTCTCACCGCATCTGACGTGGCATCTCTTCTTCTCTTCCAGAAAAATAGTAGTTTTAAGAATTCTGGGACCAGACGGAACCCTAAAGGGCATTCCAGAATTCTTCCCGTTTTGACTTACATGTGCCCGCTTCCTGTTGTTGAGCGAAAACAGGGGAAGCAGGCGGTCGCGGGTTCGAAACGCGGGAACGGGAAAGAGGATGATATCTGTGTGAAAACAGTGGTGGAGGTGGAGGATGTTCCTACGATTCGTAGACTGAGTGTCTGCAGATCTTGGAAGCCCGCGTTGGAGACGATTACAGAAGTTTCTATTGTAGGAAATTCATGGTAGGGAAAGAATTTTGGGTTATTTTTGAATCCCTGTCGAAGGCGGGTGTATGAAATTTGTCTAAATATTTATGTTTTGCATCTTCTTTTGTAAAGATTCGGTTTTTTCCTTTAATGGAAGTTCATCCCTGCATTCCATCTTCTGCGGATTTTAACCGTTGTTCGTCAAGAAGATTGGATTTTTCATGTGTTTTATTGGCATTTCTTAACGATCCGGTTCGAACAGTTAATTTTTGTGGTTTTTTTTTTTGCCACTTTTCCAGAAGACTTGTGGTATTTTTAGCTATAGCTAATCCTCGGGATGAAGTTTCATGCCCTTTTCATATATATTTAACAATGTTGATCTTAAGAGAGAATTATAAATTTTAAATGGAAGAATTTTACCATCAAACGTTTAACTATTTATGTTAGAAATTTTCTTTAAAAGTGGGAAAAAATAGTTTGGTATGATTACTTCAATCTTAATTTACATAAAAGAAAACATCTTTTAAATTTTTTTATTTTTTAATATATAATTTATTGATCAATAAAGAAGAAAGACAAATTTGGTAATGATTATTTCAATTTTATAGTTTAGATTTACATAAGAAAAAACATCTTTAAAAAAATAAAAATTATCATAATAAATACATAGCATTTAATTTGATATGTTTGTGACACTTAAATATATGAAAAAAAAAAAGAATCATTTTATTATTATTACTTTAATTTTATACTATTTGTATTATATAGAGAGAATAAAATGGTAGTATAATATTAAATTAGAAATAATATTATTAATTATAGAGAATTGAAATTGTCCTACATAACATCTATTTTTTCTAAAAAGATAACGATAAGAACAAATATAAAATAAAAATATAATGATATGATAATATAATAAGTAGCATATCTAGGAATATAGGTAAAGTACAGTGAAAGATATCATATTTCTCCATTATTCCACTTAAAAAAATATTATAGATTATTATATTATAATTAACATTAAATCATTATTATATTATAATGTTGTAATAAATACTAGCATACCTATATTTTAAAATAATTATGTAAAACATGTGAACATATATCATATATGTTCATTATTCTACTTAAAAAGTTATTATATTATAATATTGTAATTAGTATTAAATCATTATTATATTATGATATTGCAATTAATACTAAATTATTATTTTTTATATTTTTATTAAACTTTTTAGAAAAGAAAAACGCATAGACTATATTATTATTATCTATCAATAATAGTTTATATTATATTAATGTTTAAAGTAAAAATATACATTTCTAAGAAAATAAAAAATAGGGATTAACCTCGAGAAGCTATCTGTAAGATTTTGGAGAAAACCTATTTTCCCTTGCTTTCTAAATCTGCCTACGCACAGGATCAAACCTATGAAATAGTCCTATCCCCATTCCCCAAAAAAAATGTCATGTCACTATCGATAGAACATATACTAGAAAAGTTTTAACACCTACAAACTTCAAAAACAAAAAGACAATAGACATTTAAAATTTCATTTTCTTCTTGCCAAGTCCGTTTATCTAGTAATCCTCTGGAGAGAAATTTGTCTTATTAGCCTCATCCTTCTTCTTTGCCTCCCACGCCTTTCTCATCTCCACCTCCTTCTCCCAAAGGCAATCCTTTAGGTTTTCTCACCCCAGGCATGCCTCTTTTGTCCTTGGCTATCTGTCCACACCATCTTGTCACAACACGAAAGGTCTGAATTCCACCTCACTTCCTTCTGACATCAATCCCTCTCCAAATGGATGCCGCAACCCACGACCCACTACCACCCTTGCCATCATTGAAGTCAAACCACACAGAGAGTGGTTTGGAACACATGCTTTGGCCACCCAGACCTCTTCTTCCTTAATCTCGAACATCAAACCCCATGCCACCATCATTGAAATTATATCCACATTTGTGCAATATCAGAATTATTATGACAGGTACTCCTCCCTTAGCAAAGTTTCCATGATTTGTAGAAACAAGGGGTCCTCAAATTTAAAAATGCGCCCAAGTATCTTTTCTAAGACTTTTCCAAAGAAGGTCAATTGCTACTTTATGTCCAGTGGGGTGAAAAGTTCACTTCCATGGATGCAACCCGTGTTTTTAACTCTCTGCCTTCTATCATCTTCTAAAATTTTTTACACCAACCTCACCTATAGTATTCCATCTCGTGCCTATTTCTCGATTTAAAAAGCCACGTCTCGCCTTGTCCCATCACCCAATTGCTAATAAATATGCCCTCATTCCAAGGACACCCTTCTTAGCCAGCTCATATTCATTAATTCACTTCTCCCATGTCACCTTCAATACTCCCCTTGACAATGTGTCACATTGTTGTGTGTACAGAAAATGGCAGTGTACTCTATCCACGTGCATTAATCATGCAGATTTCTCCAAATCATTTTCTTCCCAATGCAATTTAAAATCATAAACTACCACATGTTGGCTCTTTAAATTGGTCTTGCTCCTTCAAATGGATATTGCCACATGTTTGCCAACTCCCTCCCACCACTTCATAGTCTAGACCTCTAGCTTGTTACAAGTATGGTTGATGTTGGCAATTGACACTCATCCGGTGGATATCAATGCTTGATTAATGGTTTAGGGTTGTCATTGATGGAAAATCTCCTTATAAATCCTATCAGATAATCATGGATTTTGATAACCAAAAGCTATTGTGGTCCAGTAACCGGTAATCTGGCTCCCATAATTTATGTTAACAGAGCAATTTTGGTCCAGAAGCTTTCTGATGATTGCACTGGACAGATTTGTTCTTGGGATGATAGTGCTGACATAGAAATTATTTTATCATTATTTGGGCGATCCACATATGTTTTTGATGATCCGGTTCAAGCCGACTCATGATTACACATTACACTACAGGCTGACTTGATAATTATTTATTTTGTGATTGCGGATATATGATCGGTGCAGAAGATATTTTTGATGTATATGGTATGCAGTAATATGAGCGAGTAGTGATCGAGAATCCATTTTGGCCCAGTTTCACATGCATATTCTTGATTCGGTAGCTGACTGAGACAAAAAACAAAGCATGGTTGCAGAGGAGATATAGTCAGAGTTTTGCATTTAACCAGAAGTCATCCAAGCATTATTAGATGCTAGTTTGGAGTTCGTGCCTGAATGCAAAGTCCGTTCCCTTTTGTAATATTGTTTTGCTACTAGCCATAGTGGAATAATATTGTGGGTTCAAATCCCACCATGGTTTTTCCCATTTGGGTTTCCACGTAAAACTCCTAGTGTTATGATTTTGTGGTTGATTGTTTTGTGTTTTTGCATTTTAGTTTCATGCTTATGCTTTCGGAGGTTTAAGGTTAAGTCAAAAAATTTAATAACTGGTAGAACACTGGTTCACCCCCCCCTCCCAGTGTTCCTTGATTCCAACAATTGGTATCAGATCCTAGTTCCTCTAAGGAAGCCTAACCGCTTGAGGAAGGTCTCGAAGATTGAATCAATGGATTTCGATTTGGAGAGACCGATGGTATGATGAAAGAATAAGGATACGATCAACTATTGAGAGGGGGGGTGAATCAGTAGATAGAAAACTAATATAAACTTTTACCAATCTCAAAATCAACCTCTCAAAGAAAACTCTAAATTGACAAGTTAAACCACTGAACTACAAATGCAATATCATTATCAAGTTAAACCGGTTAGCTATTATAACATACTAACAGTAAAACAACTTGAAGCTCACAAACATCCAAATACTTTACTGACATAAGTAAAACCTCATTTCAGATTGTTGTCAGTTAACATAATATATTAAAGTGGATTTAGCAGTTAGGCAATTCAACCATAGTAAACATAACCACAAAAACATTCACCACTTGAAATAATATTTTTGACGTGGAAACCCAAATGGGAAAAACCACGGTGGGGATGAATACCCACAAGTATTCTGAACTCTTCTGAAGTTCATCCTGTTAAGAGCCAAGCCTGTTAAAGCTTTACAATAAGTCATGTTAAGAACAGATCCTGTTAGGGACCACCCGGTTAAGGGATTGACTATAATGCCCTATTAGAAGCAATGCCCTGTGAGGAGTAACCTCGGTAGAGGATTTGAAATCCAAGCTAAAAGACCACTTGGTTAGAGGATTTGAATAACACTAAGCTTGTTAGAGCTTACCCAGTTAGGGGATTTTAACTACTGTAATTGTTAGAAAACAACAGGGGTTTGTTGATCTGTTTGAATAGAACTACACTTGCTCATTCAGATCCTTTTCATGCTCCTATATGACTTTACACAAACTGCAGATACATCATCCGGTTTGGCAACCACATTCTCACTCTCAACTACAAATTACCAACTCTAAAACAAAACAACTCATCAACCTTATAAAAAAATCAATAGGTTGGTAACACAACACAAACCTAATTCTCTCATAGAGATTACAAAAACATTGGTTCAAGTATGACCGTTGGATTACATAATAATCTTTGCACATTATTCAAGATAGCCTCGAATTCTCCTTGATCATTGCTTCATCAAACTCTCTAACTCATCACATGGTTTGAATTACATGCAATATACTTACTCATTCCCAAGCTAAAAATTGTTATCTCAATGTGTGAAAAAACATTTGAAACTCTTCTGATACAACATGCATACATGTCATAATCATTACCTCTCATCATCAGATCATAAACCAATACAACTAATTCACCAAACTTCATCGGTTAAGGTTTATCATATCAACAGGTAGGGTTTACCGGTTGATCTCACTTCTTCTTAGCAATACTGGTTTCCTCCATAAACTCACCTACCAATTGCAGTTCCCTTCACTAGCTCTTCCTACCGGTTACAAAACAACATTATAACAACATCATTACCGGTTAATTGACATCAATGACAACATAACATTTCATTAATGCAATCTTCATGCAAATGCCAACAGAGACAACTTTGTGTGGCACTTGAGGATCTTGATGCAACAAGAAATAAGGTCAGTTCCTTGAAGAGAAACCTAAATGTAGCTGAAGATTCATTAATAAATTGAAGGATCAAGTGAGAACTTCAAGAGATAAGAGGAAGATTCATTAATAAATTGAAGGATCAAGTGAGAACTTCACTTGTTGCAAACAAGTTTAAATCTTTTGTTTACTGATTAGACACTGATTCATCCCCCACTCTCAGTGTCTTTGGGAGGGATCAAGTATCTAACAATTGGTATTAGAGCCTAGTTCTCTATTTATAGAATCCTAACAACTTGAGGAAGATTTTGACCCGATGAAAAGTTTGAGACAACAATTGGAAGGAGTTCTTGAAGATTTTGATGCAGAAAAATTGAAGAATATCAGACTAGAAGATGAACTCAGAACTGCTTGGGAATTTATCAAAGCACTTCAAGATAACTTGGTTATAACAAAGAATAAGATAAAAGAATTACATGTGCAATTGCAAAATCAAGATGATGAAGAAAAAGAAACTCTTAGAGATATTGCAGAGAAATTGAGACAATAGAACAGTAACATGAAGAATGAGATGCAAGATTTAACCATGGGACTATGCAAAGATATTGAAGATAGGAAGAAGAATGAAGAAGATTTGGCTAGAAGACTAAATGAAAGATCAGATGAATCTCAAAGGCTTAGTTATGAAAATGATATGCTTAAAATTGATTTGATTAACATGCAACATGACAAAGAGGAACTTTTGAGACAAGTTAGCACTTTGGAAAGTGAGTTGGTCACTGTAAATGAATACAAAGACAAATTCAAGATAAGTTCAGATAATCTTGATGATATACTGAAAAGTCAGAAACCTGATGGAGAAACAATTGGACTTGGATTTGAACCTGGAGAAAGCTCTGGGACTGCAAGCAATCATGATTACAACAAACCGATAAGGCAACCTAATACTTATAAATTTAATGGGAAATGTTTTAATTGCAACAAATTTGGTCATAGAGCAAATCGGTGCAGATTTAGGAATAATCAGAATACAAACTCACCCACATGTCAATGTTCCAAATGCAATAAAAATGGTCACAACTCAGACAATTGCAGAATGAATGTGAAATGCTATGTTTGTGGTAGATTTGGACATTTAGCTAATCAATGCAGAACTCAAATCGATCAAGGTTATGGAAAGGCAATTCAGAGAAATAATGTAACTTGCTATGCATGTAACAAGATTAGGCATATTGCAAAATTTTGTAGAAGCAAGAATTCACCGGCAAACAATAAAGGATCCAATAACCAAGGCAAAGAAAAGGTGATTGAAATCAAGCAAGAATTTTCTAAACAATGGGTTAGGAAGAGAGATCAAAGTAGTGATGAATTTGTCTCTGCACCAGCAGAACAGGGTAGTCCTGCACAGGCAGGAGGTACTTCATCTAACTGAGGAATAATCCTTAAGGGTAAGGCAACAAATTGAAAATCATGCATTTTACCCTCGGTTGATGGTAAAAAGTTATATTTCTTCTTTACCAGCAGACATGTTAAGTTTTCACTTAACCGGAAGCATTTAATGCGATTGTTGGCAAACTTTTTGGTTATAAAGCACAGAAATCCCACATGTCTAATCACAAAGCATTAAAATTTATGAAGAGCGTGAAGAGAGAGAAGGCATTCGAGAGGCGAAGCAACTAAAACATTTTCAGGGCATTTTAGAGGATTTCACTTGTAGAAAAGGTATTTATTTTAGTATCATGGCTACTTCATCTTTTGTTGCAGAATTCATTGCAAACCCTATTGTGGTAGAGAATGTTAAGCGTCCTAGACCCATTTTTAAGATCATTCCTGAGATTGCTATGCAAGATGATTCCATTGGTGCCTTTTCTAAAATTTCGAAGGGAGTTGCTTTTGCTGAAGATCTGAGGATATATATTCATTGCAACATAGAGAATTTAGGGTCTGATGATTTGAAAAACATATACCAGAATGTTATAGCTGATAAACAAGGTTTAATCAAGCCAGAGCATAAGATTGTTGAGGATTTAGGATTTGTTGATATTTTGAACATTCCTCAATTTCTAGATGAGATAGTTCATCTTGTACTTAACAGGGTTCATGGCGAATTTATGTGGTTAGATTTTGTTTTCAAAATTACTAAGGAGGCAATCAAGGTGGTCACTGGTTTACTCTCTACCAGTACTAGGCCTGACAAGAAGACGAAGATCCCAAACAAGGGGGTTATGAACCTAACCAGCGCTACATTTGATAGTAGATCCCTTAGGGTTAGTGATATCACTGATGAGAATGTGAAATATGTGAGTATGGTGATTGGTTACAGAGTTTCTCATACAAATAGGTTAAATTTTGTTTCTATTCTGTGTATACATAGTGCATATGAAATGGTAAAGAACGGTGCAAAGATTGACATTTGTGATTGGCTAAAGGATGAACTGCTAGACAATTTGGGGAAGATCAAGGGTGATAAGAAAGGAACCTTCGGATTTGGTAACTTACTTGTATGCCTAATGCTTTATTTCACAAAGGAGATTCCTGACATTGGTCACAAGGACTTTGCTTATGACATCCTTGTTGGAAGATAGATTATGGAAGCAATTACCGACATAGGTGCTAATGGTGACAAGCTGGTAAAATATCATTTCAAAAACTTTCGAACTAAGATGAAGGCAAGGGAAAGGATTCCTCAAAGCATTGTGGACAAATATGACAAACATATGTTTTGTAATGAAGAGAGATGAGACACGGATGGAGGTTGTTACTCGAACCATTTGGATAATAGAGATGGGCTATGAAGTATATTTGAACATTCTTGAGTCTTATGCAAGGATACTTCTTGATGCACCAAGGGAACTGACTGAGAATATATTTGGCACAGCTGAAACAATTGAGAGTGATGTATCCATGATGAAGGAGAGGAAGAAAAGAGAAAAATAAATGAAAGATGCTTCAAAGTTTGTAGTAGATGTTAAGAAAGGATTGATGGGACTTGAACAGATGAGTGGTATTTTTGAGATCATGAAGGAAAGTAAAACCAAACAACAACTGGTAGCTCATGTTTCCTCGGTTGTTACTTCTTCTGAGACAGAAAGTGATAAATCAGCTGAATTTAAAAGAGTTGAAAGAAAGAAAAGGAAACCTTCACCGACACCTACTCCTTCTCCAAAGAGGACAAGAACACTAAGGAAGAAACAACAAGCTATGAGAAAGCCTAGCATTCAGAGAAATAAACTTACAGCAAAGAAACTAACACCTAAGGTATCAAATATTCTATCCCCGGAAGAACTTATAGATGAAATTACCTAGGATGGAAACCTTAGCAATATCAGCAATTGTTATCATACTTTCAAATATTCTGATAAGGGAACAATTGAGGAAAGTATCATTCGACATCTTTATATTTACAAGAAAGTTTTAATTGAGGTCGTTGATGATTTGCCTAATGATCTTTATCTGAGACTTGAGGCAAAAAGAATGTCTATAATGGAACTTGACAAGAAATTAAAAGTTGAAGCATTGTTGGCAGTTCACCCTATCAATTCCCGACAAGAGATTGATGAATTGATTGTAGAAGCCAACCAGTCAGTTTTTGCTAGTGGTCACCAACAGGTTAGCTTCATAGCAGGCAGAGTCAAAGAAATTACCGATGAAATGACTGATAAATGGGATATATTCTTTGTGGAAAGGGAGAAGAAGGAAGAGAAGGATAGACAAAAAATAGAGAAATCTTTCACTAAAGTATATCAAAAAAGTGATAAGGTTAAGAACAAAGTTGGTGGTATTCCTAACTTGACTATCAAGGATAACCTTACCCCATCGGCTAAAGACACACCACCAGTAGTGGCTGAGAAACATGTTGAGAAACAAGTTGAGGAACAAGCAAAGGAAAAGGTTAAAGAACAAGTTGAGGCACAGGTTGAACATGAGGAAGAGAAAACAAAGGAAGTGAACATTGAGAATATTGATCGGAGTCAAACATTCTGTTTACCATGAATGTGGACACTTAGGATATCAATGTAATTATAGATAAATCTTCTGAGAATATTGAAAAAAAGAAAACTGAAGCTACAAACATTGAGATCTCTGAGTCACCGGTCAACACTGTTGACTCTCAGCAAAACATTGGTAAACCGGTAGAAGCACAAGTAGAAGCAAAAGCAGATGTAGAAGCACAAACTGAAATCGGAAAAGGACAAGAATAGAGTATAGTTGAACCGGTAGTCAACAAAGCAGGCAACAAGGATGTTGGTAAGGATGGTAACAAGATTGAAAAACAGAGTGATCATAAGGAAGTAACAGTAAATAAAGAAGAGGTAAATGATAGTAGTAAGTTAGCAGAAGTGGTTAATGTGCAGGGATCTGCAGATGATAAGAAACCTACTGCAGAACATCTCACTCCGCCTAGCACTTCCACCATGGATTATAGACCTACCAATGTGACATATATTTTATTAAATTATATCAAGAAGATCATTTGAATGCAATGCCTTAGCATTTAAGGCTATTGATGACACCTTACCTATTTTACAACAGATAGCACTGGCATGTAAGGTAGATGATGCTGTAGGATCTATTGGTAAGTTATACACATTGTCTAAATTCATTTCATCTAATATTCAGTCGATTGATAAGATTAATGAGGAGACAATTAGAGAAAGGGTAAATAAGGAGAAGGCAAATTTCTTTAATAAATCTATTGAGGACTATATAGGAAAGTTAGATTCCTTAATACCGACACTAAATTCAACAATTTTGGAGTTTAAGGAACTGTATAGAGATGTTTGCAAGCCACACCATTTGACTGCTAATATTGATGATCAGATTAAACAGACACAAAAGGAAATTGATGATATAGCAGACAACCTGATTGGTTCTTCTAAACTCACTTCAGTTTTAGATCAAGAAATGGCAGTATATGAGGAGAAAATAGAAAAACTTGAAAAGGAGAAAGCTCGATTAAAGTTAAAAGTCTGAGAGTTAAACAACAAACTTGGTCCTAGATTGGACAATCTGTTGACGCACCGAAATGGACTATCTAAGGCTACTATTCTAGGAGGAAGATCACTGGAGGAACAAATGCATCATCTAACTAACATGATCCGACATACTAAGGATATCATTTTTGATAGTTCTAAATTTTTGCCAGGACTTAATCTGATTGTAGGAGATATCTATCAGATTGTACATAACCGGTTATAGACTTCTAGGTAGAATTTTTGAATTTTTGATTCTTTTTGACAACCATTGTCATTCATGTCAAAGGGGGAGTGATAGAGAAAGGAAAAGGTATACTGAAGGAGATCATTTGCTTAGGGGGAGCACTTTCGGTTTTGGAAATTTTGGCTCTTGGTTTTTCTCACGAGTGTTGCCATCAATGCCAAAGGGGGAGATTGTTGGCATTACACACTCAAACGAGAATGGTTGATGTTTTCATTGATGGCAACCAACTGGTAACAGGCTTCTACATGATTCTATTGATTATACTGACAACAAAATTCGCATACCAACACCGGCAACTACACAAAGGTCATTCACATCGGCATCCAGTTTACACCAGCAATGAATCATACCGGCACCCAGGCCGACATAAGATAAAGTTTTATTTATACGAGTTATATTGTAATGTAATTAATTATTTGTAGCCGACATGATGTATTGTAAAGACTCATATATGTATGAGATCTTGTAGGTCATTTTGTAGGAGATGATTATGTAATTAGGTAATGAATATGAGAGTGAATATTTGTATATGCATTTTGATGTAAGTATTTTATGAGCGAATAAAAGCAAAGTAGAGTGAAGCAAGGTTTATGGCAGATGTATTTGACAGAGCTTAAACCAGTACTGAATCCAGCATTGCAGATGCTATTTTGAGCAGTACATTGTCATTGGATTTAACCATCCAATTTTGTAGTCAATGGGACTCTAGTTTTGTTGTTGAGCAGTGAGCTCTAGGCTGTTGGTCTTCCTGCATGTGCAGGCCCCTATTGTATAAATAATATTTATTCATATTGGCCAGTGAGTAAACATTGTGGGTCACAAATCCCACCAAGGTTTTTCCCCTACCGAGTTTCCTCGCCAAAATATCTTGTGTTATGGTGTGTATTGATGTTGTCTCTCTTATAGCTCTTTACTGCATTACTACTTGTTTACCGACATATTAATTTAGGTTATAAAGTCGCAAACAAGTTTAAATATTTTGTTTACTGGTTGGACACTGATTCACCCCCCCTCTCAGTGTCTTTGGGATTGATCAAGTATCTAACAATTTAGGCACTCCAAGTTGAGAAACTATTGGCATTTGGCATAACTGATGCAGATTAGGTGATGCAGTTGAAGTTGGATGACTACACCGGTAAAGGATAGAAGTCTATTTGTGATGAAGAGATTGAGATTCTATGAATAGATGACATGATCAGTTATTTGTGTTGTCATTGTTGGCAATTGATGTTCCTAATGTTTTGTTTTGCCATCTAAGTGATTTGGTTTACTGGTAGACAGGGTTTGCTGGTAGTGAACTAAAGTCTATGAAATAGGACTTTAATCAATAAAGCATAATTGTTTTGATTGGATCGGTGAATCAGAGATGACTGGTGATTTGCAGTTTGGATGGTGAACTTGTATCATGGAAAGGTGTATATGACCGAAACTGGAACTTGTAATGATTACCGGAAGGTGTGTTTCAAATTTCTGATGAAGTTTTGCTAAGGTTTTAGTAGGGTTTAAGGACCAGTGAAGAAATCATCAAACCGGTAATGATTTCTATTATGACGGTGATCAACAAAAAGTCTACATGAAGTTGGTAACATGGCATAACCCGCATGAAAGATTTGATAGCTGTTTTGGCGTGATTCAAGGAAGATTTTCTTAGGAATCAACGAAACGCTTAGTAGAGTGTTTTGAGGATACAGATCAGATTTTCGTGATGGGTTATGATCAACCAATGGTTGATATTGCATTGTAATTTGTTGTAATGATTTGTATAGCGATCAATGATGATCTCTTGTGATCTAATTGTAAATTCACAATGTAGTTAGGTTTTGTGGCCGACCTAGTTGAGATGGCTATTTAGGTTGACACAGTTGATGTTTATTGTGTTGGTGGTCTTAGAGAATGTGTTAAGTCATCCAAGAGAAGTGTGAGATCTGCCTGAGATTTGCAGAGTGTTGTGTATAACTAGATCTAATCAAGCAAGCAGAGAAGTGCGAGTAAACAAATCATTTTCTTACTATTGTTCCCTAACAGTTGCAGCAGGTTAAATCTCTTAACCGAGTAGGTTCTAACAGGACTTAAACATTTAAGTTCCCTAACAGGGAAGCTCTCAAAAGAGTGTTAAATCCTCTCATGAGGTTGATCCTAATAGATCATCAAGCTCCTTACCGAGCTGCAAGGCTAATCCCCTAATCGGGTGACTCCTAATAGGGTCTGCTCCTAACTGGGCATATTGTAAACTCCTAACAGGGCGTACTTCAAAAGAGTACAAATATTTGTGGGTGCTAACTCCCACTATGGTTTTTCCTTGTTTGGGTTTCCATGTGAAAAACTTATGGTGTTCATGTGTGGAATGTTTTTCATATGATGTTATTGTTTATATTTCATTTCATGCATTATTTCTAAGACACTGGTTATGATGTTTTATCAGAATTTTATCAGAGGTTATCAATACTGTTAAGAAGTTGTTTGAGAAAGTATTTGATCTTATTGATAAGGTTAATGAGCTGGTAAATGATCAAGTTTATATGATTGCTTTGGTGGTGAAAATATTGGTAAATGATTTGATTATTGTGTTAAGCAAATCTGATATAGAGGTTATTAGATCTGATTACAAAAGTTGAGATATTTGTTAAATTGTTTTAGATCTAAGATAAGTTTGATTTTGAGTTAAAGTTTGAACTGGTCTTAATACTGATTCACCCCTCTCCCCTCTCAATATTAATTGGATCCTCATAGGATTAACATAAACTATAGTTGTGTTGCTCATTTTCTTTATAAATGTGGGACAAGGATTTGAACTTTCACCAATGGAATGTCACTTTTGACTTTATTTAAATCATGTTTTATAATAAAAAAATTTTGTTGACCTATTTCAACAATGTTTTGCAATTTGTTTATTTGGTTCTTGAGTAACCTACTTTTCTTGGGTTTGCTTCCAATTGACTTCTATGTTATCTTGTATTATATCATTCTTCATCTAGTCTTTCACCTATATGGTATCAAGTCTCCTCTTTATAGCCTTTAACTCACTAGCATACATATCTTATAACCACACTAGTAGAATTGAAATAAGATTTTATGCATCTTGACTAACCTAATTTCCAACCTCCAACTCTATAGTGTTTTCAAGGTGTCTCATTGATGAATACTAAGAGGGGGTGGGGAGGGGGGGTGAATTAGTATACCAAAAAATACTGAACTTAAACTCGTAAACAGTTTAGCAGTTAACCAGTATAACAGATTTACTAACAAACCGGTTAAGACAAATGCAAACCAAACAACAAATAAATCATTTACCCACAAGAGCACAATCACCATAACACAAGAGGTTTTGACGTGGAAATCCAAATGGAAAAAACCATGGTGAGCAGAAACTCACAAGTAACTATATGTAGAATAGAAACCAGACCGGTTAAGGTCATACAATGTTCTTCACCAGAACAGATCCTGTTAGGAATCTAGATCTCTGTTAGGAGATAAGTCCTGTTAAACACTACCTTGTGAGAGGATTTCAGATTCATAGTTGTGAACCATCTTGTTAGAGGATTTACAAAGGCTTTGCCAGCCCTACCTGGTTAAGGGTTTCAGACTTGTCGAAGATGTGAGTAATCAACAAGTGAGTGATCCAGATACTAGCATAGTATGCTTGGTTAGATCCTTGATAACTCATTGTTAATGCACATTTAGCATTGCTTCAATCTTCAATATCTCCACACTTTGTTTCTTCACACAGACCTAATCTTCTCTTCTAAGATCGCACATACAAAATCCTCATCAACTACTAAAACCTTATCCACACCTAAAACCCTAGACACGATGTCCTTATAAAGGAATCTGATTTCATGCCGGTCCAATAGGATTACATTACAATTTCCTAGGTTCAGTGCATCTAGACTCATTTGGTAACACGACACAAAATCACCGCCAAAGTGTTAGTGGATGATAACTCATCACAGAAATATCGGTTGGTAACTCATCACAGAGTAATACCGGTTCATTACCGATTACCGGTTCATACATTTTACTAATTACCGGTTGTCACAATGAAGACTAGAAAAATGTTAACTACCACTTTGTTCCTTCGTACCACTTTGGGATCCTCGAACCGCTTGAGGTCTTCATACCGCTTTGGGTCTTCAGTCAGTTTGTGACTGGTAAACACCTTCTGCAAAACACCGATAGTCTAAAGACTAATAAATAATACCGGTTGGAACAATTGCTGGTTGAGCATAACTCATACATAAGGAAGTGATCATAAAACAAGTGTGTGTCCATCAATGACAATCACACCATCATCAAAATGCCAACACTCATGCCCTTGTTGTGATTAATAGGATAGTCTTTAGAGTTCCACCTTAGACTATGTTTGGTACTTTCTCATTCTTGACACACATAATTGATTTAAAATTAAGGTTTCTCTACTTGCTTTGATTTTGCACCATGTTATTACACTACCTCTAATTAATTTTCTTACTCTTCTAGGGAAAGTGTACCAATAGCCGTTATAGCTAACTTCACACACCCATAGATTCTGAACGATACATCAGATTTTGATATATTTTTTGTTGTTGTCTTGATATGTGACTTAACTGCTTTAGCTATTGTTCTGGCTTCTGGGTAGTAATGGCACATGTTGTGGGATACGTTATGCACACAAGGGTCAAAAAGTACACATTCCAAAGTGTCGTCCAATACCTACTTAAAGATACCCCGATAACCATGCACTTAAAATTGTCAATACTTGTGTACAAATAATCTAATCGATGTGCACAAATGCCCTAGTAGTCATGCACAAATGGGACAATTGTGGAGCAAAAAAGCTAAAAAGTGAGTGACTATTGATACATGTGAAATTTATTAATGGAATTTTAGTTATAATTTTTTTGGTTTCTTTAAAGTTAGTAATTGAAGGGTTGAGCGCGCAAGAAATGCACAATTATTGAAACATGGACTGTAATTGATGCTCTTTCTATACTAATTGCTTTAATTGCCCTTACTTTATCTTAAATATTGCTAACTATTTTTAACAAGATTATTACAAATTTCTTACTCTCCAATTGTTTTAACTTCCATGCTATCTTGACATGTGTGCATCCTTGCTTTTGCAAGTTTAAAAATGACAATAAGGGCCATGTTATGATATATAAACTATATTCTCCATGAAAAATTGGATAATAAATGATATGAACATGCTTTGCTAGAGGTGCCACTTTTGTTCTCCTTTCTGCCCACTACACACCTCTTAAATATGTGTTCCATTAATAATAAACTATATATTCCTTATCTACTTTATTGACAGATTTGTTGTTGAAGTGCTTTTCTACAAAGTTTTTGTCTCCCACGTTCCCCCGCCTCATGTTTGCGAGGTTTACCGATGTTTTCAATAGATTTTTTCCATTTCCAATGGTTAAAAAATGTTTTAAGATAGACTATGTTATTGGCTCTATAATACAATTGATTTGCCACGTACGAAAAACCAAGTTAAAAACCTTATGTACGGATAGATAAACTTGCCTTTTGTCTATGGAAACCCACTTTTATTTGACTCCTTTATGGATCCACCTTCCATTTTATCAAAAAATACTTTTGTGTTTCACGCTGCCAACAAAGCACTACCAAAACCCCCTATTATTATTATTTCATGCTGCCGACATGTCACTTTCCAAAACCCCCTCTTTAATAATAGGATATAAAAATGGTTATTCATAACAAAACAAATTTAATAAAATATAATTTGTAAAAAAATAGTTAATAATAAGTTTGGAATTAAAAATAATCTTATCAACCACACCCCTCCTCTCCTAAGATTGTCTTTACCAGTTACAAATTGGTTGGTGACTATAATGAAAAATCCACTTTTATCAATGGTATAAGATTTTACCTTATCTAAGCAAGTCTTAAGATATCTTTGCCCATACCATACAAAGATTAAAAATAATAATAATACAATCCTACAACAAGAAGCCTACATCTAGCACCCAAGCCAACTTAAAAACATTAGTTGCACATATAATAAAATTGCCTCTCATAGCACCAAAGGTAAATTTGACACTGCCCAAAATTATTAGCAATCTTCTCAATAGTCTTACCATCTACAACTACATCCACTTCACCAATTCCTTGCAACACCTTAACATTTCATGCAGAATATTGAGTTCATCAAATCCTTAAGGTAGTTGATCCTTTTCTATAATTCATATCCTTGTTTTCTACCAAAGAGAAGTCCTAAAGGAATGTTGAAGTAGTCATCGGTGAGGAGGGACCTCAAAGAGATCAATCCGGACTGGTCATCAAGAGTAAACACAATGGAAACACAAAAAATATGATGTAGGCAATGCAGAACGGATTGATTTATTGCATGAAATTCGATTACATCCAATCGGTAACAACCGGGTTACAACATATCAACTCACAGGCCTGGTAGAATAGGTCACAATCGGGACCTTGAATCTTATAATCTATATCTACGCACAATCTAGCTACCCGATTCTCTAATTGATTCTCATTGGTTCCAATCTAATGCGTAATTACAAATATATATATATCGATCCAAAGGATCTAGTCGGCCCAAAAAGGATCAAAACCCGAAGAACAAGACCTAACGTGCAAAATAAACAAGGTCAGCCTCCGCCAAGGGATTCCTCCGGAAAATCCAAAGGATGAAACGTAGATTGCGGGAAAAGGTCGGCCACATGCTAAGGAACATCGGAATCAACGCCCAAGGCTCCGCAAGCTTTAGAATGGGTTCCAGTAGATCACCAGAATAGGTCTCAGGCAATCGGTAACAAAGGAACAACCAATAACAAGAAACTGTCATGGAAACCGGTAGCGATATCTTGCCGAAAAATGATCCAAATGTGATGTGGTCTGGAAGCAAGAAAGATGATCAAGCCTTCAAGTAGAATCCAACTCCATAGGATCCGGTGAGCCAAAAATGGGACACACAGAAAGGAAAACCAAAACTGTAAACAGAAAGCATAAAGGAAAATGTTTTTGGTTTATGCAAGATTGTTACGAACTGGAGATGTTCCTGCATCAAATGTACCTTTATTAGCCATGAAGTTGGCCTCTATATTTTGGATTTTATATTTAGAGAGATTTAAAGAGGTAAATTTCAAGTGCCACTTTTTAACTTCTAAAATTATTGTTGACTTCCAATTTGGGCATTGTCTTTATATCATTGCATTAACAATTATTTGATAGCCCCCCTTCAACTTCAACTACTCAAAATCCTACCTCATAGGTAGTCTTAAGACCAACAAGAAAATCTAACCATTCTATATAATTATTTGTTTTGCTCCTCTAAACAATAGAAATGACTAACAAAAAGCCACACTTGCAATCATGAAAAACATGACTCGAAGAACACAAATGGACACTGAGAGGAGGGGGGGGGTGAATCAGTGTATTTCAAAACAAATTAACTGTATATGCTAATACTACTACTACAAATTAATTGAGAACACACACACAAGAGCACATCACATAACACCAGATGTACGAGGAAAACCCAATGTGGGAAAAACCTCGGTGAGAATAGTTGCTGGAGTCTACTGCTCCAAGCCAACCTCATAGTAAATAACTGTTTACAATATGTTTTAGGGTACCAACCCAAGGAGAACCAACCCCTAATAAACTGAGCACCAACTCAAGGAGCACCAACCCCTAGTTTTATGAGCACCTACTCAAAGGAGCACCTACCCCTACTCTAAGCACCCACTCAGAGAAATTACAATAAGATTCAGGTTTACAATGATAAAACTAGGTTACAAATGAATTTTGTAACACTACAAAATTCTCATATCTTGAGAATGACACTCTCTGATTCTGAGGATTACACCCTATCAGTTCTCTACAAATAGTTCTTTGTTCTATACTCTTTTGTCCTCTTTACTCTTCCTCATCTTCATCTATCTTAGGTTACTCTCTTTGATTCTTAGTCTTCTCCTACTACAACAACCCTCACTCCACTCTATCTCCAACTCTATCTCATTCTATCTATATCATTCAACTATGCACTTCACTTTTGCACATAACATCTATCACACTATCAACTTTGAATCATATAAGATTTCTCTGCCTATTGTCAGCTTTCTTTTTCAATAAGATCTTATTCTCCATCTGCAGAATGATTTCAGATTGGTTGCATACATTAAATGTGTTTTATCTATCTTCAAGTCGATCAGTACACAGATTACTAAACTTAGCAATCTTAATCTGCTCTTCAAGGATATGGTCTGCAGTAGATTGGATTTCCCTACTTGAATCGATCACCTGCATTGAGTGACCCTTCTCTATTTTCTTCTTTTTGGTCTTTGTACTACTTACCTTTTGCACTAGGTTGCTATTTTTAGCAAACTTGATATGTCCAACAGATCTGATCCAACCATTGTTGATCATCTCGAGCCCATCAATATACTGAAACAAGTTCGCCATTAATGCATCCTTCGTCCTCTGTCAACCTACACCATGGAGACTGACAACTACCTCATTAAGATCTTTGCAAGCACCGACCTCTGCATATCGGATTTCATCATTGACCACTTGTCTTCATTTTTTGCATCTACATCATGTGGTCAATGTTGGTCAGCTGCCACATAAGCCTCTGCATCTATCGGCATGCATCCATGACATCAAATTTGTTGTTCAACATTTCTGGTCATAGTTCGTTTATTTCCATGTGGACCATCGTCCTTATCTTGATGCCACTGTGTCGTCTGAAACACTTCAAATGGTCATGGTGACGTTAAAATTTGTCGTTGTAGGATAAGGTTTTGTTTGATCACAAAGAGCCTCCCCATTTCTTTGTTATCCTGCATCACATTTGAGTGGCTTCTCAATTTGTGCGGGAAAAGGCTTTGTCTTTTGCCTTACTACATTCTTGTTCTGCGACCTTCTCCACAGCATTGCAAGAACACACAGATAAGCTTGGTCATACCTTGACTAGCTTCTTCCCTTCCTTTGTTATCCCACACAAATTTTTGTGCGCCTCTTAGCCTACACGGGATAAGATCTCTTCCTATGTTTGTGTCTTTCCTTAGCCTGTGAGTCTCTTCTTATCCCAGTTTGGTCACACGGGACAAGCAGACCCTTAATGTCTACTTCGCTTTCCTCTTGTTTTGTTATCTCATGACATTTCTCATTGCCCTGACAATCCGTGTGGGATAGGATTTCTATGTGTATGCTTCATTTCTTCTTATCTCGCAACACTTGGGAGCACCTCTTTTACTTCCACGAGACAAGCCTTCACTGACCTTCCCTCTATGGAACTTGTCTCTTCTTATCCCATGACACAACTGTTGTCTTTGTTTTTTCCTTGCGGGTTAAGGTTCTGAGTATGTCTTCTAAGTATCTTCTTATCCCACATTTCTCGTAGTTCCCTATTTGTTCGCTGCTTGAATAATGCTTTTCTTTGTGTGTTTGCTCTACACGGGGCTTATTCTCTTAGCCCGCGATCCATCTCTTATCCCCGCAGGAACACGCGAGATAAGGAATCCTCTATTTTTTGGCTTGCACTTCTTATCCTTCAAGGTCAAGACTCATGACATATAATTTACTTGTGGGATAAGGAATATCCACACAATTCCTTTGATGTGCTTATCTCGCGCAACATCAACCCTAAGACAGATACTTAAGTGAAACTTTTAAGCACGTGGGAACTTGCTACGTGTAACATGACCATGCTATATTTGTGTTATCCCACAAGGTCTCCTGGTCGGCTCGACATAGCTATCCCAATCTGAACACTCTGCAACCTTTTGACATCAATGACAATAATGCCAACATGACCAACCCTAATCCTTCCAACAAAATATCAAAATTACTTTGTCTATCATTCGATAAGATAATAATTGTGAACAATTTTATTAGTCTAATGTATGCTATTGGATTCATAATTAATTTGCTCCAGTGATGTAGTCTTTTTAACTCTTCATTTTGGTAATGAAACAATAATAAGTGTTGGATTGTTGGCTTTGACAACACCGATTAATCCAGAGAACCGGTATATGTGCTAAGATTTGTCATTGATAGAAAACACATCTGAATCTAGCTAATTAGTTGCATGTTCTTTTACTTCCTTCATCTCTGTACCAATCCGGTCATTACTTCTGCCTTGAGTAATGAATATCTCCCCCTGTCATTGGTAATACTCTGATGCAACAACTTCAGCTCAATCACTACTTACCAATGCTCAAGCACTCTAATCACATCTCCCCCTTTGACAACAATGCTAAAGAGTCCTTTCAGTACACTTACAAGACTTCTCCCCCTAACTGGAGTAGTCCACACTCATCAATCTAGTCTCTAAAAAAAAAAAAACTTGAAATCATACTAGATTGATGTAGAGCCCCGTTTGCTTACTTTACTGAATGGAGGGGCATAACCCCCAACTTACCTCTAAGATAGTCAAAGGTGTCCTTCTGTAGTGGCTTGGTGAAGATATCAACCACCTGTTCTATTGTTGGTATGTACTCCAACATAACTTTCTTTTCTTGAACTTATTCCCTTAGATAGTGATATTTGATGGCTATATACTTCGTTTTGGAGTGCATCATCGAGTTCTTGGATATGTCAATGGCACTGGTGTTGTCACAATGAATCACTACCAGTCCAACCACTTTTTCTTGTATTCCTTCTTGCAATTGCTTGATCCAAACTATCTGTGTGCAGTTGATTGCAGCAACTACATACTCAGCCTCAGCTGTGGAGTGAGATATGCAGTTTTGTTTCTTACTTGTCCAAGATACAATCCTGTCTCCGAGAAATAATGCACCTCCACTAGTGCTCTTTTAGTCATCAATGTTCGCAACCCAATCTGAGTCAGTGAAGACACTTAAACTGAAGTCTCCCTTATGTGGATACTAGAGGCCATACTCATTTGTCCCCTTTAGGTATCTAAATATTCTTTTGACTCCCACCATGTGAGTCTCTTTCGGATTTGCAGAAAATCTAGCAACCAAGCCAACAACTTGTGCTATGTCCGGTCTGCTATGTACTGCATACTGCAACTTACCGATCATGGACCAATAAAGTGTCTCATTCACTTCTTTAGCCTCATCATATTTAGATATCTTGCAACTTGTAACTGTTGGAGTTCGAACTGGTTTGCAATCTTCCATTTCAAAAGTTTTCAAAATTTCCCTTATGTACTTAGTCTGATTGATGAAGATGTCATTCTTTAGTTGAGAGACTTGCAGGCCAATAAAGTACTCTATCTCGCCAATCATGGACATCTCAAATTGTAGACACCCAAAATTGTCCAGTCTAATTAAATAAATATTTTATTTATTTAATTATTTTAGCCTAATTCTTCTATTAATTAAATAAATCTTTATTTATTTAATTAATTCATTTATCCTCTTCTAGCCTTATTTCTCATTTAAATAAATACATTTATTTATTTAAATTATCCTTTTCCTAAATTAAATAAATATTTTTATTTATTTAATTATCCCACTTCTTCTATTAATTAAATAAATCTTTATTTATTTAATTAATTCATTAACCTTTTCTACCCATGACACATGTCATTCATCTCTTAATTCCTAACTACCTACCCCTTTCATTATTTTATTATTTCTTTTACCTACCCTCTAATCATAGCCGACCTCCTTTTTACACCTCTCAATCTTATCCCTCCATTTCATATTGTGTCTTCTATATAAGGAGATGCTTCTTTCATTATCAAACCCTAATCGTTCTATGCATTCTAATCATCTCTTATGCAATTGACTACACTACGATCCTACTTGCAACCATATTCCGTTCTTTGTTGAGCTCTTGTGCATATAAAATCTGAGAGCAAATATATCAAGCAAGATCAATGGAGATAGGAAGAATGGAGATTCAAAACCCTATTGGACATGTGATGGTATAATCTTTGTAATTTCATTTGATTTGCATTGTCTTAGGTAATCTTCATATGTTATGGTGGATCTTTGTTGTTGTTAGGCTAGGGTTTTGTGGTTGAATTCATTTAGCCTTTCAATATTGTTATTATTGTTGTCCATTTTCACCATATACATTTTGGCACACCTGGTGGGACTCTTGTCCCTTTTTGCATTTAACATCTTGTTGCAGATTTTGTATTTTGAAGTTGTAGATCTGACGTTTTTTGGCAACATTTCGACATTTTCGCGTCTGTGCACTTTCGGATCATGTTTTTTATTTTCTGACGCATCTGCGACAACCTGAATTGACCCTCAAAAAGGAACGCTCGAAAGGACTTGGTTTCTTAACTCCTAGGGTCCACACCCAAAGGACAGAAGAAGCTTTACAAATCAAAGTTGTCAAAATTCAACAAGAAGATCTCTATTCCACAGATTCTAACGAATGGGAATGGGGTTTCGACAAGTCTTCCAGTGACTACGAGCTCAACGAGATATTCAGAGAGCCAGATGAACCCACAGAAGAAGAGGAATTTTATAACAAGTTCAGAGTTGGTCAAGAAACAACCCAGGAGGATTCCACACAATCCTTGTCTCAAGGTTCTAGGTTGAAATCACATAGGATGAGAAC
Source organism: Cryptomeria japonica (assembly GCF_030272615.1). Classification (NCBI taxonomy): domain Eukaryota; kingdom Viridiplantae; phylum Streptophyta; class Pinopsida; order Cupressales; family Cupressaceae; genus Cryptomeria; species Cryptomeria japonica. The sequence goes on from NC_081406.1 coordinate 24,359,544, forward strand.
ACCTGTCCCGGAATGCGCTACTAGTGATGATAATTTGGATTCGCTCGTGATCGAGACTGATGAGGAGAGTGCCATCGATGACCTCGATAATTACCTTGACATACCAGAATATAACAACATCTTCACTCTTAGCTCCCCTAACTTTGAAGACATTAATGGCCTTCCCCTTGTTCACCACCAACTCATTGACTGGGATCATGAAGGACCTGCACAATTTGATACATTCCAAAACAATGAAGCTTTTATTGACTATCTTGGCATACGAGATGATCTTCCCCTTGGAGACCATAAAGCGGGATACACTATAGAATTCAATAGTGTGGCATATTTTGGTGAGGGTGTCGGACCTTCCAGTAACAAAAATGTGAAAATAAGAACAAATCAAGGGTCTTATGGCGAAAACCACACTGTGGCGTTGTCTAACCCCAAAAAAGTAAAAAGAAAGGACGTATCTGAGGGCAAAAACCTCTCTGAGGCACCCGAAGATGGAAGGCTCGACATTCTCCTAGCATCATATGAGGAAAAGTCATCCATGTTGGTAGAGGAGACTATCAAAACAAACATTGGTACAGAAGAGGTTCCACACAACATATTCCTAGCTCAATCATTGACAGAGTCCGAAAGGTCAAAATTCATAAGTTTCTTCAAAGAACGAAAAATCAAATTTGCCTGGTCATACACTGATATGCCTGGATTGGAACCGGATTTGGTAATGCATCACTTGACAGTCAAACCGGGGGCAAAACTAGTGAAACAGAAACTAAGAAAAATGCATCCACAAGTGGCATTACTAGTCAAAGCAGAACTTGAGAAGTTATTGGATGTCGGATTCATACGCCCAATCGATTATCCTGAATGGATCTCCAACTTGGTACCTATTAGCAAACCAGATCGCAGCATCAGAATATGTACAGATTTCAGAGACATAAACAAAGCTTGTCCAAAGGATGACTTCCCATTGCCAAATATTGACTTGATTGTTGATCTCACAACAGGTCATGAAATGTTATCATTGATGGATGGATTCTCTGGTTATAATCAAATAAGGATTGTGCCCGAGGATCAACACAAAACGTCATTTACTTGTCCGTGGGGAACTTTCTGCTGGAATGTCATGCCTTTCGGGCTAAAGAATGTAGGTGCTACATATCAAAGAGCCATGACTACTATCTTTCATGATCTCATGCACGTAACCGTGGAAGATTATGTCGACGACCTCTTGGGCAAGTCCATAGACAGAAATACACATTTGGACATACTTTCAATCGTCTTTGATCGGTTGGAAAAATACAAAGTAAGATTAAACCCTAAGAAATGTGTCTTTGGAGTAACCTCCGAGAAACTCCTAGGATTCATAGTATGCAAAAGGGGAATTGAAGCTGGTCCAGCAAAAGTCAAGGCCATCTTGGAAATGCAACCACCAAGAAATATCAGTCAACTTCGATCCTTACAAGGCAGACTTCAGTCCATCCGAAGATTCATAGCACAACTGGCAGATAAGTGCAATCCTTTTCAACACCTGCTACATAAAAACATCAAATTCAAATGGGATGATAACTGGCAACAGGCTTTCCAAACGCTCAAAGATTATCTTCTAAATCTGCCAGTTCTGATGCCACCAGTTCCCGATCAACCATTGTTATTATACATATCAGCTACTCCAATGACATTGGGGGCACTCTTAGCACAACAAAGTGTTGAAGGCAAGGAAAAAGCAGTATACTATATCAGTCGCACATTAGTAGGGTATGAGCTAAACTACACACCAATTGAGCGTGCATGTCTCACCGTGGTCTTTGCTTTGCAGAAATTACGACATTACATGCTTACTCATAAGACTAAGTTAGTTGCAAGGATAGACCCATTGAAATACCTTCTCAATAAAGCAACACTTACTGGGCGATTAGCCAAATGGGTAATGATACTGAGTGAATTCGACATCGAGTATGTGGATAGAAAAGCAATAAAAGGACAAGCCATTGTAGATCAATTAGCAGATGCTCCCATGATAGATGATGCTCCTCTAAGTTCAGAATTTCCAGACGAATCAATTTTGACAATGTCACATGCAAAGCCATGACAACTGTACTTCGACGACTCATACACATAGCATGGGGTAGGAGCTGACATCCTCTTTATAACTCCTCAAGGAGATTCTATACCAAAATCATACCGCTTATCATTTCCTTGCACTAACAATATAGTGGAATATGAGGCATTAACATCAGGATTACGAATTGCAGTTCAATGGAAGATCCAAGAACTTCGTGTTTTTGGGGACTCCCAACTTGTCATCCGTCAAGCAACTGATGATTACCAAACAAAAGATGAGAAATTAATGCCTTATAAACAAATGGTGGATGACCTGAAACAACACTTCACAAAGATAGACTTTGAGCAGATACCAAGAGAGCAGAATCGCGCTGCAGATGCCATGGCTACAATTGCTTCCCTGATTGATTTACCTCCAAACGAGACCCGCTATGAGTTCTTGGTGGATAACCTTTTGGTCCCTTCATATGAGATCATGCCTACTGAGACTATATGCGTTGTCGGTCCCGAATCCCAGTTATATGGTTCCATTTTCACATACTTACGTGACAATACTCTACCTCCTGATCTATCAAATAACCAACATCGCACTTTCATTCGCCAATCCTCTCGATATGTCATTTTAGCTGATATCCTATACCGATGAGGTCTAGATGGCACTCTTCTTAGATGTTTAGAAAGCGACGAAGCTCAGATTGCGTTACGGGAAGTGCATGAAGGGATATGTGGTCCACATGCTAGTGGTCCTACCTTGGCCAAGAAACTCATCAGGACTGGATATTACTAGCCCAATATGGAAAAAGACTCATATCAGTTTGTCAAGAAATGTAAGCAATGCCAAATTCATGGAGACTTCATACATGCGCCAGCACAAGAACTTCAACCACTTGCGTCTCCTTGGCCCTTTTGTCAGTGGGGACTCGATCTCATAGGCAAGATTCACCCTCCATCTTCCAATGGTCATAAATTCATTATCACTGCCACAGAGTATTTTACAAAATGGATTGAAGCCGTGCCTCTCACACAAGTTACTGGAAAACAGATTGCTACATTCATCCTTAACTATATCATTTGCCGATACGGTATTCCTGTTTCCATTATCACTGATAACGGGCGTCCCTTCAAAAATCAGGATGTTTGTGAACTCTGTGACCGCTTCCATATCTCCCATCATTTCTCCACACCATATTACCCCCAAGGTAATGGCCAAGCTGAGGCGTCTAACAAAACAATCCTTAAAATCCTAAAGAAAACAGTCGACGATGCTGGTTGTAATTGGCATATCCAACTCAATCTTGCACTTTGGGCCTACCGCACAAGTGTCCGCACACCTGCAGGAGCTACACCCTATTCACTTGTCTATGGCGCTGAAGCTATCTTGCCTATTGAGGTCGAGCTACCCTCTTTATGGGTTTCTTTACAAAACATCATCAGTGATGAAGACTATAGGGTCTCTCGCTTACAAGAGTTGGAACTACTAGATGAACGAAGACAAACTGCTTTTAATCATCTCAAGGCTTACCAACAACGAATGAATCGCAACTACAATCACAAGGTCAAGCCTCACACATTTGAGGTAGGTGACTTGGTTCTCAGAGAAAATCCCAAAAATCAGCAAGACAGAGAGAAGAAGGGCAAGTTCGAACCAAACTGGCTTGGTCCCTACATCATTACAGCAACATACGGATCTTGGGCATATCAGCTCTCAACTACAGAAGGTGAACCTTTGGAGGATCCTATCAATAGAATGCACCTTCGCCGGTTCTACACATAGCTCTTCGGAATATCCTAATTCAAAAAATACAAAAAAATCAAAAAATTTCAAAAATACAAAAAAAAAAATCATAAAACAAAAAAATCGTTACTTGGTGAAAACCTAGCAAACAAGCGCCTTGTGACACAAAAAACATTGAAAAATCAAAAAAAGTAAAGAGAAATAATTTCGTCCAACGGTGAAAACCACTTCGGTGGCACCCTGGGCAAGTACCAAGGTGAAAACTAGGTCACCAACGCCATGCGTAGAGACATTGCTCCTCTCTCCTTCAGGATTCACTTTCATCCTTTCACTTTGCACACACTCACGACCAATTCATCCATAATAAACTTACCCATTCCCATCATGGCTTGTTATTGATCTACCCAAGATTGGTTAGCCATTCATAATAAACCTTCCTTGTCATTTCCCTTTCCATCCATAATAAATCAGATCCTATCTGTGGCTAAGGCAAATCCTACGTCTAGTGATGGGTGTGGAACTAAGAACATCACATGCTTCGAGGAGTACAGTTTCTTCCAGCTTCCTTCAGTCTATCCGCGCACAATCCGGAATAAAGCAGCGTCTGCATCACAGCTCCGCCTTCTTCGCAATAAGGTATCAGTTTCATGGATTCGGCCAGTTTTAGATGAGACACAGCAGCAACAATGGGCTTCAACAAATCAAATCTTTCAACAGACTCAAACAACATATGGTTCAGTGTTATCTATCCTTTCTATGAAAGTAAACATTGTGACCACAATCAAATAAGACTTATACAAGTGACAAGAGACACTAAACTTGAGGACTACAGTGGATGTGGGTGTCGAGTCTTGGTTTTCTTTTGATTTTATCTTTTGGTGACATGTCTTTTAGCTTTTCCGGGATGTCTCTGACTAGAGATTTTATCTCCAGGATATCTTTGACTAGAAAGGCAAGGATGGGGTATCGTCACCTATTTGTATTTGCTGTCTGTGGATTGTCTCTTAGTAATGCTATGACTTGTTCAAGGATATGAGGACATTGAGAGTCTAGTGTGAACTGGGGCATTCCTTGTTTGTGACTGTCTTATCTCCATGCAAACAGGTACAATGACTTTCTGGGTCGAACATATGCCTCGATTGTCATAACCTTCTTGCCATAATAAAGCTCAATGATTATAACGCACAAGAAGCTCTTTCACTTTCATATCTTCTATCTTCCATCCCCTTTCTTGATTGACTTCCATTGTCCTTCTCGAGTCCGCATAGCCTGCTATCACATGACTGAGTATAATGGCACACCAAAAACATTTGCATGTCATGTAGTTGCACCTGCATTGCCACATATAAGCATTTCATACATATAGATAGATATTACAAATGCATTACATCCTGCACACAACAACTGTTAGCACTTTTTACATTTGCATTATCATAGTCATTTGCATTACATATATTTACAATTGCATCATGCATAACATGTTAAAAACATAAAAGCACAAAAATATGGCATTTCATCATATACACATTTTGCATCCATAGCATAAAACAAACATCACATAAGAACATCTCATCACATAGGTACACATGCATATAGCTGCCGCAAAAATGAATCATCTCATATATATATAAAAGTGTCATGATACAATGATGTCAAAATCATATGGCTACAAAAGCACCCGTAGGTGTCTACAATACAAAAATGGTACAAAACTGATACAAAGGGAGCCCTCTATGGCTATGATGAACTCCCTCCCTCGGAGCCGCCTGGCCTCGGTGGAATCTGAGCCCCTGAAGGACCCGCCCCAGGATCATCCTGCCTGTCCCCTCTATCTGGTGGTGGTGGAGGACCCATAACCCCACCACTCAATGCCTGTCTCCTTCGGCTCCCTCCCGTAGCTGTCGCTGTACGCGATAGTCTATGGAAGCTCCTCGCCCGCTGATCTGCTGGCACTGCACCATAGTAGAGGTCCCTCCAGTAGGCTATCTCCTCTCCTGCCCACAAGACATAAGCGTATCTTGCCCCTGTATCCTCAGCTGCCTGTCTCCCTGCCCTCAGTGCTGTCTCAGCCTCTGTGTAGCGCTGGATAGCCTGATCTCACTTCCGCTCAGTATCCCTGAGCCTCGTCCTAAGCTGCTCCCTCTCCCTCTCTAGCTCCTGGATCTCATCTACCTGGCCTTGGCAGATCTCCCTCAGATCTAGCAGCTCAGCCTCCACTGGGTCAGCCCCCTCTGCCTCTGCCTGTGGCTCCTCCTCTGCGGGTGCCTGCCCCTGTGCCTGTACTGGTACCTGTCTCTGTCCTTGTCCCTGTATCTGTACCTGCCTGGGACCCTGTGCTGCTGGCTCCTGTAGCGGCAATCCACCACAACCCCTCACCACCCGAGCCTGCCTCTCCTCACCACCCTCCCTCCGAGGTGCAACCCGCCTCTCTCCAACTACTCCCCTCCTCCTCTGCGGGTGCCTGCCCCTGTGCCTGTACTGGTACCTGTCTCTGTCCCTGTCCCTGTATCTGTACCTGCCTAGGACCCTGTGCTGCTGGCACCTGTAGCGGCAATCCACCGCGACCCTTCACCACCCGAGCCTGCCTCTCCTCACCACCCTCCCTTCGAGGTGCAACCCGCCTCTCTCCAACTACTCCCCTCCTCCTCCGTCGGCCTCTGCCCCCATCACCTCCACCCTCCTCATCATCTCCCCCCCCATCTCCCTCCAATGCCTCTCTCGGATCTGTCAACCATGGGAACGGATGCTCTGCCCAATAAGCTATATACTCGGCATCCATGTCGGCATCCTCGATCTCTGGCCACATGTCCTAGGGTAAGGGTATCATCTCTATTAACTGCGTTACTGCCTGATCATATGACAACAACGGCCCAAACTGTGCCTGATCTCTAACTGTGCGGGCATACATGCCTGAGCCCCGGGGCATCCTCTGAATCTGGCCAAACTGTCGACCAACTCTGTCCACCAGCTGTCTCTCTAACACATAGGGCGTCCGCCCAATCAGGTACCTGCTCCGGAAAGTGTAGGGCAGCTCAACTGCGTCATCCTCCCATTGCTCGCAGCCCAGATATGGTCTCCATATGACCACATCAATATCGTCCATCACTCGCCACCAGTACTCTAGTCTGCCAATCCGCGGCTGTGAGGTGATCATATCGTACAGATATACAAAACTACATCCATGACCCCTACCCCTGAAGTGTATCGGTCGGGTAACCGACAGATGCTCGTAGGTCCATACCTGCAGCAGTGTCACTCCGTAGCCTAATCCTACTGATCCATGATAAACAAACTGATGAAGCTCATAATACAAGTGTGCCAGCACACACAGTCCCCAGGCATATTTGGTGTGCTGCGTCACTAGTGTCACCAGTGCTCCTCCCTAGCCCACAGCCAAACCCCGTGTCGCCCTATCCGGACACAGGAACCCACTGATAGCTCCTCCTATCACTACCGGCAACGCTAGTCCTGTGGCTGTCATGGTGTCCCATGCCACGTGTCCTGCCCTCATCTCCAATCCAGGGTCCTAAAATACCTGTCTCAAGGCCTATCTGTCTCCATCTCGATCATATAGGATCAACTCCCCATCGATCGGTATCCGTAATATACTGTACACATCCTCCAGGGTGACTGTCATCTCACCCATCGACAAATGAAACGTGCACGTCTCAGAGTGCCATCTCTCAGCCAGCGCAGTTAGCAAACCCATGTTTGCTCGAAACTCAGGCACATACAGCACATGTCTCAATCCCATCTCCTCGATGGCAGCTCTATCCTCGAGCGACAACTCAGGTCGCAACCTCTGCGTCGACGGGAATCTCTCCCGTGACTCCAGCATTGGCAAGTACTCCTGCAATCAAACAATTCAATCATGTTAGTCATAGTGACATTCCCTGTTTATCACAAAATGCTACTCGCTATCTAATTGCACATTGCTATCTATCCTAGTGACACTCACTATTCGTCACAAAGTGTTGCTATTTATCCTAGTGGTACTCCCTGTTCATCACAAAGTACTACGTGTGTGACACTCACTGTTCATCACAAAGTGTTACTCACATTTGCACTCCCTGTTCATCACAAAGTGCTGCTCATACTTTAGTACTCCCTGTTCATCACAAAGTACTCTATCTTGGTACTCACTGTTCATCACAAAGTGCCTTGATCTATCCTAGTCTTCCTAGAGGACTTGCTTGAGTGTATCCTCTCAGCAGCTTATCCAATCGACAGCGTATGTTCATCACAGAACTGCCGATTTGACCTAGAAGATGCAAATTCATACTTTTCAAACGCAAACGCACTTACATGACATAAACGCGCTCAAAGACTGCATAGACGCGCCTGAAAAACACAGACGCGCCTTCTTGACACAGACGTGCCTATGCTCTGCACAGATGCGCCTGTTTGACACAGACATGCCTTCTTGGCACAAATGCGCCTGAACATCATAGATGCGGCCGCAATTGACACAGACGCGGGTCCAGACATAGACGTGCCTGGCACAAACACATACGCGCCTAGCGAACACAGACGCGCCTAGCACCAATACAGACGCGCCTAGATGTTTTTGACACTTTTTGGACCCTAGTTTAAGTGCATTTATTACCCTATTCGACATGCATTAATGACAAAATTAAATGCGTCAAAGTACGAGGAGGTTTGGTGGTACTTACCGGCTCTCCTGCCACTGCTGGCCTCTGAAATCGGCGAATGCGGTTGAATCTGTGAGTGAAAGCCATCGCTGCTGACTGCTCTTGCTTTATTTTCGCTCTGCAATATGCTCTCGTGGATGTGTAGATGACAATGAGGATGTATTTTCCCCCGTGGTCTATCTTATAGCCTCGCCTTCATTTCCCGAGTCAGTCTTCTTTATCCCGTGACTTTGTCACTTTATTCGGTCAGTCCATTCTAGCATTTCTTTCTTATTGAGAGATTGTCTGCGATCTTTCCAGACATTTTCATCCAATCTCTCGAGGGGGCATATTATTCCCATCTTGGGGCAACTCTGTATCAGTTCATCTTATCTTCTTTGAAACAACGCGACAAGCCGCATTGTCTCAAAGAGGGGCAAAATGTAGACACCCAAAATTGTCCAGTCTAATTAAATAAATATTTTATTTATTTAATTATTTTAGCCTAATTCTTCTATTAATTAAATAAATCTTAATTTATTTAATTAATTCATTTATCCTCTTCTAGCCTTATTTCTCATTTAAATAAATACATTTATTTATTTAAATTATCCTTTTCCTAAATTAAATAAATATTTTTATTTATTTAATTATCCCACTTCTTCTATTAATTAAATAAATCTTTATTTATTTAATTAATTCATTAACCTTTTTTACCCATGACACATGTCATTCATCTCTTAATTCCTAACTACCTACCCCTTTCATTATTTTATTATTTCTTTTAATCTAGAGAACCAATAAATGTGCTAAGATTTGTCATTGATGTCCAATACTTACTAGTGAAGACACTAACCGGTGAAGTGGTATAGGTAAAGTGATGTTCTTTCAGTAAGAAAAAGTGATGACTTACAAACACATGGAAATAACATTTGTAACAAATGATCAAAGGTTCAATCAGCTCAAGGAAAGATAGTCTAAGCCAACCGGTTTGTCATTCAGGAAGATCAGTCACTCTGATTATGATGAAGTCACAAAAGGTGACTCAGGCAAGAAAACTTGAAGTTGTATGCAAACTAGAATCACATTGGCAAACAGGGGAAGAGACTTGATGATAGCACAACAAACTGGCAATCAAAGGATGAATCGGTAATATAGAAGTGCAGTGGCGCACCAGTACATCGGTATGACAAAAGGAAGATAGGTGATCACCATAAATTTCGGAGCGATGATCGGTTATTCAGTTGTGGTGGCGAAAAAATAAGTTGGTGAGCTTGTGTCTACGCTAAATCACTTGTTGGTAAGGTCAACTTCAGTTATCATGCAGTCAAGCATTATTACCGGAGGATTTTTGGTTTGCACTTAATTGATTGAACACGACCCAGAAGTTACTATCTTTGGGACATGCGGTGACATAATTTGTTGAGCACTTGTCGGAATTGTTGTAAGGCGTGTAGAGAAAGAGTGGGAGATTTTTTAATTTGAAATCTTCTGAAATCCATGATTGCTTTGATTGAGGGAATGCCTAAAAGTGTCGGGAGAAAATGTATATAGTGTTCTTGAGTTCATTCATAATTTTTTGATCATGAAATTTGCAACAAGCAAATCTTGTTGAAGGTGATCTAAAGTGAAGAGAAGAGAGAAGAGAAGTGCTAAAAGGTTTTAGCACAGTAGAGTGAGTTTGAGGCAGATCGATAGAGTATAGAGCTGAAGGATAGAGAACCGACAGAGTGGAGAGTCGAAGGTCAGCAGATCGGCAGAGTGCAGTGCTGATGGACAAGCGACCGGTTGAGTGAAGAGTCGAAGGTGTAAGAAGAAAATTGGTGTTGTGTAGAGAAGACACAACCGATGTATATTTAGCATGATGCATATTGAGATCTGATCAAGCTATCAGTAGCTAATACAACAGATCATCCATATGTTTCTTTCTAACCACTGCAACATAATTCCCTTAACTGGGTGGACTTTAATAGGTCCCTTTTGTAAAATCCCTTTATTGGGTGACATCTTAATTGATGTTCTTAAGTCCTTTAACCAAGCTACCTTTAACAGGGTAAAGGCACTAACTAGCCTTGAACAAAATCCCTTAACCGGGTGGCACCTAACAATGCCTTTGTAATCTCCTAATAGGGATGGCTCCTCATCGAGCGTACTTCAGAAGAGTACAAATTTTATGAATGTAGATTTAAGTTAAAAGTTTGATTTTGAAAATTTGATCAAGTGCTGATTCACCCCTCCCTTCTCAGCATCGGTTGGGACTAACAATAAGTGCAACCAATTATTTTCCTATCACACTTTCATTGTATTAATTGTGCCATTTCATATAAGATTATTTTGTATTTAAAGGGTTGTGGGCAAACATTATGAAATGTAATTTTTTTATGACATTGAAATCAATTTAGTTTGTATGCATATTCATGATTAATGAATAGGTGAAACAAAAGAAAATATGAGAGGTTGCAATTAAAATATTTAAAGAATATAAAAGAAAAATGATGTATTAGTTTTGAATATATAAGAATAAGTAATCGTGAGGATTTATAAAATATTTAAAAAATTAACAATAAGAAAATCAATATTTAATAAAGGACAATGAAAACGTATTTTATATGTATTTTCTTTGTAAGTTACTCGAGAAATGTTATATTTTTACAAATTCTAACATCTTTTGTCAATTTAAAGTTAAATGTATTCATGAACAAATATAATGATTAAATTGAATCATATTTAGAACTTTTGACACTTTCTTTCTTTATTGATAATTCCAATTCTGGTTGAATTGGGTTGTTTCATTTTAACTTTTAAACATCAATTAGAAGAATTTTTTTGAAAGTGCTTCAACAATTTTATTTCAAATGATTTCATAAAATTTCATTATATTAGTAATATTGACAATTATTTTACCAACATTACTTTAAACTAACAAACATGTTACACTTCTCACCAATCAATAATTTCTCTATTAATTTCATACTGAATTTTTTTTTCTCTCTTCCAAACATAAACCTCCAAAGAATCTTTAAATTGTTCTTAAATTTGATTGTTACCCATAATAGATAGACATGTATTTATGTTATAATATTAGGTGGATATAAAAATGGTTATTCATAACAAAACAAATTTAATAAAATATAATTTGTAAAAAAATAGTTAATAATAAGTTTGGAATTAAAAATAATCTTATCAATCACACCCCTCCTCCCCTAAGATTCTCTTTACCATTTACAAATTGGTTGGTGACTATAATGAAAAATCCACTTTTGTCAATGGTATAAGATTTTACCCTACCTAAGCAAGTCTTAAGATATCTTTGTCCATACCATACAAAGATTTAAAATAATAATAATACAATCCTACAACAAGAAGCCTACATCTAGCACCCAAGCCAACTTAGAAACATTAGTTGCACATATAATAAAATTGCCTCTCATAGAACCAAAGGTAAATTTGACACTGCCCAAAATTATTAGCAATCTTTTCAATAGTCTTACCATCTACAACTGCATCCACTTCACCAATTCCTTGCAACACCTTAACATTTCATGAAGAATATTGGGTTCATCGAATCCTTGAGACAGTTGATCCTTTTCTATAATTCATATCCTTGTTTTCTACCAAAGAGAAGTCCTAAAGCAATGTACCTTTATTAGCCATGAAGTTGGCCTCTCTATTTTGGATTTTATATTTAGAGAGATTTAAAGAGGTAAATTTTACTAACAAAAAGTCACACTTGCAATCATGAAACACATGACCAACCCTAATCCTTCCGACAAAATATCAAAATTACTTTGTCTATCATTTGATAAGATAACAATTGTGAACAATTTTGTTAGTCTAATGTATGCTATTGGACACATAATTAATTTGCTCTAGTGATGTAGTCTTTTTAACTCTTCATGTTGGTAATGAAACAGTAATAAGTGCAACCAATTATTTTCCTATCACACTTTCATTGTATTAATTGTGTCATTTCATATAAGATTATTTTGTATTTAAAGGGTTGTGGGCAAACATTATGAAATGTAATTTTTTTATGGCATTGAAATCAATTTAGTTTGCATGCATATTCATGATTATTGAACAAGTGAAAAAAAAAAAAAGAGGTTATGATTAAAATATTTAAAGAATAGAAAAATAAAATTTAATTTATTAGTTTTAAATATATAAGAATAAGTAATCGTGAGAATTTATAAAATATTTTAAAAAATAACAATAAGAAAATCAATATTTAATAAAGGACTATGAAAACTTATATTTTATATCTATTTTCTTTGTAAGTTACTCGAGAAATGTTATATTTTTACAAATTCTAACATCTTTCATCAATTTAAAGTTAAATGTATTCATGATCAAATATAATGATTAAATTGAATCATATTTAGAACTTTTGACACTTTCTTTCTTTATTGATAATTCCAATTTTGGTTGAATTGGGTTGTTTCATTTTAACTTTTAAACATCAATTAGAAGATTTTTTTTGAAAGTGCTTCAACAATTTTATTTCAAATGATTTCATAAAATTTCATTATATTAGTAATATTGACAATTATTTTACCAACATTACTTTAAACTAACAAACATATTACACTTCTCACTAATCAATAATTTCTCTATTAATTTCATACTTAAAAAAAAATTCTCTCTTCCAAACATAAACCTCCAAAGAATCTTTAAATTGTTCTTAAATTTGATTGTAGATAGACATGTATTTATATTATAATATCAGGGGGATGAGAATCCTAAGATGTTCTTAAATTTGGTTGTTAACCATGATAGATTGATATGTATTTATGTTGTAGTGATTAGGTGGATGAGAAGGATGGGTCCACCACCTACACTTTGGCATCATATTATTTAATTACCCATAAATTATGGGTGTACACATTTGGCTCTTAGTACACGTGGCATTCCCTCTCTTTGAGGATATTTTGACCTTGCATTTAGGAACATGTTTTTATTGGGATTTGATGTGAGCAAGTGAGAGGTGCAATTTATACTTGACTTTAGAAAGCCACTATTTTCGCATATTTTTGCCTCGTTTCGTTTGTTTAAAGGATTCTTGGATGGCAACGTAGATTGAATCAGTTTTCTTGTACATGAGACACCCACTTCATCCAAAAAAAAAGCTTATGGTGGCTCATGACGAGGAATTATGTTGTAGTACGCTGCCAACAAAGTACTACCAAAACCGCCTATTATTTCATGCTGCCGACAAGTCACTGTCCAAAACCCCCTCTTTAACAATAATATATAATTAAAATTGTTATTCATAATAGAGCAAATTTAATAAAATATAATTTTAAAATAAGTAGTTTATAGAAAGAGAGAAATTTATAAATTTAAAGCTGCAACAAAAAGTGTTATAATAAGTTTTAAAAAATAAAAAAACTTAATGTTAAAATTGTTCAAAGGATATGAAGATGCAACTATAAATTTCATTTCTTAAAATTGATATCTTTCAATAAAGATACAAAAGTATCAAAAGTAAGCATTGCTCCATGTACATATGCTTTTAATAATATATGTCCATCACACAACATTAGTTAGTAAGCCTTTCTCAAGTAGAGCATCATGAAATCATTAGACAATTCCAAAGTACCATTGTGAAAAGCAATCATCATATGCATCAATGATATTCATGAGTCCTAACAAAACTCGTCCAATACTTTATCCACCCTCAACTCATGCATATCTTCCTACAACTGAATTATGGTAGCTTAAAGCACAAATACACAAGCATTGATGTTGTCTTTTGTTTCCCACCTATTTTGACTCTCCAAAGAAATTGTCACCTTCCTTTGTATCATCTTCCTCCTTGAACCTAACCAAGATCTCCATAATTCAAACCCTAATTTATTCATTCACCATTGCCTTACTCAACTTCTCCATTGGTAGGAATTATAACACACAACCTATAACAACTATATCAACCACACCCTCCATCCCTAAGATTGTCTTTAACAATTACAAATTGCTTGCTTGATTAAAATCAATAATTCACTTTAGTCAATGGTCTAAGATTAGACCCTACCAAAAAAATTCTTTAGGCATCTTCACCCACAGTATACAAAGGTAAATAATAATATAATCCTATAACAAGAGACCTACACCTAGCACCTAAAACAATCTAGAAAGATTAGTTGTGCATTCCAAAAAATTATCTCTTATAGCACCAAAAATAAAAATGACACCACCCAAAATTATTATCAGTTACTTTTAAATAGTCCTACCATTTACAAATGTATGTGAGTAGTCTTCATTCACTTCACCACTTCCTTGCAACACCTTAACATTTCATAATGACTATCAAATTTATCAAATCCTTAAGGTGGTTGATCCTTCTCTATAAGAGAAAGTAGATTAACCCAATTGGTTGTATCCTTTCTTTCTACCAAAGAGAAGTCCTAAAGCAATATACCTTGATTAGCCATGAAACTGGCCTCATTATTATGGATCCTATAGTTAGAGAGATTCAAAAAGAGACATGTAGCTCCTATTGACATTCCACTTCCTAAGAAAGATCAAGATATCCCTTCCATCCTTTCCGATGATCCCATTGAAAGTCAAGAGCAAAGCACCTTTAAAGAGGAATCCAATGATCTTCCTCCTTGTCAAGATCAAAGTATCCTTCCAAATTCATTTCCATCACAAGACCCTATCATTCCTTTAGATCCTCCACAAGATCCACTTGTTCCTTCATCTCCTTGTCATAATGCTCCATATACACTCCAAGATCGTATTTCTTGTGATGATCCCATTATTCCTCCCATTCCATCTCTTGAAGAGCCTATCATTGAACTATGTCCACAACGTGATCCTAATCCCCTTCATGATTCTAATGTGTCAGTGCAAGATGTTCATGAACCCTCGACATGCATAATGGGTTCTTCCACTTTGGTCCAATCCGATCCATTTCAAGATCTCATTATTTCTCTCATATCATATCCACCTCATAATGGACTCGCGTCTTCTTCCCAAAGAAAAGAGTATCCTACAAGTCAAGATATTCATAAAGGCAAAGGAGTAGACCTTCATGAGAAAGAACCCTTCAATATGAAAGAAGATCTTAAGGGTCATGTCTACACAACTCACTCTCAAGACATGGGTACCCCTACTAAATCCAACATCCCTTCAAAATCCAAACATATCCCTTCCCCATCATCCCTTCCATCCATCTTAGGTCCTTATATCCCTTCATCCTCTATGCAAGGTCAGCAAAGGCACACATCCTTGAGTAAATTTCATCCATCCAAAAGAACTCCATTTCATTCATATCCATCCATGCATTCCTTTTCCCCTCCAAGCAATTTGGATGCCAAGTATAAACGTCATAAGTCTAGCAATCCACATGTATTCAAGGATCAACATGTCCAATATAATCGACATGTCAAAAGAAAGAAAAATATGATCTATAAAGAAAAAGAAATATCCAAAAGGTCACAAATGCCCACTGAGCAAAATAAAGCAAAGTCAAAATATATATGGGTTCCTAAATCCCTTGTGCAAGCAATGGACTCCAAGGAACCACAAAAGCATGAAAAATCAAAAACCATGTGGATCCCTAAGCGGCTCCTTGAAGCACAAAAGCCTAAAGAAACATCCAACTTGGCATCCAAAGTTGCTATTCCTCCATCCAACCCTCTCAAATTTGTTTCTCCATCACCTTCTTCATCCATTTTGGGCACTTATGTCCCAAAATCCCAAGCTATTCCTCCATCCAAATCTCACAGTTTGAGACCCATTTTTCTTCCATCAGTCCATCACCCCTCAAGGTGTGTGCCAATGTTGATCTTGCCTTCATTTCCATCCACTCAAGCACAATTCTTCCAATACCCTATCCATTATCCAATTCATATTTTCCATCCTTCGATCCCTTTGGTCCAATCCTTAGCATAAATCCTTGCCTTAGTTTCATCTCTTTTTCCATGTCCTTATCCTACCAACGTCTTTGAGCATGCTTTTAAAGGTCATGGGCCATTTTTTTCAAGGCTACTATCCAAACAATAATACGCTTGAGTCCTTCTTCCATCCCCTATCATGTGTCCATCTTCTACTGAAAAAGTCAAAATCAAACAAAAAAAAAAGTAACAAAAAATCAAAATACAAAAAAAAAAAAGGACAAAAAAAAAGAAAGAAAAAAGTAAAGCAGAAATAATTCGCCCTCTAGTGAAAACCTGGTAAACAGGCGCCTTGGGCAAGCACCATGATGAAAACCTGGCAAATAGGCATCATGTGTAATCTATGAACTTCTTGTACACCACACTTGGGGGCAGATTTCCTCCTTCATATCCTATTTCTCTTCATTATCCTATCGAACCCCTGTCCTATTACTCCTCCATTATCCTATTGTCCCTCATGTCCATTTCCTCTTTCCACCTTTGATCTTGACAAGGCTGAGGATCGTCATGAGCATCATGCATCTTGTTTGCAGCTTTCAGTCTATCATAGCTTTTGGTCATTTATACATTTGCTTATTACAACCTTTCATCCATATTCCCTAGCTTATTGCAACTTTTTCTCACTATCCCTTAGCCTATCCCGACCTTCAGTCCATGTCCCTTATCCATTCTTGGTCTTGCTTAGCCTATCCATATCTTATCACTATCCATACACTCTTTTTCATTCCTTGATCTTGATCTGACATAAGGACACAAAATTTAAACATGGTTTCAAACACCTCTTGACATATCCCTCATGCCATGTTCCTGCTTTACATTGTCATATCCAGTCTCTTGTCCCATCATGCAATAGCCCTTGAAAATTGCATCTGTGTTGTCTCCATAATAAAAGGCCTTTGTCTTCCCTCTATCCACCAACATTTCAGAAAGCCTATTTATTCACCTGTCATATTCCTTGCCTTGCTAGACACTGGGGGCAAAATCATAAAAAATTAAAAAATGTCTTGAAAAAATCATTAAAAAAAAAAAAAAGGGTACCCATTGAGAGTACCGCCATTTGATTGATAGATGATGTGAAGCAAGAAGAACAATGGAGCCGCATGAAGGAAGCATTTAGATCTACACCTAGTTTGCATAATCTTTAAGTTTTAAATGTTTCATTTTCATGTCTCTATTGAGTGTGTTAGGATAGATCATGGCAATTTGCTTTCGTGATTGAGCAATTATTAATATTACTTGCTTTGATGATTTCCACATTTCCTACAACATTCCAGATACAACTATGTCAAAACCTCGAAAGAAAGGTGGCTTTATTGCAAGGCTCTTAAGGAACCTACCAAGTGAGTTCTTTGAGGAAGATCAAAATAATACACTTATGTCTAGCAATGTCTCATCCCCCAGCAAAAAAATTGACTCTTCAGTGGCATCTATCCCTACACCTCTAGAAGTTTCACAGGAACTTTCCATATTGTCCTCATCAAACAATACACCCAAGGATGAAATTACCCAAGGGCTATCCAGAATTGATTGCCATGATAATCCAATTCATGATGCACATTCTTGTCATGTTTCAGAAATACAAGACCCAATGCCACCATGCACTTTATTGCCATTACCTATTTTAGAGGACCCCATTCGAAGTCCCTCTTCCTCATGTTCAAGCATTGATTCCTTGCTAGAATCCATCACAAATGTTCAAAGTGCATTTCCTTCATGCCAAAACATTGATTCCTTGTCAGAATCCCCCGTGCATATCCAAAGTCTAACCCCATGTCAAGAGGATAATTTAGAGAATAAAGAAACACGTGTTAAAACAGATCAAGATCAAGATCCTGAAACCTTATCATCCCATCCAATTGTTGACCAGGATCTCAAATTCCTAGAAACTCATGATGATTCCCCTATTCTTGTCCATCATATCCAAAGTCCTATTGACACTCCATTCCTTGAGCAAGATCAAGATATCCCAGTCCATCCAATCCCAAATGATCCCCTTCCATTTCATGAAAAAAATGTCCTTTCAAATCCCATTGACATTCCAGATATCCTTTCCATCCTTTATGATGATCCCATTGAAAGTCAAGAGAAAAGCACCTTTAAAGGGGATTCCGACGATCTTCCTCCTTGTCAAGATCAAATTATTCCTTTAAATCCTCCACAAGATCCTTTTGTTCCTTTAAATCATACTAGGTGAAAGCAAGATTGACATTGGCACAAGAGTACTCGAAGCGTGATTGTATCTAAAGGGTACAACAAAACTATTTGGAGAAGAAAGAAGAAAAATGGAGCCGCATGAAGGAAGCATTTAGATCTACACCTGGTTTTCATAATCTTTAAGTTTTAAATGTTTCATTTTCATGTCTCTATTGAGTGTGTTAGGATAGATCATGGCAATTTGCTTTCGTGATTGAGCAATTATTAATATTACTTGCTTTGATGATTTCCACATTTCCTACGGGCTACATTATGTCAAATCGATCGTTGTTTGTCTCAATTATGTCAATTTGGATCAATTAGTCATTGTTCCTCGTCAATTGGCGCATTTATCAATCAAATCATTTATCACATTGGTTCTTTGTTAATCCGAATCATGATCAACATCAATTATCTCTCATCAAGACCTAATTGTCGTTCTTGCATTGTTAATTTATCTTCTAGGGTTTCGTGATTTAATCATTTAACCTTGTTTGTCATTTCTCCCTTTAGGATTAATAAATTATTTATTTATCCTAAGTCTTCTTGTCACAATTAAATGTTCATTTAATTGGCTAATTATTCCTCTTTTTGTGAATTAATTAATAAATGAAAAATTATTAATTAATTTACCTAATTTCTAATTTTCATTAATTTCTTAATTCCTCTTTTTCTAATTTTCTAAATTTTCTAAATTCTTAATTTCAATTTCCTCCTATTTCTCTCCTAATTTCATGGGAATGACATGTCAATTTGTCATAATTTGTCATAATTGACAATCAATCAATTTTTGACATAGAAGTTTGTCATAATTTGTCATAAATTATCAATCAACAAATTTTGCATAGAAAGTGCATAATTTGTCATAATTGACATAATTGATTTGCAATTTCCATTTGAATTGAATCATGCTAATCTTGTCTTTTCTCCAATTTTTCTATAAATTGGATGAATTTCTTCAATCTTGGCTAATGAGAATGAGACTAATCAGATTATCGAATTTCTAATCACTTTGTCAAATCACACTTCGAGTACTCTTGAGCAATATCTTATTTACTTGCTTTCATATCATGATCCTGCACTAGTAGGTGAGATCCACAACAAAACTATTTGGAGAAGAAAGAAGAACAATGGAGCCGCATGAAGGAAGCATTTAGATCTACACCTGGTTTGCATAATCTTTAAGTTTTAAATGTTTCATTTTCATGTCTCTATTGAGTGTGTTAGGATATATCATGACAATTTTCTTTCGTGATTGAGCAATTATTAATATTACTTGCTTTGATGATCCTGAATTTTTTTGAGACATTAAGCTCATCAAGATACCAAACAAATGTAGTCGTGCAAGCACGATTTAGACCGTGAGGTCCTACTTAGATGTTGAAAAGCATTTGTAGTGATAGCAAATGAATTTGCAATCTTAGTAAATAGTTTTGCAGTGATAGCAAGGGCACAATGATAGCATTGAAGACAACATGAGTGAAATTTCAGCAGGAGAAATTGGGGCTTTGCTAGTAAGAGACAAGCAATTTATGTATCTCTTGATTTGCTGAAGTTTAATAAAATTTCTCATCTACAGTACTGGTTTTCCCTTCAGGGTGTTTCCAAGGACAATTTGTCCAAAACTATTGTGTTCATTGTGTTGCATATTTTATTTCTATGATTTTATTTGTGAAGTTGAAGTAGTGTTATTTTTCAATATTTGTTGTGAATTAATTTTCGATAGTCAAATAATCCATATAAGATAGGGGATTAATAATTAGTAGCTGCAATAGAATTTTCACACACATGACCAACCCTAATCCTTCCAAGAGCCCCTTTGAATGCCACACTAAAATTCAACTTCACCTCCTTAGTCAAGCCTTTCCATCGTACTTTCTCCTTACAATTAACTTTTATATTCAACCTTATAAGTTAAATGGTAATAAGGAGAGTTCCTTATTAGTTCCTCTTGGAGGTAGGAATACTAATGCATTGCTAGGTTTTATTAGTTGGTAACAAATGAATCAATGAGAAAACAAAATTAAAATAGAGTTTGATTAGATTTTGTAATGTTAAGAAAAACTACCTATTTTGTATAATTATTTATTTTTCTCCTCTAAAAAATAGAACTACATAATGAAAAAGCCATATGTCCAATCAGGACACACATGATCAGCCCTAATCCTTCTGAGATTCCCTTTGAATGCGACACTAAAATTCAACTTCACCTCCTTAGTCAAGCCTTTCCATCGTACTTCCTCCCTACCATTAACTTTTATATTCAACCTTAGAAGTTAAATGGTAATAAGGAGAGTTTCTTATTAGTTCCTCTCAAAGGTAGGAATATTAATGCATTATTAGGTTTTATTAGTTGGTAAGAGAAAACAAAATTAAAATAGCATTGAATAGATTTTGTAATGTGTATTTTTTGCTCGAATTCATTTTAAAATATCAAAATAACTTTATCTACCATTCTATAAGATAATAGTCGTGAACAATCTTATTAGTCTAATCTATGTTATTGGACTCATTATTGATTGCACTATTCATGAAATCTTTTTGACTTTATTCATTTTGGCAATGAAGCAATAATAAGTGCAACCAATTGTTTTTGTATCATATTTTAATTCTATTCATTTTCAAATTTCATAATAACATTATTTTGCATTTACATGGCTTTGGGCCAGCATTATGAAATGCATTTTTTTTATGACATTGAAATCAATTTTAGTTCGTATACATATTCATGATTATTGAAAAGGTGAGATAGAAAAAATATGAGAGATTGAAATTAATATATTTGAATAAAAGAAAAAATAAATTTTAATCTATTAGTTAAAAGATATAAGAATAAGCAATACCGAGAATTTATAAAATATAAATAAAATAACAATAACAAATCACTATTTAATAAAGGACAATGAATGCATGTATTTTATAATTCTTACATCTTTTGTCGATTTAAAATTAAATGCATTCATGATCAAATGTAATGATTAAATTACATCATATTTAGAATTACAATTCTCACTTGACATTTTATTTCATTGATTGACATTGGTAACATAATTTCAAATTATGTTGAATTAAGTCATTTCATATTAACATTTAGACATCATTTAAAAGAAAAACTTTGAAAATAATTGAACAGTTTCATATATATATATATAAACATTACTTCAAACAAATTGATCTCACCAATCAATACATCACTTAATATTATTATTTATACATATTTCTATATTGATTTTATATTGAGTAGAGAATATAAACCTTCCAAGAGATTCAAGAAGTTCTTAAATTTGGTTGTAAGAATGATAGATCGACATATATTTTATGTTGTAGTGATTAGGTGGATGAGAAGGATTCATGGGCCGACCACCTACACTGTGCATCATATTATATTTAATTACCCATAAATTATGGGTGTACATGTTTGGCCCTTAGTACACATGGCATAAGGCATTCCTTCTCTTTGAGAGAATTTTGTCCTCGTATTTTGAAACATTTTTCATTGGGCTGTGGTGTCGGCATGTGGGAGGTGCCATTTATAATTGACTTAGAATTTCTTTTGTTTACCTTGGTTCTTTGATGGCAACGTAGATTGAATCAGTTTTGTTCTACGTATGATGAGAAACTATATGGTCTGCAACAATGATGTCTCAACAAACTCTCATAAGAGTAAATATGGACAAATATTCAAGCAAAAAGAAAAGAATCATTGCATTACTAACTTAAGCCTTTAACAACCATATGATCATAATGTGGATGAGATGGTTCTACCTCCTCATTTGTCACTTAATTTGTTATTATGTTTTATTGTCTCACTCCAAATATCAAATATGGGATCCACATTTTCCACAATTCAATGTGAGATAGATTGATGTCATGTGTCTTTTGCCCTTCTACTTTCTTTGTATGTAATCAAAGGTTTGAATTATATAAAAGCATCACAAGATAAGGACAAATTGTCGATGGTAATTTTTTGAAAATTATGTGGCATTGCATCAAAATTTTCTCAATACAATATAGAGAAACAACATTTATAATTTTGTAAAAAACTTAATATATTTAATGTAAGCTAAAATTATATATTAACCTTAAATTATTATTGTAGACACATAAAATTGACTAAATTAATATTTAATTAATTATGTCTTTATCGCATGATTAATTTAATTAATCATATTAGCCTACCATTACCTTCTAATTAATTAAATTATATTTAATTAATATCCCTTTTCACTTCTTCCAAATATTGATTTATTTCAATAAATCAAACTCACTTTTATGGAATATTCCATTCTTGTCCCTAATTTTAATTAGCTAAATTAATCCATGATTAATTAGGCTAATTTAGTGATTCCTACGAACCTATCATCTAATCCCCTCATTATCCTAATTAATCCAAAGCCTAACTAATATTAGTATTTATTCAAATAAAAAATACTACACATTTATCCAAACCTACATGTGACTCCACATGTGAATCACAAGTCACTTCACATGTCCACATCACCTTTGACCAAGGGGTTCTCACACGTGTGAGGATGCTCTTCCCCATAGAGCCACCCTACTTTTTCCTCCTTTTGGCCCATGTGTCATAAACTCTCTTCCACTAGCCCTTACACCTTTCCACAAGTGTTTCCACTTGTCACCTCTTGGTCTTCCCAAGATTTGCTCACACATGTGCGAGCACATTTACCCTTGCACCCACTTGTCCTTGTGACACTTGTCACAAGGCCAAGCCTTTCAACCTAGGACCACATTCCCTTTCAAACTAAGCCCTTGATCCCCCTTTTAATCTTGACCATCCATTTCTAGGCTCCTAACTCTATAAATTGAAGCCTCTATCCATCAAAAGGGAGGAACTTTTTATCATATCATTATGCTGCCCTTTTAGTTGAGGAGAACTTTTATGCATCCTCATGCTGCTCTTTTATCCAACTTTTGCAAACTTGTTTTGTCCTCTTGACATCACAAGCATCTCCAAATCATATCCAATCATCCACACTATGTTTTTATGCTAGTTGAGAGCATTCCACACTTAACTCCACTCAATCTCCCAATCTTCATTTGACAACCTCAAAGCAATGGGGTTCGTGGAGACGAGGAGGACAGGGAAGACCGAAATGGCATAGGGAGCATCATGAGCGAAGTCTTTCTTTATATTCATGTTTCTTATTTATGCTTTTTCATACTTTATTGATATCATGCTTGAAATGGTTTTGGTTTATATTTATATTGACTAACCCCGAACTAACCATTTTGTGGTGATACATTTAGTGAACCCGACGTGAAATCAAATATTTAAATGCTTTGATTATATTTATTGATAATCCAATGAACCATTTTATGTGAGACATTTTGTCACGGCCAGTCTTCATGGATTTGAGCATCATTTAAGTTGTGCTAATGATTGATGCCTTGTCTCCTAATTTACAATTCGGTGCATTTGGTTCTAAGTTACATTTACTTTGAAACTTTCTAAAGACTCTTCAAAGCACCATTTGCATTTACTTATAAGTTTCTCTAGTCTTTTTACCAAGTCTACTCTGCGTATATCCTGTACCCATCAACTTATGTGAGATAACGTTTTGTAGGCATATCTACCTGGACACCGTCAACTACAATATTTGACAACGATACGTCTGCCATCATGTTTCACAGCTCTCGTCACACCATAGTCTTTTTCAAAGACTTTCTATGCTTCCACATTTTGCAGGTGTACGTTGGAAAATTGCTACTCGGAAGTTTCGAAAACCTTCTCCACGCATTCCTTGTATGTGTATTGTGCGAATTTCACTGTGCCTTTACATGTGCAAATCGCATTTGCTTGCGAAATTCTAGTGTCTTTTTTTTTGTCAATCCATGTCGAATTTGGTTTACACCTGACATTTGCACTTGCTGGACACCTTCTACAGTCGTTCCTCTTAATCCTATGCATATTGTGTTGTTAGAGACCTCGCTGAGAAGCCATTCTGTTCCAACAATTACACCTGCCGATTGCATTTGCTTGAACCAAATCCATTCCATACATATCGTACAAATTGTAGATCATATAAGCGGTGTAAGTTTTATTTGTCTCATCTTGACAAGTCATTTTTTTAATTGGGTTTACTAATTAATTGTCTAACAAGATGCAGTTGCAGGAGATCACAAGAAGAGGTCTAACAAATTGTTTGCAGATTTCTCAAGGTGTTCACATTTGCAATCTTTTAACACTCGTTTAAAATGATGCAAATTGACCAATCCTAGGATAGGCAATTTTAAATTTTTTTACAATCAAGGCTAAAACAAACAATCACACATTGCTATCTTGGATTAAAAACAAACATTCACATCTTGCAATCTTGGCTAAAACGAACATTCACATCTTGCAATCTTGGTTAAAAAGAACATTCACATCTTGCAATATCGGTTAAAATAAACAATCACATTGTCATTTTTCTATTAGCTTGATCTAACAACAAACAATCACATTGTCATTTTGCTACAATCTTGGGTAAAAAGAACAAACACATTTTGCGATGTTGGCATAAAAAAAAAATCTTCATACGTGCTTGACAATTACAAATTCACACTTTGCTATCTTGGGTTAAAACGAACATTCACATTGTCTTATTTTGCACATCAAATGGATTAAAATGAACTATCATTTTTGCAATCTTGGTCTAAAACAAACAATCGCATTGATATCTTGGACTAAAACAAACACTTCATTTTGCTATCTTCGCTAAAAAGAACACCATGGTTGTTGGAACAACATCTCCAAGTAGCAAATAGATCACATTGCAATGATGGGTTAAAAATAACATGTGTCTTTTGTGTTTGGCACACTTGTGCAAAAATCTGTAGAGTGGTCCTACTTCTAACACACACTATCCTCTCCCTTGGCTTTCGTGGTCCTAGGTGCAAGAGAAAAGTGTTAGTAACACTCAAAAAAAATTATTTTTTTAAGAGAGGCCTCTCAAGAGACACATCACTCTTGGGAACAACCTCATGCGGTAAATCCTTCAAGTTGCTATAAAAATCAGGTGAGAGCGAAAGTTGTAGCCTTGGGTATAGCTATTCCTACAGTGTAACTTGCCGAAAGGACATATGGGCCCCACCACAAGTTACAAGGCTCTTAAGTGAGTCACTGTAGAATGAATTTATGTCCAAAAACATCGAACATTACTAGACACCTTTTTATATAGAAGCCCACCCGTTCTATTGATTGAGGATATTTGTGAGACGTTCAGTGCAAGAGCATAGATGGTTTTGCTCCCAAAATACTCACCATACATATTTCCTTGAGTAGAAACATAGCTTTCTGAAAGGCTACTTGTAGCTTGATAAAAGTGGTGACTCCCCCATCATATGGATCATCTATTTGTTATGGTCATGCAAGACTTGTATATCACATCCTTACCTGCCACGACGGGATTCATAAGGTATGTAGTACCAAAGTTGAAGAAATATCAAGATGGCTGAAATTATCACAGTTGACCAATTGACCTTAGGGATAAAAAGTGTTTGAAGTGTCTTCGTTTTGTGTCAGACCAGTACAAATTGAGCCGACTTCAGGCTTTGGAAACACCTAAAATACATTTGTAAAAAGGGTAAAAAAGTTCAAGATTGGGGTAATCTAGACCCACACCTATTGTGCCTTTTGAGGCAAGATTATTGTGCTTGTGTGCTTGCTTTGTTTTCTTGTCAAATATATTCAAAACAAATTTAAAACAAGTATTCATCCAACACAAAATTTTCAACACCAACTTTTGGCAAACAATAAAAAACAAAGTGACAAACAAGGTATCAAACTATATGACCATCCTTCACATTTTGAGAAGGAAGAATCTTCATCAACATATCAAATTGAAGAAAAGACCATTGATCTCAAAGACTTTCATCAAAAGAAGGAAATTTTTCTATCTCAATAGACAAATCTTTGTCTCACATAGAACCTTCTTACGTCACATGCGTCTATATTTTCAAGGAAAATCCAACGAGTTTGATCAAGAGTCTTTAAACCATAGAGCTTTTACTCAATATAGAGATTTGAGTTATCATAAAAACAAGGGAGGCAAAATTAATCCTTCCTTTTTTCTAGACATCTGCATCACATATAACATAGCTTGGGAAGAACCACCCATACTCGGAAGAGAAGAGGAAGATTTTGTTCCATTTGTAACACAGAGTTTTATTGAAGTTAACATTTCATCTATTCTCACATTCACACATCATCAATCCATTCCAACTCTCAAAACATAAAGAGGTCTTGTCCTAAGTTCTTTTTCGATATTGCTTGAATCCAAACAAACACATCACTTTTTAGAGTGTCTCTACATCTAGGATCAATCATCCTAAGAGTCATTTCTACGCAAGTTAAAACTAGTCTATGAGTGCATCCTCTCATTGCTAGGTATCTTGGTTTGTAACACATCTCAAACCTTGCTATACCTTAACGCATCACTTCTTATAGTGTCTCTACATCTAGGATCAATCATCCTAAGAGTCATTTCTACGTAGGTTAAAACTAGTCTATGAGTGCATCCTCTCATTCCTAGGTAGCTTGGTTTGTAACACATCTCAAACCTTGCTATACCTCAACACATCACTTTTTAGAGTGTCTCTACATCTAGGATAAAGTCATCCTACGAGGCATTTTCTACGGAGGTTAAAACTAGTCTATGAGTGCATCCTCTCATTACTAGGTAGTTGGGTTTGTAACACATCTCAGGCCTCTCTAAACCTTATCATATCAAAAAGTGTCAACCAAACACAACAAGCAATTCACAGAAGGACTTTGGTAACATCAAACCTTTAGTGTTAGAGATCCATATGCTAAACACTTCACTAAATATTTTTGTCTCATTCCATCACCAACTCATAATCATTTTCACCAAACTTCAACAACAACTTTTAAACAAAATGGCTCAAACCAGATCAAGGTCTAGACAGCTAGAGATAGAAGATGAAGAGTAGAAAAATCTCAATGAATTCCAAGAAGCCCTTGGAGAAAATGCAAATGATGAAAATCCAAGTACTCCTACTCCTGCAGCAATAGAAAGGGCACAAGACAACCCCCTCTTCAATCAAATTTTTGACGAAATCCTCAAGAACAACGCTAATGCTCACTTTTTAAGACTTGCCCAAGAAGGAGCCAAACTACCCTTTGATTTTGATACTACACAACTAAGGCAAGCATCAGAGCACCATAGTCGTAATGAGGGTGGAAGAGGTTGAAATTACTTTAGATATGACCTTAATCAAGGAAATCTCCCACTTCCTCCTCCTCCTAACGACATAGACATATTGAGGCAACAAGTCAGGAATTTAGCCCAACAACTCCACAGTGGTGTGAAAACTACCCAATTTTCACTTAATGATTTTTGTCCCTATCCCTTTGATAGGAATATACATATGTCACCTTTTTCACGAGGGTTTGAAACACCTAAGTTCGAAAAGTATTGGGGAAAAGGAGACCCTTGAGATCATGTTAGAGAATTTCATTTAGCTTGCATAGAAGTGGCATATGAAGACACATACCTAATGCGACTCTTTCCTCAAAGTTTGGGAGGGACAACCACATCATGGTTTTCCTGATTACCAGGCGGAATTAGGACATTCAAAGAACTGGTCCAAAAATTCATTGCACATTATTCACATAACATAGAACGCGATGTCACCATGGCTGATCTGTGTAACACCAAGCAAAAACCAGGGGAGTTATTTTCAGCTTTCCTGCAATGATGGAGATAACTATCTAGTAGACATTCTCTTCAGCTACCTGAACAAGAGCTAGTGGAATTTATTTCTACCTTGAATGAAGAAATGGAATTCCATCTAGACATGAAAGGCACATAATCCTTTAATGACATGATCACCCAGGGTTTAAAATGTGAATGGGCCCTCATCAAAAAAGGGTTTATCAAGATATACAATGAACCAAAAGATGCCCCTCGCCCATGCCTCAACAGTGATAAACCTAACTTCTAGAATAAAAACAAAAACATCGTCAATGATGGGGTTGTAGATGCAAGGACTATCAAGAGTGCACAACTTGTGGTCCGATTTGCGGGGTAAAACCCCCCTCCTAAGAACAACACGGTTGCTCCCCCGCCAAATCAAGCATGCAATGCACCGCAAGAGGAACCAAGACAATGCCAACAAAATTATAACCCAAAACGTACATACTCTCCCTTAGGGGAACCTATTGAAACAGTATTACGTCAATTGGTCTCTTCAAATCTGGTGACATTACTAAAGACATCTAATTATGAGCCTCAAGTCAAACCTCCATGGTTGAGAGATAATGAACATTGCGAATTCCATCAAGGGAAAGGGCATAAAACAAGTAACTGCCATAGATTGAAAGATCTTGTTCAGGATCTTATTGACCGAGGAGAGATTGAAATCGAAGGGCATGACCCAAAAACCTCCAATTATGATCATCTCATGTTTAAGAATTTGCTTCCATCACAAGATCAAAGGGGTCCTTCCACATTAGGTCGAAACACATATACTGTTGATTATACACGAGCTGCCTATAACTACACTGTGAATCACCTATATGACGCCAATGAACAAATTGCAACCATTACCATCAAAGATCCAAACCCTACCTGCAATGTTGTTATGCGTCGTAGCAAGATCACCATTAAAGCGGCTCCACAAGGCACAACTTCCATCCCAAAGTAGTATAACCTTGTGGAACAGTTAGATAAGACGCCCGCACTTATATCCCTCTTATAGATTTTGAGCCTATCCCCATCTCATAAAATAATATTGGATCAAGCTCTCCAAGTGGCGTCAGTCCCTGCCAATCTAAATATAGATTGATTTCAAGATATGGTTGGTATTCTGAGGTCATCACCATGTCTCACTTTCTCTGAAAGTGACAATATATAATTCCAACAACCTCATAACGCCTCACTCCATATTGAAGGATTTATCAACCAACATAGGATCAAGCAAGTCTTGATCGACAATAGAGAAGGCCTAAATATCTGTATATTACAATTGGTCCTAGCATTGGGATATACAGTTGAATCAGTGGATCCTCGCAAAAAGATAACCATAAAAGCCTATGATGATGTAGAGTGTTCATCCAAAGGAGCAGTTGTGTTACCAATCCGAGTGGGCCCAGTGGTGAAGCACATCACATGTCAAGTTTTGGACCTTCCTCTCTCGTATAATTTGTTGTTAGGAAGACCTTGGATACACGCCATGCAAGCCGTTCCATCCACCTATCACTAGTGTATCAAGTTCCCTCATAATGGTGTAGAAATTATAATCCTGGGCGATGCAAATCCATTTTATTGTAACAATATCAACCATCAGCCAGAGATTACCATTCCCAATGACAGAGAATCTATCCCATCCACATCATATGTAAGTCCAACCTCTCTTTCCAGTTCAAACACCACTATACCCAAGCAAGAGAAGCTAAAGATGAAAATGGCAGAGAGAGGTCCCGGGGAGTACAATTTAAGCCAACTCTTTTGTGTTGGGAAACTACCAACTTCCCCTAGAACTCATGGTAAGCCTCAAAGGTTACTTCAAGCACCACTGGTCAAGCCAACATGCACTTTGGCAACTTATATCCTTGGAAAGAGTCAGGAAGAGGAGACCAGAGATGAGGACTTAGCAAAATGGATCTATAAAGATCCTATCACTACAAACATCCCACAAGCGAAGCTTCCCACATACCAATATGGAAAGGGCCTTCTCATTATGCAAAGAATAGGCTATGATGTTCAGAGTGCTTTGGGACCTTGCAAGCAAGGACGACACGAGCCACTGCAGCCCGAATTAAAGCCTTAAGATAACACTGGATTAGGCTTTCAAAAGGAGATTCTTCCTAAGCTCAAATTCAAAGGGAAACCCAACAAACCTCTATATCAGCCTAATACAAACATAAAGAGGTCACCTTTGATTATATTTGCAGCACCAATTACCACACCAATTGCCCCAATATGGTTGAAAATCCCAGCAATCACATCCACAACACCAATCATCCCACCAATCAAACTAGCAACCCCATCAGCAGCAGCAACTGCATCAATAGCACCATTAGCAGTATCAACAACACTGGCAATTCCATCAAAAGTAGTAGATTCAACAACATCGATACTCCCTGTATCGGATTCACTGATCCCCATAATCCTTCCTACAGCACCAATCATGCCATCTCCAAAGGTACATCAGCCGATCACACCTGCAGTGTTTAACTCAAAGGATATCCTGGTATGGTATAGTAATCAGATACTGGAAAGCGACTCAAAGACCGACTCACATGAGTAGGAATTTGATTCAATACATCTCAATACTTCATATGAGGAAGATACATCACCACCTCCACCTCACAAAGAAATCCTTGTTTACGGAGAAGCATAGATTAAAACCTCTTGGGTTCCTGAACTGGAAACACCTTCCATCGACCCTACGTCACATCCTACGCCTGATTCTGACATGGAGAGTACCATCAATGACCTTCACCACAACATCTAACCCTCACTGACACATCTTATGAACTTAACTTGATCGATGAGGTAATGCCCATTATCCATCCTGAACTCATCGAATGGAACCAATCAAATCCCCCATGCCTTGACCATTCCCAAAATGATGAGGCGATCATTGACTTTTTGGAACTACGGGATAACATACCAAGCGAGGATCACAAAGCTAGATTCACCATTGAACTTAATAGTGAAACATACTTTGGGGTAGATGCCAAACCTTTTAGTTGCAAAAATATAACAATAAAAAATAGATCTTCCAGTAAAAACCACACTATGGCACAGTTTGATCCCAAAAAAGTAAAAAGAAAGAGCTTATCCAATGGTGAAAACCTCTCTGAGGTGCCTACAGATGAAAGGTTTGACATCCTCCCCTCTAATGCAAATCAGGAATGATCAATGATCCTTATTGAGGAAACAAAATAATTCAATGTGGGGACCCCTGAGACTCCTCATCACATACATCTGGCATCTCTTTTAAATTCAGAGGAACAACCTAAGTTTGTCAAAATCTTTCAAAAGTGTCAGATCAATTTTGCTTGGTCATATGTAGACATGCCTGGTCTTGATCCTGATTTAGTTATGCATCACCTCACCATAGCAGAAGGAGCTAAGCCTGTTAAGTAGAAGCTTCGCAAGATGCACCCCCATATTGCGGTACTAGTCAAAGCAGAACTTAAGAAACTTCTGGATGTTGGTTTTATTAGACCAATTGATTATGCAAATTGGATATCCAACATTGTGCCTGTCAGCAAACCAAATGGGGGTATCCATATCTATACTAACTTCAGAGATCTAAATAAGGCATGTCCTAAAGATGACTTCCCCATACCAAACATTGACATTATCGTAGACCTAACAACAGGACATACCATGCTTTCTCTCATGGATGGTTTTTCAGGGTACAACCAGATAAAGATCGCACTAGAGCATCAACATAAGATGGCCTTCACATGTCCATGGGGAACATACTGTTGGAATGTAATGCTTTTTGGTCTAAAGAATGCAGGAGCGACCTATCAAAGATCAATGGCCACCATATTTTATGATATGATGCATACCATAATGGAAGATTATGTTGATGACTTATTGGCAAAATCATTAACAAGAAAAGGTCATCTAGACATATTAGAGAAAATGTTTGACAGACTGGAATAATATCATGTTCGACTCAACCCAAATAAAAGTGTCTTTGGAGTAACCTCAGGGAAGCTTCTAGGATACATTGTCTCAAGCAAAGGCATTGAGGTCGATCCTGCAAAGGTCAAAGCAATCATGGACATGCCACCTCCAAAGAATATCAGTCAACTAAGGACATTATAAGGGCAGCTACAATCCATCCGAAGATTCATTGCACAACTGGCAGATAAGTGTCATCCCTTTACACACCTGTTACACAAAAACATCTGCTTTCAATGAGATGCTAGATGCCAGCAAGCATTCCAGATGCTTAAGGACTATCTCATGAATACACCGTTGCTGATCCCACCAGATCCAAGTAGACCTCTATTGCTCTATATTTCAGAAATAAATATGACATTGAGCGTCCTACTGGCACAACATAATGCAGAAGGGAAAGAGTGTGTTGTTTACTACATCTCTCACACACTGGTCGGCTATGAACTCAATTACACACCTATTGAGAGAGATTGCCTAACAATAATCTTGGCAGCCACTAAACTGAGGCACTACCTGTTAACACATAAAATACAACTCATTGCTAAGATTGATCCACTAAAGTACTTACTCAGCAAAGCAGCATTGATAGGCCGCTTGGCCAAATGGGTGATGATTCTAGGTGAATTTGGCATCGAGTATGTGGACCGTAAGGCTATCAAGGGCCAAGTTATTATAGATCAGTTGGCCGATGCACCTCTCATAGGAAATCATCCTCTTATTTCCAATTTTCCAGATGAAGAGATATTCATGATCATAGCAGCATAACCATGGAAATTATACTTTGATGGTTCATATACTAGGCATTGCTCGGGGGCAGGCATTTTTTTTATCACACCTCAAGGTGACAACATCCTGAAGTCTTACAGGATAACTTTTCCATGTACAAACAACATAGCAGAATATGAGGCCCTGATCACCAGACTCAGACTAGCCATACAATGGAAATTGAAAGAGTTACAGATATATGGCAACTCCCAACTGGTCATCCAACAAGTAATCGATGAATATCAAACCAAGGGTGATAAACTCATGCCGTACAAGCAAATGGTGGACAATTTAAAGGCATCATTTACTACTGATGGGAATGGGTATGGGATAGACTAGCCTAGTCTATGCTCCTTGATCCTCTCCTTGGATCACCAGGTGTTCCGACCACACCCTAGGGTCTCTAGGACTTCCCTTTCCTATGGAATCCCCTGACCTTGCCCAATCCACCTACCAACAACTTGTGATACTTCTCCTAAGGTCACACCTACTCACAAGCATCAAAAACCCTCACATAGGCTAATAAGGGTTTAGCTCATCCTACACCTTCTTAGGTCCTAGCAAGGATAGGACAGGTCTTTGACATGGTTTTCCATCCATTTATGTGCCCCCAAGAGGTTTTAACCTTCCATTTTGTTACCGATCTCACTATTTTGCTTCTTTCCTACAAAATAGGGCTACAAGGAATGTGCCCAATTAGGCCTCCATTCCAGACTTTTAGGGCTCCCTCTTGCAAACGATGCACAAACTTGTGAAACTTCCCAAAGGGACTACTAATAATTTGGCAAGGGCTCAAATATTTTCCTAGTTTTGGGCCTCCAAGTGTCCGTACACTGCCCTAGGTGAATTTTGGGGTTTTTGAGGGTTTTTATGAGGGTTTTAAGGCCTACCAGGGTCACAGTGATGGTTCGCTATCTTTACCACCTTAACTAGATTGGTGGAAGCTCATCCTTGTCACCAATGGTGCTCCACACACCCCTCTACAACTCTTCCAAAGGGTGCCTCCTTCCTTGTCCTACCTTGCTCTCATGGACCTCTGCTACCTCAACCCTTCCTAGCCGGGCACAGTCCAATCTCGCCTAGGAGTGGGTCTTTGAAAAGATTTCCTGCATCTTCAGGGGCCTTGCTTCCTTTGAGGTACTACATAGGGTTTGCACCCCTATTCCCCATGGTTTCATGGTGTTTCCACAATGGGTATAGGAGTTGTCAACCCATTTACACAAAACAGTCCAAAACTGGATAGTGAAAGAGTAACTTCACAAAATAATTACAAAACACACAAAAACCTGCACAAGAACCTAACCTAAGTGCTCAAAATGAAAGTATAAACACAATGCAAGACTCTCAACACCATTTAGTTTGCAAAACAATCCATTATCAACCTGTTAATGCTCCACTTCTGCCGACTAGCAACAAAAACACAGTCACAGTCAAGGTCTTTTCTCTTGGGCCGTACAATCTGACATCCAACCCCTCATTTTAGGGTTTGCAACAATTTATATTATCTCTGCCTCAGTTTGTGTGCCATGGTTAGGGTTCCCAATGCCAAGCTAAGGTTATGACCTATTTGGTGGAAAAGTTGCATGACAACTTTGAAAAGTTGTCATGCAACTTTTTACAACTTTTGAGCAACTTTTACAATGTTGCTTTTCTTGGCTTTTGGGCCTACCTTAGGCTATCCTATGGACACAACCATGCCAAAAGGACCCCAAACTCATCAAAGGCACACATACCCACTACTCCACAAGAAAAATCAACCTAGACTTGTGAGCTTATATGCTGCTTTATTAGACAGGGATGCACCAGGTACAAAGTCTATTTGATGGTTAATAGACCTTCTTGGTGGAAGTGTTGCAGGTAATCCATCACTCACTATGTCTTTATACTCTTGCAACATTTGTTTTACCTCCTTAGGTACCTCTATCTGCAACTTATCTTCCTCCTCCTTTGGCTTCACAAAGATGGCACATCCCACTGTCTCCTCTTCATGTAGCAGGTGTAAGAACTCTTTACCAGTATTAAGTAAGACACTAGGTGTTCTTGAGGTTCCCTCATCACTCTCTGTCAGAGATTGAATCTTATAGGTTCTGCTGTCCTTCTTGAAGGAAATGGAGTTCTCCTCTCCATCACAGATCATCTTCCTATCAAATTTCCAGGGTCTACCTAGTAGCAGATGACAAGCATCCATGGGTAACACATCACAAAGGATCTTGTCCTTGTATCCTCCAATAGAGAACTCTACCCAAGTCTATTCATTGACAAGCATACTTTTGTTGGCATTGTGTGAACAAGCATGAGCCTTATGTAAACTAGCATGAAGACATAATGATATTGTATGTTGTCATTGATGTCAATATGAGACATGGTAAGAACTGACACATGTGATAGGTGAAGAGAGAAGAACCGACATATGTATGAACCGGTTTATATGCCAAAGTGAAGCGACACATTTGTTCAAGGTGAACCAGCATGTAGTTATGTGAACCAGCACATGGAAGCACTGTATGGTTACTGGGTTGTAGGTAGCTTCCACTTCAGGGTTTCCGGTTGGAGCAACTCAAGTGACTCAATCAGTAATCTTTGTGTGATGAGTTAGCAGTATGATGGAGGACAGATCGTGTTGCCACGTAAGCTCTATGCGCGTGAAGGATCTTGCATGAAGAAGACTATTCCTATCCACCTCGAGAAAGTGCAAATTCTATCAAACGATGATAATGCGTGATGGGTTATTAGCCACCATGAAAACGGTGGATAATGGACGATGGAGAATGTCTTGAGATCGATTCAAGATTGTTGCATTTAATGCAATATGATTCAACGGTCAGGATCAAACCGTTTGAATTGCTTAACCTAATAGGCTTAGGGTTTAGGGTTTTTGCTACCGACCTGTATGTTTCCTATAAGGTCAATGTTGGGTTTCTATTTGAGGTTGTTGGCAAAAGTTGTGAGTGTGTATCCAAGGAAAGTGATACAAGATTCTTGCCAGACCATAGGAGAGAAGAGATACCTGCAAAGTGAATGTGCAGAAGGAAAAGAGGAGCCTAAACAGATCTGCATTAGCATTAAGTGTTGTTAACAGATCATTGTAATACCTGTTGATTTCTAACCACTTCAATAGTTGTAAAATCCCCTAACAGGGTAGCCTTAATTGGCTTGATTCAAAATCCCTTAAATCGGGTGGTCTTAACCGACTTGTTTCAAATCCCTTAATCGGGTAACTCGAGGCTAATGAGTTCTGAGAAGCTTGAGAAGCTTAGGAGATCCTTTCAGCCTTTAAGTTCTTGAAATCCTCTAAAAAGGTGACCCTACCGAGTTTAACCCTTAACCGGGTATCCCTTAACCGGGTGATCCCTAATAGGATCGGTTCCTACCAGAACCTATTGTAATGTCCTTAACCAGACAAGGCTCCTAGCAGAGTGGACTTCTAAAGAGTTCAAAAGGAAGCTTGTGGGTATTCATCCCCACCATGGTTTTTCCCAGTTGGGTTTCCACATGAAAAATATGTGTCATGTGAAATGCTTTTGTCTTGTGATGCTTTGTCTTACTTGTTAAGCATATGAAGGTTCTATGTTTTATGCCTGTCTATAAAACACATTGAACTCACTGTTGTGAAGAACTGATGGTTAAGTTTACTTATTTATGCATGAGAATATAATGATACTATGGCATTGAGCCAAGAGGAAAGCTTATTGAGTGACCGGTTCATGACTGGTTGAGCTATACTGGATGTTGTCGTTTGCACTCTGTTTTACTGGTATCCCTGTTTGTTAGTCTTTTTGAGTATTTGTTGTCAAACTGGTTTTGGATACTATTGGTGTTTGTACTGATTCACCCCCCCCTCTCAGTACCAGTTTGGTACTAGTGGTTCATCATTGAGTTATCAATTGGTATCAGAGCACTCCAGGTCCTCTGTGTTGCAAGCTTAACCACTTGACGAAAAGATCGTAGCCAAATGATGAAGAGGGAAGGTCCAAAGTTCAACAGGGAAAACTTTGGTAAATGGAAGGACAGGATGAAGATATTCATCAAAAGCATGGGTGTTCAACACTAGAGTTATGTTGAAAATGTATATGTTGTTCCTACCGGTACCCTAACCGATGACCAAAAGAGAGAGATACAAGAAAATGGGCAAGTCATGGAAGCCCTCATCAGTAGTCTTTCTGACATTGAGTTTATTGATGTTTAGGACAAGGCAAATCCCAAAGAGGTATGGGATGCTCTTGAAAATATCTATGGTGGTGATGAGCATGTAAAACAGGCTAAGGAAGAGAGCTTGAGAGGAAAGTTTGAAGACATGCGAATGGCTGAAGGAGAGACCATTCAGTAGTATGGAATAAGAATCAAAACAGTTGTTGGAGAAATAAAGAGTGCAGATGGTGAAATAGAAGATTCCACTGTGGTAAGTAAAGTCCTGAGATCCCTGTTGCCGGTCTATGCAATAAGGGTTGCTGCTATTCAGGAGCTGAGATCAATAGACAAGTCTAAGGCATCCTTGGACTCCATCATAGCCAAGTTGACAGCCTATGAGCTGAATAGCTTTGATGGTAGTGTTCAAAAGTCAGAATCAGCTTTTAAAGCTTCTGCTATACCATCTAGAAAAGGAAAAGAGGCTAGCACTAGTGGGGAACCCAATCAGAATAGAGAAATGAAGGATGAAGAGTTTCTGATGGAATTTGAAGCTCTTCTTGCCAGGAGATTTCCAAAAGGGACTAGTAAATACAAAGGTAAGCTCCCTTTGAAATGTTTCTCTTGTAACTAGATAGGACATATTGCTATGAACTGTCCTATTAGTGACAACAAGGACAAACCCGAAAGGTTCAAGAAATTCAAAGGAGGAAACCGGAGAAATTGTTTTGTGGCAGTTGATGAAGGTGTCACAGATGAGGAATCAAAAGATGAAGAGAATGAAGACATTGTGTTCGTTGCTGTAAAGGAAGATGTGGCAGACAAGAAGGCTCTTGTCTCCCAGTTTGATGATTCCAATGAGTGGATCATTGACAGTGGCTGCTCTCACCATATGACTGGTGACTGGAGCAAGTTTCTATCATTAGAAGAGTATGATGGTGGTGTGGTTTGCTTTGGCAATGATGCACCATGCATGGTCAAAGGCAGAGGGTCCATCTCCTTGAATGGAAAGAGTAGTGCTGAAAATGTGTATTGGGTTGATGGTCTCAGACACAAGCTTCTAAGTGTTGCCCAGTTAAATGACAGTGGACTCACTCTGCAATTCAAGAATGGAGTTTGTAGAATCAAAGGTGAAGATGGTAAATTGGTAGCTATCGGCATGCAGACTAAAGGTAACCTATTTCATCTAAATGCTAATATAAGTACATGTCTTATGGCTAAGCTTGATGATAGCTGGATATGGCATAGGAGATTCTATCATGTGAACTTTGACAACATTGTGAAGGCTAGTAAGATCAAGGTAGTTAGAGGGTTGCCAGTGCTGAGCAAACCAGATAATACCTTGTGTAGAGAATGTCAATTGGGGAAAATGTCTTCCTCAACTTTTAAAGGTAAATCTTTCACTGCTGACAACTTGCTTGATCTTGTGCATACTGATTTATGTGGTCCTATGAAAACTAGAAGTGTGCAGGGTGATAGGTACTTCATGATTCTCACTGATGACTGCTCAAGAATGATGTGGGTCACATTCTTGAAAGACAAGTCTGAAGCTTTTGGGAAATTCAAAGCTTTCAGAGCATTAGTGGAGAAGGAAAGCGGTAAAAGGATCAAGTGTCTCAGAACTGATTAAGGAGGGGAATTCACTTCCAGTGAATTCAACAAGTACTGTGAAGAATTTGGCATCAAGAGATAGCTGTCTACCCCCTGGACTCTACAACAGAATGGCCTAGCAGAGAGGAATAATTGGATTGTGGTTGAAGCAACTAGAACTTTGTTGATCCAAGGAAAGGTTGCTCACACCTTTTGGAGAGAAGTGGTGAGCACTGCAGTCTACACTATGAATCGGGTACTCATCAAAAAGGGTAAGGACAAAACTCCTTATGAGTATTGGACTGGTAAGACACCTATGGTTAACTACTTTAAGGTATTTGGTAGCAAATGTTACATCAAGAGGAGTGAATATTAGGGCAAATTTGATGCTAAATGTGATGAAGGAATATTTCTAGGATATTCCACCAAGAGTAAAGATTTCAAGTGCTACACCAATAGGACTCAGAGAATTATGGAAATCATCAATGTAAGAGTTGATGAATCCTATGAGAAGACTGAGGAAACTGATAGTGAGCAAGTTGTAAATGATCCGATTGCAACCTTCTGCGAACCGGTTGTCAGTCAACCTAGTACCAGTAATAGTGTTCCTGAACTTGTGAACGCTGATACTGATGAAGATGAGGATGAAGAAGAAAAGCAAGAAGAACCAGTTAAGATCATTCCTCGGTATGTCAAGTTGAATCATGATCCTAAGCAGATCATAGGTGATAAGGATGCAGGAATCCTTACCAGAAGAAAGATCAGAGAAAACTTATGTATGATCTCTAAATTTGAGCCCAAGTCATTCAAAGAGGCTCATAAAGATGAAGACTAGATCAAGGCAATGGAAGAAGAACTTGACCAGATAGAGAAAAATGGTACATGGTCCTTGGTACCCAGACCAGAGCATAAAAATGTCATTGGCACCAAATGGGTGTTCAGAAATAAGTTGAATGAGGATGGCACAGTGATTAGGAATAAAGCTAGACCGGTATGCAAAGGATATGCTCAAGAAGAAGGTGAAGACTATGGGGAAACCTTTGCTCCTATAGATAGATTGGAAGGAGTTCATATGCTTCTTGCATATGCAGCTTTTAAGAGATTCAAGGTATATCAAATGGATGTAAAATCCACATTCCTAAATGGTGTACTTGAAGAGGAGGTGTATATTGAGCAACCAGATGGGTTTACCCTATCTAAAGATAGTGACATGGTATTTAGGCTACACAAAGCATTATATGGTCTAAAGCAAGCACCTAGGGCATGGTATGAGTGCCTATATTCCCATCTTGTGAAGATTGGATGTGAGAGAACAAGTGAAGATAGCAATATCTACTTGAAGTCTGAAGAAGATCGGATCCTGATCTGTGAAGTTTTTGTTGATGACATTATCTTTGGAGGAGATGACAAGATGAGTCATGAGTTTGCTGATGAAATGAAGAAAGAGTTTGAGATGTCACTCATAGGGGAGATTAAGTTCTTGGACTACATATCCAGTAGATGAATGATGGAATCTTCATCACTCAGTCCAAATATGTCAAAGAGGTGT
Source organism: Cryptomeria japonica (assembly GCF_030272615.1). Lineage (NCBI taxonomy): Eukaryota > Viridiplantae > Streptophyta > Pinopsida > Cupressales > Cupressaceae > Cryptomeria > Cryptomeria japonica. The sequence goes on from NC_081406.1 coordinate 24,399,752, forward strand.
TGAAGACTTTTGGCATGGAAGATAGCAAACCGATTGGTACACCAATGGTGATTGGTTGCAAATGACAAAGGAGGATGATTCCGCACTGATTGATGAGAAGGAATACCGGTCATTGATTGGTAAGTTGCATTATGTAGTGCATAGCAGACCGGATATTGCACATGTAGTTGGCATCACTGCAATGTTCCAGAAGAGTCCAAGAGAATCTCACTTGAGTGCAGTCAAGCGGATTCTTAGGTATCTGAAGGGAACAATTGACTATGGATTGTGGTACCCATACTACAATAATTTCAATATGAAAGTATTCACAGATGCTGATTGGGCCGGTAATGTGGATGACCAGAAGAGCACAACTAGTGGTGCATTCTTTCTCGGTGGTAAACTGGTCTCATGGATGAGTAAAAAGCAGAGTTGCATCTCTCAGTCTACAACGGAAGTAGAGTATGTTGCAGCTTTCATGAACTACCCTCAGACAATTTGGATGAAGCATGTACTGGAAGGCTTCAAGATCCCTGTATCTGAACTGGTAAGTATATTCTGTGATAACACAAGTGTTATCAATATATCAAAGGATCTGGTTTTACATTCTAGAACCAAGCATTTTGAGCTTAAGTATCATTTCTTAAGGGAAAAGGTTCAGAACAAAGAGATTGCACTGGAGCATGTGTTCAGTAAGGAGCAGTTAGCAGACATATTCACCAAGCCTCTCCCAAAGGCAACATTTGTGCATTTGAGAGGTGAATTAGGGGTATTGCCCCTTCAGGAGGTGAAATAAAAGTGATTGTTCCACATCAATCAGGTACTGAAAAGACAAATCTTTTGTTGATTGGTGTGTTTATGGATGCTACTCCTTAGGGGGAGCAGCATGATGAAACAGTGATGATTGTACCTCCACTTTGGCATTGTTTTCAAAGGGGGAGAAGGAGTGAGAGTGAAGCGAAAAGATATCTGCAGCAAATGGGGAGAAGATGTGAAGCAGAGAAGATATCTTTTGTATATTGCCATCAATGCCAAAGGGGGAGATTGCTGGCATTATGTGAACTGGCATGAGCCTTATGTAAACTTGCATGAAGACATAATGATATTGTATGTTGTCATTGATGTCAATATGAGACATGGTAAGAACCGGCACATGTGATACGTGAAGAGAGAAGAACTAGCATATGTATGAACCAGTTTATATGCCAAAGTGAAGCGGCACATTTGTTCAAGGTGAATCGACATGTAGTTATGTGAACCAGCACATGGAAGCACTGTATGGTTACCGAGTTGTAGGTAGCTTCCACTTCAGGGTTTCTGGTTGGAGCAACTCAAGTGACTCAATTAGTAATCTTCGTGTGATGAGTTAGCAGTATGATGGAGGACAGATCGTGTTACCACGTAAGCTCTATGTGCGTGAAGGATCTTGCATGAAGAAGACTATTCCTATCCACCTCAGGAAAGTGCGAAGTCTGTCAAATGATGATAATGCATGATGAGTTATCAGCCGCCATGAAAACGGTGGATAATGGATGATGGAGAATGTCTTGAGATCGATTCAAGATTGTTGCATTTAATGCAGTATGATTCAACGGTTAGGATCGAACCGTTTGAATTGCTTAACCTAATAGGTTTAGGGTTTAGGGTTTTTGCTACCGACCTGTATGTTTCCTATAAGGTCGATGTTGGGTTTCTATCTGAGGTTGTTGGAAAAATTTGTGAGTGTGTATCCAAGGAAAGTGATACGAGATTCTTGCCAGACCATAGGAGAGAAGAGATACCTGCAAAGTGAATGTGCAGAAGGAAAAGAGGAGCCTAAATGGATTTGCATTAGCATTAAGTGCTGTTAATAGATCATTGTAATACTTGTTGATTTCTAACCACTTCAACAGTTGTAAAATCCCCTAACAGGGTAGCCTTAATTGGCTTGATTCAAAATCCCTTAAATCGGGTGGTCTTAACCAGCTTGTTTCAAATCCCTTAACCGGGTAACTTGAGGCTAATGAGTTCTGAGAAGCTTAAGAAGCTTAGGAGATCCTTTCAGCTATTGAGTTCTTGAAATCCTCTAACAAGGTGACCCTACCAGGTTTAACCCTTAACCAGGTGATCCCTAATAGGATCGGTTCCTACCAGAACCTATTGTAATGTCCTTAACCAAACAAGGCTCCTAACAGAGCGGACTTCTAAAGAGTTCAAAAAGCATCTTGTGGGTATTCATCCCCACCGTGGTTCTTCCTAGTTGGGTTTCCACGTGAAAAATATGTGTGTCATGTTAAATGCTTTTGTCTTGTGATGCTTTGTCTTACCTGTTAAGCATATGAAGGTTCTATGTTTTATGCCTGTCTATAAAACACATTGAAATCACTGTTGTGAAGATCTAATTGTCAATTTTACTTATTTATGCATGAGAATATAATGATACTGTGGTATTGGGCCAAGAGGAAAGCTTATTGAGTGACTGGTTGAGCTATATTGGATGTTGTCGGTTGCACTCTGTTTTATCAATATCCCTGTTTGTTAGTCTTTTGGAGTATTTGCTGTCAAACCGCTTTTGGATGATATTGGTGTTTGTACTAATTCACCCTCTTCTCTCAGTACTGGTTTGGTACTAGTGGTTCATCATTGAGTTATCAACTTTGTCCTTGATTCAACCATGTCACCTTGTAAGGGCTAGTGTGGGGTATCTTTGTGAGTTTCAACTTCTTGGCTGCCTCATCTGATATGATTTATCAATTGACCCTGAATCAACTATCACCTTGCAAACCTTACGAAATATTTTGCATCTCACCCTAAACAATGCTCTCCTATGCTTAGGTTCATCCTTAACCGGTTGTCTTATCAAGACTCTATCGAACATCATATTCTCTCCAATCTCTGATTCAATATGGCCCACCTCAAGTGTTTTGCTTCTTGATGTGTCTTTATGGGCATAAGAAACCCTCTTTCCACGATTTGATGAGGTATGCTTGTCAGGGCATCTATAGGCCAGGTGTCCCAATTGACCATAGTTGTAGCATTTCATGGTTGCAAAGTATGAATTACCCCTGCCGGTACCTCTGCCCCTATTTGGGCCTCCTTGTGCACCTCTTCCTCTAGAATGGCCTCCTCTGAGATTGGTTTCACTGCTATGTTCAGTCAACTTGGACTCTCCTTGATTCCTTTGCTCATTTGCCTTTCTTTGGTCACCACCTCGGTGACTCATTTGTTCTCTACCTCTGCCTCTACCCCTATTGTTGGAGTCTCCCTTCCTTTTGTTCCTCTCTTCCACCTTAGTAGCAAGCTGATGACACTTTTGGACAGTGGTAGGAGTCCATAGGCTTATCTCCTCTTGGATGTTCCACTTTAGGCCACTTAGATACCTAGCCAACTTGATAGATTCCTCTTCTTCGACTTTGGATCTAAGACAAAGCTTTTGAAACTCCTCTATGTAGGTTGTCACATCAAGGTCTTTCTACTTCAATCCCTATCTCTTCTTATGAAGTTGGACTTCATAATCCTTTGGCAAGTAGTTCTCCTTGATCTTACTCACCATGGCCTTCTAGTTTGCAATAGGTAGCTTTCCCATGCTAACTCTCTCCTCTTGCAAGTACTTCCATCATGTCAAGGCTGTTCCGCGTAGTCTTGATTTGGCAACCTTAACCTTTTGAGCTTCTATCACACCTTCACTCTCAAAGTGGTTCTCCATACCCTCAATCCATTCCATGACAGTGTCAATGTCCATCCTTCCACTGAAATGTGGCAATCCTTCAAAATCTTTTGTATTCAAAGCCTTAATGGCCTTTACAAAAGGTTCTTCATTGATTAAGGGGTCTGGTTTAGGTATGATGTCATCAAGATCAATAGCTTTCTTGCCTATGTCACTAGTTTCCACACCCCAGAGTTCTTGTTCTCTCTGATCAACCACTTCTTGCAGCTTGTTCCTTATCTCACTCATAACATCTTCAAGGAGTCTATTTTTCTCCTTTTGCTTTGATACCAATCTGATGGGAATGGGTATGGGATAGACTAGCCTAGGGTCTCTAGGACTTCCCTTGCCTATGGAATCCCTTGACCTTTCCCAATCCACCCACCAACAACTTGTGATACTTCTCCTAAGGTCACACCTACTCACAAGCGTCAAAAACCCTCACATAGGCTAATAAGGGTTTAGCTCCTCCTACACCTTCTTACATCCTAGCAAGGATAGGATAGGTATTTGACATGGTTTTACATCCATTCATGTTCCCCCAAGAGGTTTTCACCTTCCATTTTGTTACCGATCTCACTATTTTGCTTCTTTCCTACAAAATAGGGCTACAAGGAATGTGCCCAATTAGGCCTCCATTCTGGACTTTTAGGGCTCCCTCTTGCAAACGATGCACAAAATTGTGAAACTTCCCAAAGGGATTGCTAATCATTTGGCAAGGGCTCAAATATTTTCCTAGTTTTGGGCCTCCAAGTGTCCGTACACTGCCCTAGGTGAATTTTGGGGTTTTTGAGGGTTTTTATGAGGGTTTTAAGGCCTGCCAGGGTCACAGTGATGGTTTGCTGTCTTTACCACCTTAACTAGATTGGTGGAAGCTCCTCCTTCTCACCAATGGTTCTCCATACACCCCTCTACAACTATTCCAAAGGGTTCCTCCTTCCTTGTCCTACCTTGCTCTCATGGACCTCTACAACCTCAACCCTTCCTAGCCGGGCACAGTCCAGTCTCGCCTAGGAGTGGGTCTTTGAAAAGCTTTCCTACATCTTCAGAGACCCTTCTTCCTCTGAGGTACTGTATTGGGTCTGCACTCCTATTCCCCATGGTTTCATGGTGTTTCCACAATGGGGATAAGAGTTGTCAACCCATTTACACAAAACAGTCCAAAACTAGACAGTGAAAGAGTAACTTCACAAAATAATTACAAAACACACAAAAACCTGCACAAGAATGTAACCTAAGTGATCAAAATGAAATTATAAACACAATGCAAGACTCTCAACACCATTTAGTTTTCAAAATAATCCATTATCAACCTGTTAATGCTCCACTTGTGTCGATTGGCAACAAAAACATAGTCAAGGTCTTTTCTCTTGGGCCGTACAATCTGACATCCAACCCCTCATTTTAGGGTTTGCAACAATTTATAGTGTCTCTGCCTTGGTTTGTGTGTGATGGTTAGGGTTCTCAATTCCAAGCTAAGGTTATGACCTATTTGGTGGAAAAGTAGCATGACAACTTTGAAAAGTTGTCATGCAACTTTTTACAACTTTTGAGCAACTTTTACAATGTTGCTTTTCTTGAATTTTGGGCCTACCTTGGGCTATCCTATGGACACAACCATGCCAAAAGGACCCCAAAATCATCAAAGGCACACATACCCTCTACTCCACAAGAAAACTCAACCTAGACTTGTGAACCTAGGACCTAAGCTAGGACCTAAACAAGACCAATGAGCTCTTGGCTCTTATTACATTTACATGGCTTTTTAAAGAAGCAAAATTCCAAAAAAAGTCACATGGAGGAAGACCTTAGAAGGGTGCTCTTGCACCAACTACTATCACCTTTGAGAAGATACCTAGAAATCAGAATCGAACTGTTGATGCTATGGCTATTATTTCATCTCTCCTAGATCTTCCATAGAATTCAACACGCTATGAGTTCTTGGTAGAACAACTTTGGATTTCCACTTATGATATTCTCGAATCCGAGATGATATGTCACCTTGATGGTTTTGAATCCCTATGGTATAGTGAGTTCTACACCTACCTTCGCGATCACACACTTCCTCCTAACCAATCAAATAACCAACATAAAACTTTCATTCGCCAAACTGCTCGATATACCATCATTGCTGAAACCCTATACCGACGCAGTCTTGATGGTACTCTCCTTCGATGTCTAGAACATGATGAGATAACAAAAGCCTTGGAAGAAGTACATGAAGGAATTTGTGGGACTCACGCAAGCGGTCCTTCCTTAGCAAAGAAGATCATGCGAGCAGGATACTATTGGCCATTCATGGAAAAAGACTCCTACTATTTTGTCAAAAAATGCAAGAAATGCCAAGTTCATGGAGACCTGATACATGCACCATCATAAGAATTGCAACCAACCACCACACCATGTCCCTTTTATCAATGGGGACTTGACTTTGTGGGTAAAATCCATCCATCTTCATCCAATGACCACAAATTCATTATTACCGCCACCGAATACTTCACAAAGTGGATAGAAGCTGTTCCACTTACCCAAGTCACTAGCAAGCAGATCACCTCATTCATCCTTAATTACATCATCTATCGGTATGGTGTACCCATGTCCATCATCACAGATAATAGACTTCCTTTAAAAAATTGAGATGTCCATGAGCTCTGTGAGAAGTTTCACATCCAACATCACTTTTCCACTCCCTATTACCCACAAGGAAATGGTCAGCCCAAAATAGTGAACAAAAACATATTGAGAATTCTCAAGAAGACAGTCAATGATGTTGGTCGTGATTGGCATGTTCAGTTAAATCCAACACTATGGGCATATCGAACTAGCATTCAAACCCCTACAGGCGCAACTCCCTACTCACTAGTCTATGGCACAAAATCCATCCTTCCTGTTGAGGTCGAGATACCATCTCTATGGGTTTCCTTGCATAATCTCATAGATGATGAAGCATATAGAGTATCACGTCTTTAAGACTTGGAACTACTTGATGAGAAATGACAAGCTGCATACAATCACCTCAAAGCCTATCAAAAACCCATGAGCATAAGCTATAATCATCAAGTTAGACCCCGTACATTTGAGGTAGGTGATCTTGTTCTTCGAGAGAATCTTCGTAACCAACCAAATAGAGAACATCAGGGAAAATTTGAATCAAACTGGTTGGGTCCATATGTAATCACTATTGTATTCGGGTCTGGGGCATATTAGTTGATTACTTCAAAAGGATAACCGCTAGTAGATCTGATCAACAACATGCACCTCAAACGGTTTCATACATAAGTTGTACAGAGAATCAGGCTCCCATTCATACCAGAAAAACACCAAAAACATTTAGATAAATGTCCTGAAAAAAAAATAGAAAAAATCAAAATAGTAAAGAAAAATCATGCATCCAGACGGTGAACAACCACTCTGGTGGCACCTTGGGTAAGTGCGATGGTGAAAAACCTGGCAAATAGGCACCACTCGTAAAGGCTATGGCTCCATTGTCTTTCAGAATCGTTGCGATCACATTCATTGCATCCATTCATCCATCATTCAAATCATGGCTGGTTATTGATCTGCAATCAAGGATAGTACTTCATGCGTCTTGCATCCTGCTTTTTCATAGTCATATCCAAACTGGGTGCAATGCCCTTAACCTATTGATGGAAGTGGATTCAGCATTACTTATGATACTTTGAGTTGCTCATTCAAAAACATTTTGAAATAATACCAAAAACATTCAAAACTGTCTCACAAAATCCAAAAATATTCAAAACTGTCTCACAAAATCCAAAAATATTCAAAACTGTCTCACAAAATCCAAAAACATTCAAAACTGTCTCACAAAATACCAAAAACATTAAAAAACACTCACAAAATACCAAAAACATTAAAAAACACTCAAAATTCAAAAAAAACATCAGAAAACATCAAAAATCAATCAAAAACATGGCAACGCTTTGTATATACGCATCCAAGCAAATACCAAACAAACATTGTGAGATACTCAAACGATGACCACTTATCATACCAACCAAACAATCAAGATCGGTACGCCAAGTGTCTTAACAAGGATAAACTGTTCCTCACCAAAACAAAGACAAGATAACATTTTTCTTTGACAAGAAAATTTTGTTTAAGCTATCAAATACTTGGTTGGTTTGTAGGTTATTTATTCATTTATATCAGGTTCCTACGCTACTCCGGGATATCCACAAGTGATTAGAGTGGTCGGGATGGTTCCTAAGTATTGTTTTGTTTGTTTGTCTTCTGTGAATTATTCCAATGAAGTTCTGGGGCATGTACTAATGGTGTCTACATGGGAAGTTCACGAAGCTACGTGATAATATGCAAAATACAGTCACAGATCACTATGGCTTGCTAACTACAACGTATGCCTCGACCATATGAGCATGAACCATTATGGAGGGTCCATATGCTTTATTTCTTTATTTATGATTCTTGTTTGCGAGTACAATGCTCTCAACCTTGGTTTCCAATATCTTAGTCAAGATTAGAACATATCCTACCATTGCATTTCATCCATCCATCAATCCATATCATTGCATATCTTTCATACATGGCTTCCCCCCCTCACCCTCCCTATCTAGGTCATCATCTCCACATAACCTGCATCATGTTTCAGCTACTCAATCAAGCTGTGTAGCCCTCTGTCATCTAGGTCATCTAGGTCATCTTGTACACAACTACAAGTTGTTGTGTTTGCCTTTTAAACCCAACTGTCAATTGGTCAACCAATCAAACACAATCCAAACAGACAATTACATCAATTGTCCAAGTCTCAACGGGTAAACTGACTCAAATACCTTGACTTCATCGGACAATTACATCAATTGTCTAAGTCTCAATAGGTCACTTTGACTCAATTATCCAGACTTTATCTTTGTCTGAGAGACCAATTGACATCAACTGTCACACTTTGACTAAAACTGGGGCAACTCAACCAATTGCTTCGGATTGCACCAACCCTATATTGATCAATTACACAACATCAATCAAAGGCATCACAATAATACATTTTCACAGTATTTCCTGCATGAGCTAAGGGTACACACTGGCTTCTCATTCTCCTTTTTTTCTCACTGTTCACTTTCATCCTATCACTGCCTCCTTCTGCCTTGTGATGATGACCTTTAATCCACTATGGTGAATACAAATATTCTCATCAGTCTAAGCTTTTTCCCATCCATTTGAGCTTACCTAGACTTGCACATAATCCAAGCACCTATCCACAATGAGTTAACCAAATCCAAGCAGAGATCCTCTTGACTTGCGTCTCTCCCGGTCAACTTAATCTATTTCCTATCATCAATCTATCTTATCAATAATGCCCATCGGGATGAATCCTTCCCATGACTGGTAGTTTATCCAAATCATGTTCTATTATTGGCAAGAGAGTTTTGTTGACCACAAGTGTCATTTTCTTGAATGATCTTTTTTGCTTTGATTTTATTTTGTGTCCTACGACTATACTTCTTCATGGCTGCCTTGATCATTTTATATCTTGGTATGTTTGGGTTGGTGTACATTGGGGCATATTTTTTGTGCTATGGCGTGTTTGTGGTTTCTCTTGTACGATCCATCAAGTCTCACATTTATACAATCATGGGTGTTTGTGAACTTGTGTACATTGAGAAAACCTATTTGTTTGCGAGTCTAGTCCACGCATCAGATATTCATTACATTCTGATTCCTATAATCAGTAATATCGACAATCCTTTGCAAAATCAAACCTAGGATTGCTCTCTATATAATGTATAACAACAATCCCATCCTTTTCATCACATTCCATTTAACCCATCATATCCTCTTTCATTCCATATCCCCATTTCACCTTGAGGCTTCAGTTTATTCACCTTTCTTATCCCTCCCTTTTCCCTTTCATTCTTTATTTTGATCCATTTCAAGAGCACACCCGTGTTCTTAACCCGCATGTCCTCTTGAGGGGGCATACCACAACTTCCTCGTCATTCTTCCTCAACTCACTAGTGACTAGGGCATCATGCTACTAGTCTCTATCCTTTCCTATCCACTAGATTTTATTTTTCTTTGACATAACATCATTTCATGATGCTACGTCAAAGAGGGGCAAATGTAGACACATAAAATTGACTAAATTAATATTTAATTAATTATGTCTTTATCGCATGATTAATTTAATTAATCATATTAGACTACCATTACATTCTAATTAATTAAATTATATTTAATTAATATCCCCTTTTCACTTCTTCCAAATATTGATTTATTTCAATAAATCAAACTCACCTTTATGGAATATTCCATTCTTGTCCCTAATATTAATTAGCTAAATTAATCCATGATTAATTAGGCTAATTTAGTGATTCCTATAAACCTATCATCTAATCCCCTCATTATCCTAATTAATCCAAAGCCTAACCAATGTTAGTATTTATTCAAATAAAAAATACTACACATTTAGCCAAACCCACATGTGACTCCACATGTGAATCACAAGTCACTTCACATTTCCACATCACCTTTGACCAAGGGGTTCTCACACAGGTGTGAGGATTCTCTTCCCCATAGAGCCACCCTACTCTTTCCCCTTTTGGCCCGTGTGTCATTGTTGGCATATGGACACTCCAATGAGACATTGTGTGTGATTGAAGGTTTTGTCATTGATGGCAACCTTGCAATCCTATGGCACCGGCAAGACATTATACCGGCAAAGAATTACACAGGCAACCTTACAATCCTATGGCACCGGCAAGACATTATACCGGCAAAGTGTTATTCAAGCAAGACAGTGCACTGGCATCAGCAAGATCAATCTACACCGGCACCGGCACAAAAGATGTACACCAGCACAGAAGAAAATATGTATACCGGCACAGAGGCCGACAGGATTTTTGATATGCAATATTTTGTTTATTATTGTAATCCGACTTGGTAAATTGTAAAATGACTCTTGTATATAAAAGAGATCATTGTAGACATTTGTAGGATATGGATAAAATACATAAAGAAAATTATAAGGCAGACCTAATGTGCGAATTGTAGGTCAAGGGTATATGTAAAGAACAGAGCATGAACTTGTACTGAATTTGGCATTGAAGATGCTATTGTAAAGCAATACAGATCATTAGATTTGCATAATCCTCATTGTAAGTCAGTGTGACTTCTTATTGAGCAGTGTGCTCTAGGCAGTTGGCCTTCCTGCATGTGCAGGCCCCTATTGTAAGTAATATTCTCTTATTGGCCAGTAAGTGAATATTGTGGGTTACAAATCCCACCGAGGTTTTTCCCACACCGGGTTTCCTCATTAAACATCTTGTGTTATGGTGTTTCTTTCATGTGGATGTTTTTGATTCTATTATTTACATTAATTCTTGCATACCGGTATACTGTTACTTTATGTTTTGCATATTCAGTTTTAAGAAAATCTCATTACCGGTCAGATACTGATTCACCCCCCCCCCTCTCAATATCTGTGGGAACCCTAACAATTGGTATCAGAGCCTGGTCCTCTATTTTCAGAAGCCTAACAGCTTGAGGAAGATCTTGACACCGGTAAAGATGGAAAATCTGATGAAGCAACTTGAAGGAGCTCTTATTGACTATGATGTAGAGAAGTTGAAAAATATCAAATTAGAAGATGATTTAAAAGTAGCTCAGGACATTATTCAGGCACTTCAAGAAAATCTTACTGTTACAAGAAATAAGAGAAGAGAACTTTGTGAAAAATTGCAAAATGAGAATGATGAAAAGGAATCACTAAATGATATGATAAGCAAATTGAAACAAGAGATCATGACAACAAAAAATGAAATGCAGGATATGACTATGAGATTTTGCAAAGAGATCGAGGACAGAAAGAAGAATGAAGAAGAATTGACCAGGAGACTAAGTGATGCAACAAATGAGAACACAAGACTTAGCTATGAAAATGATATGTTGAAAACAGATCTGATGCATACTCAGAATGACGCGAATGAACTAATGAGACAAAAAGAAATCTTGGAAAGGGAATTGGAAACTACAAATCAACACAAAGAAAAATTCAAGAAAAGCTCAGAAGAACTTGGTACCTTATTGAAGAATCAAAAACCCAAAGGTGACACTTCTGGAATTGGATTTGAAGTTGGAGAAAGCTCCGGTACTGCAAATACCCAGGATCACAGCAAACTTGTAAGACCTTCTAATACTTACAAATTCAATGGAAAATGTTTTAACTGCAATAAATATTGTCATAGGGAAAATGAATGTAGATCTAGGAATTATCAGAACATCAATCCTCCCACCAGTCAATGCTCCAAATGCAACAAAATTGGTCATAACTCTGAAAATTGTAGAATGAATGTAAGATGTTATGTTTGTGGAAGATTTGGTCATTTATCACATAAATGCAAAACACAAATTGACATAGGTTATGGGAAAGCTATTTAGAAAAATAATGTAACTTGTTATGCATGTAACAAGATTGGTCATATTGCTAAATTTTGTAGAAGTAAAGGTACACCGGTAGATAACAAAAGTACTAGTTTGAAGGGTAAAGAAAAGGTTGAAGAGGTTAAGCAAGAATTTTCAAAGAAATGGATTAGAAAAGGTGATCTAAATATTGGGGATACTCCTCCACCAGTAGAACCAACAAATGCTCCACCAGCAGGACAATATGATGCTCCATCGGCAGGACAAAGCAATGCTCCACCGGCAGGATGTTCTTCATCAAATTGAAGAAAATTATCTTGAGGGTTTGGCAATCTAATGACACGTGATATTATTCCCTCGGTTAGAGAAAAGAAGTTGAAAATCATTCATTACCGGCAAATAAAGTTGAGCTAATACATTACCGACAAGCAATTAATGTGGTAGGTAGCAGAAAAGACTTTATAAAATAAGGTTTTTGGCTCCATTTCATTTCACCGTGAATTCAAACTTTCAGAGAGTGCGAAGATTTTCGAGCTAAGGCATTTTCGAGCAAAGAGGCAAAGCACTTCAGCAATCAATCCATCCAAAGGCAGAAAAAGGTATTTATCATCATGGCATCCTCCTCTGCACCTGAATTCAAAGCAAACCCTACAGTAGTCGAAGTTATAAAATGACCTAGGCCCGTGTTTCAGCTAGTTCTCGAGGTAGCTAAGAAAGATGACAACACAGGTGCTTTTTCAAAAATTCCAAAAGGTGTTGTCTATGCAGAAGACCCTACAATGTATATTCATTGCAACATAGAGGAATTGGGTGATGAAGAAATCAAAAACATGTATAAGTCTGTTATATGTGACAACTCCAGAAATGTGAAACCTGAACATAAAATTGTTGAAACCCTAGGATTCACTGAAATCCTCTGCATTCCTGAATTTCCCAAGGAAACGATTAGGATAGTTTTAAGCAAGGTACATGGTTCATTCTTTTGGCTTGACTCAGTGCATAAAATTACAAAGGAAGCTGTGAAAGTAGTAACAGGGTTACCTTCCACCGGTAACAGACCCGACAAAACCAAGAAGGTCTCCAATGACTTAGTAACAAACTTAACTGGTGCAACATCCGACAAGAGATCATTGAGGGTTAATGATGTGACCGATACAAATGTTAGATTTGTTAGCATGATTTTAGGTTACAAAGAAACTCATGCTAATAGGCTTAACTCAGTTTCCAGTTTATGCATAAAGAGTGCTTATGACATGGTTAAGGACAATGTAAAAATTTATATCTGTGAATGGTTAAAGGATGAGTTAATTGACAATTTAGCAAAAATCAAGAAGGATAAGAAAGGAACCTTTAGATTTGGAAATTTACTTGTATGCTTAATGCTACATATAACCAAATAGGCTCCCGGTATAGGCAACAAGGATTTTGGATTTGACATATCGGTAGGAAAACAATTATCTGACTTATTTAACAACATGGGTGAAAATAGAGAAAATAATATCAATGAGTATTTTCAAGCACTAAAGGTTAGAATGAATAAAAGAATTAGACTATCACAGGAAATTGTCAACAAATACAAGGATGATATATGTTTTGTAATAAAAAAGGATGAGATCTGGATGGAAGCAATCATCCCAAGGACAATCTGGGTAACAGAGATGGGGTATGAAACAGATGACCACATAGTGGAAACTTATGCCAAAGCACTTCTGGAAGCCCCCAATGAACCAAAGGAAGAAGTATTTGGTAGTGCTAAGACCATAGAAAGTCAAATTAAATCTAAGAAGAGAGTGAAAAAGGTTGAGGCATTTGTGAGAAAAGGATCCAGACAAGTAAAAATTATAAAAGAAGACATATTAAAGAAAACTGACATAACTGAAGATGAGTTGGCAGCCTAGCAACTTGAAATTCATCTATCACCGGTAGATACTTCCTCAGAAGGAGATATGCCAGCAACCTTCAAAAGAGTTGTTAGGAAAAGAGACCCCTCACTGGCAACCACTTCTTCACCTAGAAGGACAAGACAGAAGCAACAAGCCGTGAGATCTCTGGTCAAGAAAGTCACACCTAAGAAGAAGCTGACCCCCAAAAAGAAGAAGAAGACAAACACTGACTTGGCCCCTCTTGACATATTACTGAATGAGATCATAGAGGAAGGTAAATTGAAAAACATAGGGAAAATCTATGACACCCTATCAGATGATGAGAAAGGACAAGTTGAGGAGAGTGTTATGTTACACATGGACATGTATAAAAAGTTTTTGATGCAAGTCCTAAATGAAATTCCTGATGATCTATATAAAAGACTTGAGGCCAGAAGGCAAGGAATAATTGAGTTGGATAAGAAAATTAAAATAGAAAAATTACTTGCAATATACCCAGTTAACTCACCTAAGGAAATTGATGATTTGATAGCTCAGGCCAACTGGACAGTTTTTTACACTGCACACTGGCAAATTTCACTAATGGCAGGTAGAGTTACAGAAGTTTCAAAGGAAACATAAAATGGTTGGGATACATTCTTGGTTGAAAAAGAAAAACAAGAAGAATATAGGAATCCCAAGCCCATTCTGGTATATCAGAAGGAAAAAGGGAAAGGTAAAGTTGGTGGACCACCAAGTATCAAGATTAGAGACAACTTACCCCCACCTCCTTTAAATACTCCACTGGTAAAAACAACAACCATTGAAGATCAACCGATAGCTGAGAGTATGGATACAGAGGATAATAATCCTAATCCTGAAGTCATATATACTGTGAATGTTGATACTCAGAAGATCAACATAGTGGTAGATAAGGATACACCAGCTAAATTAGGTATAGCCAAAGAGCCTCCGGCAATAGGAAACACAGAGAAACTGGTAGTAGATATAGAGAAAAAGATAGAATCTAGAACACAAACAGAGAAAACAACAGAGTTAAAGGCTCCAGAACATATGCCACCGGTAAGAAATGAAGTAGGAAAACTAGTGCTTAAAGAAATGTAGACACAAACAGACCTACCAGAGGTCAATACTAGCATGGTCACTTCCACTGGCACTCAGTTTGTTGGGTCACCATCAAATGTGACTGAGGTATTACTTGAATCTATCAAGAAGATAACTGATTATAGCTCACAAGCTTATAAAGCAATAGATGATTCATTTCCATTTTTGAAATTAATAGCTCCTAATTGTAATATAGACAATAAAGATTTTTTAGGTTAGTTGGATACACTTTGTAAATATATTTCTGGAAATTTTGAGCAAACAAAGGTAGAATCTGTAAAGGAAATTGTAGAAAAAGAGAAACAAAAATTCTTTGAGGAAGGAATAAAGAAGTGTAACAGGGAATTTGACACACTTCTACTGGAACTGTGCAATTTATTGAAAGAGTACAAAACTCTATACAAAGACACCTGTAAGATAAACTTTTTGACCATAGATGTAGACAAAAAGATAAGCAAGGTACAGGAAGATATCAATAAACTTGCAGATAATTTTGTTAACTCACCTAATACATTATCAGTTTTTGAGGAAAAGATAACAAATCTTGAGGAAGAATTGCTCAAATTAGAAAGAGATAAAGAGAAAATAATAAACAAGGCAAAACTCTTGAGATCTAAACTAAGTCTAATATTGGACTATTTAGCATCTCTACGGAAGGAAATCTTAGAGGCACTAACACAGGGAAGCAAAACATCGACAGAACACTTGCAGCATCTCACCGGTACAATATACAGAACCGAGACAACAATAAAAGACAGCAAGAAGTTTATGGATGGTATAAACTTAATTTTGGGAGATATTCTTCAGATAATAACTACCCAACTACAAGGTTGAGGTTATGGATTGGTACAAGTACAAACTCTACTAACCTTTGTCATTGATGCCAAAGGGGGAGTAGTAGGATGAGAAAATTCAAAACACAGGGATCACATGCTCAGGGGGAGCTCTCACATTTTTGGTCTTCACATTTTTTGGATATCTTTTGAAATTTCTCATGAGTGTTGCCATCAATGCCAAAGGGGGAGATTTTTGGCATATGGACACTCCAATGAGACATTGTGTGTGATTGAAGGTTTTGTCATTGATAGCAACCTTGCAATCCTATGGCACCGGCAAGACATTATACCGGCAAAGCATTACACAAGCAACCTTACAATCCTATGGCACCGGCAAGACATTATACCGACAAAGCATTATTCAAGCAAGACAGTGCACCAACATCAGCAAGATCAATCTACATCGGCACTGGCACAGAAGAAAATATGTATACCGGCACAGAGGCCGAAAAGATTTTTGATATGCAATATTTTGTTTATTATTGTAAGCTGACTTGGCAAATTGTAAAATGACTCTTGTATATAAAAGAGATCATTGTAGACATTTGTAGGATATGGATAAAATGCATAAAGAAAATTATAAGGTAGACCTAATGTGCGAATTGTAGGTCAAGGGTATATGTAAAGAACAGAGCAAGAACCGGTACTGAATCTGGCATTCAAGATGCTATTGTAAAGCAGTATAGATCATTGGATTTGCATAATCCTCATTGTAAGTCAGTGTGACTTCTTATTGAGTAGTGTGCTCTAGGCAGTTGGCCTTCCTGCATGTGCAGGCCCCTATTGTAAGTAATATTCTCTTATTGGCCACTAAGTGAATATTGTGGGTCACAAATCCCACCGAGGTTTTTCCCACACCGGGTTTCCTCGTTAAACATCTTGTGTTATGGTGTTTCTTTCATGTGGATGTTTTTGATTATGTTATTTACATTAATTCTTGCATACCGGTATACTGTTACTTTATGTTCTGCATATTCAATTTTAAGAAAATCTCATTACCGGTCAGATACTGATTCACCCCCCCCCTCTCAGTATCTGTGGGAACCCTAACAGTCATAAACTCTCTTCCACTAGCCCTTACACCTTTACACAAGTGTTTCCACTTGTCACCTCTTGGTCTTCCCAAGATTTGCTCACACATGTGTGAGCACAGTTACCATTGCACCCACTTGTCACAAGGCTAAGCCTTTCAACCTAGGACCACATTCCCTTTCAATCTAAGCCCTTGATCCCCCTTTTAATCTTGATTGTCCATTTCTAGGCTCCTAACTCTATGAATTGAAGCCTCTATCCATCAAAAGGGAGGAACTTTTTATCATATCATTATGCTGCCCTTTTAGTTGAGGAGAACTTTTATGCATCCTCATGCTGCCCTTTTATCCACCTTTTGAAAACTTGTGTTGTCCTCTTGACATCATAAGTATCTCCAAATTATATCCAATCATCCACACTATGTTGTTATGCTAGTTGAGAGCATTCCACACTTAACTCCACTCAATCTCCCAATCTTCATTTGACAACCTCAAAGCAATGTGGTTCATGGAGACGAGGAGGACAAGGAAGACCAAAATGGCATAGGGAGCATCATGAGTGAAGTCTTTCTTTATATTCATGTTTCTCATTTATAATTTTTCACACTTTCTTGATATCATGATTGAAATGGTTTTGGTTTATATTTATATTGACTAACCCCAAACTAACCATTTTATGGTGATACAATTATTAAATGTGTGTTTTCTCGCTTAGTTACAAATCATTCTCCTACAAATACATAGTAGTGAAGAATATTTGAGCAACCAAAATCTACTTGAAAGATCAAATATTTCACTAAATGAATATACAAGATAAAACAATTATTAGATATCATGTGAAAATATACAAAAAGTCTTGCATATAAAGACAAAGATAAGGAAGTGAGAAAGTAGTAGTGAAACACTAACCTCCCCTTCAGATATGAAAGACATGTAGGACTCTATGACTAAGTGTAGGGACACATAGTGAGTTCACATGAGGTGAAACAAAAAGTGAGATGTCTCTCTAAGAGATTTTTACAATAGTAGTAAAAGGACCAACTAGGTACTAGGTAAAAGTAAACATGAAGATAGTAACATCTAAGGTTTTTATTGAGACCATCCCCACCATACATATGTTGAGGTCATTCATAAACTCCTCGTCTACTATAAATAAACTCAATAAGAAAACTAACCTAGGAAAATTAACTTTCTGCACTTGGTATACTATTGATGATAAATCTTTTGTAATCAAATATTTAAAAAAAAATTAAAATCAACAAAATAAAATATAAAAAATTTAAAAATCAACAAATTGTAATATTATATAACAATAAAAATAAAAAATAAATTCAATGAAACATTACCATGAGAATCTCCCCAGCATACTAAGGAAATGAATCATCAAAATGGCCTTCATGACTACTAAATAACATGCACTTAAGGGATGGAAATGGTATTGCAATACTCTATAGTGTGATGATATCAATTGTGAACCATATGACTTTTGACTACACAAGCTCCTTACCATTCATATGCTTTTCCATGAAATGTAGTACCTATGGGTGGTTTTAGATGTATCTTTTTGCATTGCTCGCCTCTTTCACCCTAGTTTTTTCCCATCCAAATTTCCTCATACCACCAAAGGAGGTCAAAAATAATGCAGAGTGTATTGCTTAAATAAATCTTCTAGCTATCACATATGTAGATGTTGTTGGAATCAATGAACACTGAGAGGGGGGTGAATCAATGTGTTACAATTTGCAAGCTTATTAAGTTGATCCTTGAACCAGCAAATGCATAAAAAAGAAAGTAAAATGCAGAAACTCAAAGAAAACAACTAAACAACCATAACACCAGAATTTTTACGTGGAAACTCAAAGAGAAAAACCATAGTGAGATTGAGTACCCACAATATTATTATAATATGGCAAGAAGTATGATAATATTACATATGGGGAATGCACTTGCATTCAGGCTCACTACCTAGAGCTCACTACTCAATTACAAAAGGGCTACAACTTAGAGGAAGGCTCCCTGCCTTATAGGCTATTACAATTGATTGTAGTAATGAATGAACTGAAGTATAGCATCTAACTATGCCAAAATGCAGTTCCGGTTGGGCTCTGATTAAGTTTTGCAACTATTTTGTCTATCTGCTCTATTATCCTACACTGTCCTACACTGGAGCACCAAAATATTCAATCACCCTCACCAACCTTCACAAATTCACTCATACATCCTCTCCTCACATATATCATTCACCAAAATTCTCATCCATATTAATCTTATATATCCACACCGACAAAAAGGGATCATATATCGTGTCGGCTTCCAAAAACCGCATAACATGCAACATGAAATGTGTATCACCAAGTCGGATCAATACGACCACAAATCCGAATGCGGATCAAACCATGAAGATAATAAGATTTCCATAAGTTAGCACAATCACCTCGAACATGAAACTTATCACTGAAATCAACCCAACAAATCTACAACACATGTTACACCAAAATAGCTCTGCTCTAACTGAATTACCGGATACCAGACCTCTAAACTTGTTCATGAATCAACACCGGATACTGGGATCACGAAATAAGCTACCTCGAACCTTGAATCATCTTCCTTAATCACCACAACCAAGATTACAACACCAATATCAAGATGTGCACCATGATCTCATGCTCTACCAGTTATTGAGTTCCACCTTCCAGACTTATACCTATGAACAATATGATTTCCAGTAAGTCAAATCTATGTACACCGGATGTGATTTCCGAATGATTTGCCATCAATGACAACCATTAAGCATCTATCAAGCACCAATCTTCACCAGAGAATTGTCTCTTTCCAGTAATATATCACCTGCTTGTACAAACATTCTCCACCCTATATCCATCACTGCCTAATCTAGCAAGTAGAATGAGATCCCAACATTTTTTTATTTCATTTGAGGTATCAACTACAATAAAAAAAAATGCTAATTATCCTCCTAAATCCATGAGGAAGTTGATTAGAGTGTGAATCTTATTATCTATCCACTCATCAAATGAAATGGTGAAACCTTTTTTTTTTAATTTATTTTTATTTAACAACACAAAATATTTGTAGTTTTTTCTTGCATCCTTCAATGATGACTGATGCATCTCATAAGGTTTTGAACCTTTTACTTCTACAATTGATGTCATGACTAATCCCTCCCAATAAGTTGCAATGCCTCATTTTCAATAAATTCATGTTGTGAACCAAAAGTCTTTTCCCTCTTCTTTTTTCTAAGCTAATAATTATCAATCCCCACTACTATGGTCTCAATTTCTCAATTGTAGATGTTTTTTTGTTCAAAATAATGTGAGCATTTTTTGAAGGCTTCAAAATTTTCCATCCTGAAATATCTTTTTATTGAACTCTACTCTTTTCCTTCTCCTTATTGAATTTTCAAACTTTTCTCTCTCAACATGTCTTCCCCCTATTCCTCCCAACTCTTAACATGTGGTGTATCAAGTAATAGCCCCAACCCCCAAACTCCACCCTTCCTACCCTTTTTCCCTAATACTTACACCTACCTCCCCACATGACATTGTGTATCGTTAATGACACATTTTAAAGTTACAACTCTCCAGAAGGGAATTTTCTTACCCAAGAAAACATTATCTAGACATTATAGAATATGTTTAATAAGATAATTGTGGCATCAATAGTGGTAGATAATGGTGCTTCATTTATTATGGTGCTTACAACCTCAACCCCCTTGCCCATCATAAATATCAATTATTGTTTTAAGAAGGGACTCATTTCAACCTTGGATCTTTTCTTTGTCAAAGGTTGTCCACATTTCTAGAAAGATTCATTCTAATTGTATACATTAAAACCCTAATGAATATTTCTAAGAGAAAGAGATGTACAAAGTCACTAGATCTAGTGATGAAAACTATCAAATTTGTAGATATATAAGGATAAAAATCCTTTGGTTTCCCAAGCATGAGGATGAAAACCCTTCTACTTGATGAATGACTTTACCTAGAAAGGATGGGAGAATAATTCACAAATATAAATCTAATTTGTATAGCATAAGTACATTTTGAAGACTATTATAAGAAACATGTAAGGATTTTTCAATGTTAGATGTTGTCATCACAAGCATCATAATAGCGAGTAGTTGTAACTATTGCTTTCTATTACCATTGTAATGTAACGAAATATCAATTTTGACCCTATTATTAATCCAAAAATTTCTATTAATGTTTCTTTTTTATTTCTGAAACCCAGGTTATGAATATTTTTAGAGACTTGTGATGAATCAAAATTTTATCACATTGGGGTTAATATTGAAGTTCGCAATAAAACATTAATGTTAAATATAATGTTTTTAAAGGAAACTAATGGTTTATTCCAATCTAATTTTAAATAATCACAACCCCAAATATGATTATCTTAAAGTAATCATTATGGTTGTTATAGTGGTATCAGAGCACAAGTTTCTACCAACCTACTATATATCTTGATGATTCATGCTTTCTTGTGACAAAGAGGCTAGTTATCTAAAGACATAAACAAAGTTAATCAAAGGTAAAAGGATCCAACACTAAAACCTTGGACAAATGAGAAATAATTTATTGTAGATGAGGGAAATGGGTCGAATCAAAGATTCAAACTTCCAATATCAACAATGAAGTACCTGGGAGCAACATACATGCAAAACAAATATCTAAATTTAAAAAAACTATGCATGCTACAAAAAAAACTACTCCTTTGCACTTCTATCAACCAAGATCTTGTGTTCAAGAATGACGCTCTCAGAAGCACACCCACAAGAGGCTATGGTGAATGAAGATTTGAGATGAATGCAAAGCAATCAAAGATGCAAGATTGATCAAGAAAGAAAAATGCAAGAGTGCATGAAATGGATATCAAAAGATGTGAACATTGGATGACCCCCAAATGAGATAGAGAGTTTGTTTAAATAGAAGTTCTTCAGGTGGATCCAAATTGTGGGATGAATGTGAGATAAAGAATAGGGTTTGAGAGTTTAATCCCACATGCATTAGGTGGATGAAAATAGGTAGAGGGGATAGTATTAATGAGTGATGTAAATGCTTATGCATATATTTATGAAAATGGATAAATAATATTATTATTAAATATATAGATGATAGATGATAAATAGATTATAGAATAATAATATTATTAAATGTTAAATGTATTAGTAATATTAATAGTCTATAAATGAATGATAAATAATAATATTAATGGATAAATGATGAATAATAATAATATTAATAGTGGAAACAAAAAATAACAAATAATAATACTATTAATAGACAAATTTTATATGTCTACATTTATTACTAGAGAATGTAAGGGAAAAAAATAAAATAATAAATGAGGGAAAACATGAATTCTTCTAGAGGACTTTCAGAGTCTAGATCAAGGCCAAAAAGAGTTGAATGAACTAATTAGAAAGCTACTTGAACATTTGTGCATGAGAAATATCCAAGGAAGGTAAAAACCCATAATGATTAATACAACAATGGGTGATACCATATTGAAATTATCAAGTCTAATATTTTTATAGGAGAAATAATTTGAGATAGTACCCTACACTCCTCATCAAGAATCTATTAAGGAATAAGTGGATAGATTAATGGATAGATATCAAAATCAATCTAAAGTTATAAGGGCATCATGTAAATGGGTGGAAATTGATATTCACTATTTTATCTATGTAAACAGGGAATCAGCCTATTCACCAGACTCAATTACATTAAAGAGGGATGAGATAAATACAATCAATCCCTAGTGTTGGAAAGGGATTGAATGTTGATTGATTTCTATTCTCTCTTTATTTGAGTTCAAAATGAGCTATGGAAAGATGAATTGAATGCAAGATCTAGGGCTAAAGGTGTGAAATAGATAGTAATCAACATGCACAAAAAGTCTCAGATTAGATATGTATAAAAAATATAGATCTAGAAATAGGAAGCTGAGAGGAACCTATATCTAAAATCTAGGCTTGAAACTATCAGACAATAAAGCTTAGGGTGACCTTGTCCTCAAGGTTTTGGATGCACACAAAAGATGTCATTTTAGGATGAAGATATAGTTATGAGTAATTCCCTAAAGTTTCGCCATAAAATTGTCGGACATAGGTGCTTACAATGACATTGTCCTCCACTTTTTGCCTGTACAAAAACTGAATATGTATTTCTTTGTCTACTCTTAACAAATCTACAACTGTGTCTCTAGATATTGCCACCTACACATGCAAAAGCAAAATAGGGTGTTGTGGATAGGGGTTTTCCTAGGTCAAACTCCATGTTTGGAATTAACCCTTGAATTGAATTGAAATTAAATTGGAAATGTTGAAGTAAAATGTTGACTATACCTTAAACTTGTTGAAGGTTGATGATACAATGCTCTTTGAATGTTATCACAAGTGTTGATGCAATAACATGACATGACTTTACAAGACAAAACAAATCAATCATAAACACATGTTTGCATGAAGATTGTTGTAATTTGTTTCTCCATAATGCCTAGATCTGAAGAATTCTTGAATAATCTGGTGGGATGAAATATCATTTTGATATGATATAATATTATTGTGATTGGAATGATTGAGGATGGATTCTCTTATATAGGGTTCTCAAGGTATTTTCCAAATTAGAATGACCTTGAATGGTCATATTGAGGCATCATGATTGGGAACCAACTGACGAGAAGCAGGCATTGACATGTTCACATTTGGGCTCAATTTTGGGGAGCAAGGATGCCCTAGGAATCCTTGTCTAAGACAAGGGCACCCCAAACACTCTTGTCCACCCAAAATAGGATGGAAGAGATGAGGATGAAGTGCACTTAGCTTGAGATAGGGGTTTAGACACCATGCAGACAAATGATATTAATTTTACAGTGCAAAGGCCAAAAATAGGAAGGGCTTAAAAGGTGGTATAAATTATACAAGATTACAATTTATGATACTACATTTAGACACCACTTTAGCAAGAGTATGATTATATGCACATACTCAAAAATAAAGGAGGAGAGAGAGAGAGAGAGAGAGAGAGAGAGAGAGAGAGAGAGAGAGAGAGAGATATGAGCAACTAGGAGAAAGATTACAAAGAGATAAGACATCAATAAATTCAAGGGAACATTTGCCCCCAATATTAGGATCTTAAATCACACAATCACATTAAGGACACACAAAACAAGACAAAAAGGTAAGAAGATAAACAAAGACAAAAAGACACACAAAAAGGGTTAGTACTAAAAATGAATTCTCCAAGTCAACTAGTTGAATAGACCTCGATAATCAAAATGTCTCAACAACTATTATTATTCTTGAAATGTTATTACAAGAGCACAAGTGGTCACATGTAAAGAGTAAGAGCATACATCAAATGATGAACTTTGATCCAATGACTAGCATTGTGTGTTATGTTATAGGTCCATGGGAAGGAGAAAGGAAACTTTGATTCCATAGGATAGCAAATTATGTTATGCTGGGTGATCCAAAAGAGAGAGAGAGAGAGAGAGAGAGAGAGAGAGAGAGAGAGAATACATACTCTACTAGCTAGCAAGTTGTGTTATGCTAAGTGATATATGGGAGTATGGATTCTCATGGGACAACAAATTGTGTTATGTTGTGTGATCCATGTGGGAAGGGAAAGGAAGAGTAAAAATATTCTAATCCATGTGGAAAGAGAAAGGAAGAGTTAAACTATTCTAGCAAGTTGTGTTATGCTAGTTGCACTCATCCTACAAAAAGGGGTGACAAACATGTAGTCGACATAGAATGCGTATTGTTATGTTTGATAATTTTGGTTACCCGATAGTGTATTAATAAATTGTATTAAGTGGGTTGTCACTCTCAGGTAGTTATGTGTTGGTTGGTTGATGGTTGTGGACCTCTCAGCAACCATCAGATCCTTTAAATATGTTGTGTACCACCAAGGAAGTGGTACGATATAGTCGGGTCAATTGTAATCCTTGGCCAGCCATATTTGGGATTCTTCTCTGTAATAATTGCATGTGCGAATAAAGATATATTTTACTGCCATTTCTCGTATGCATTGCCATGTACATTATTATTTCCTATATTTAATTTCTAGTTGTAGTGGTAAACATTTTGGTGTCATCGCTTTAAAAGAAGTTAGGCCAGTTTTGAGCGATTCATGCTCGTAGACCCTAATAAAAGTGAAAAGAGGCCACAAGTTGGTCAAGGCTAAGTGATTAGGTGATCCACCAATCCTTGATAGGAGGAAGTCATAAGGATGAGTCAGAGCTTGAAAGTACCCAGAGTGTTGGGACGCTGGAGGTGGACGTGTGGCCGAGAGTGCAAGGAAAGCACCAGAACGTAGTGGTCGGAACAGTTCACCCAGGTCTAGCACACCTGGAAGTACTCGGAGTGTTGGGGATGCTGAAGGTGGATGTGTAGAGGAAACTTGCATGACCAAGAGTGCTGAGAAAGCATCAAAACATAGCAGTCAAAATAGTCCACCCAGGTCTGGCAGCCAAGGCGAATACACACGGTACCATCCGAGTGAAAACAATGGTGAACACCTAGGAGAAGAAGAAACTATCAAAGTTCATGGGAGATGGATCAGAGGACCTCATATGACATTGAAAAACTTGTATAACCATTTGGGAGGCAAATGGCCAAGATGACCAGGATTACTGATTGAATGTGTTCCTGGCCACCCTTCGGGGGATGGCAATTGATTGGTATACCGACCTCGACACCCAATACAAAACAAGATGGAATAATCTGAAGTAGGCCTTCGAGGAGGAATTCAAACTCCTGAAGGATGATAATGAGATCATAGCTGAAATATATAATACCAAGCAAGGGAAAAATGAGAGTGTATGCGCTTACAACCGTAGGCTCAAAGAATTGTTGAACAAGATGGAGAACCAGCCAACCAATGGGTTGAATAAGAGGTGGTTCATAGAGGGATTGATACCTTCACTATGCAAGAAGATGAAAGAAGTGCCTCCATCCTCGTATACCAATGCTTACAATTAGGCGATGGACATCGAGAGTGAAAACAAAAACTCCTCCTGAGAGAAGAGGAAGACCGATGATGATGAGAGCCCTGAAGGTAGAAGTGACAAAGAATCCAAAACCGTACAAGCCATTTGATGAGATATGTTGAGAATGATGAAAGAATTAAAGGCTGAGAAAGGAACCAACAAAGAAGGTAATGAACTATGGTGTACTGAGTACAAAAGTGAGGGGCACACGAAAGGTAATTGTCCTAGAAATATGTTTTGTGAAATTTGCCAAGTGTTGGGGCATTCAATCAATGATTGCCCATACAATTTGAAGATGAGAAGTACACAAGTACTCTTCACATAGGGAGAGTCTAGCCCATCAAAATCATAGAATGTATCACCAAGCAGTTATGGAAATCAACAAGGGTAAAACCAAATATAGTACGACTCCAGAGGACATCCTATCATACAGTGCCGATAATGTAGTGAATGGGGACACTTTTTCAAAGATTGCTAGAACAAGAAAGACAATGTATAATTATTGTACAAATGGTGTTGACCAGGTCACCATGAAGAAACCAACTATCCAAATCAGGAAGGGGTAAATATATTGGACATCAAAGAGCTCGACGAGGAGATGATCACAATCATGAGGTTACAAAGCAAAAAAACAATGTACCCCGATCCCCGTATGGAGAAGGAAAGACTCTAAGAGGAAAAGCCGGATGTTGAATGAGAAATGACAGAGGAGCGAAGGGCCTCACATGATGCCGCCAGTACTCCATAGTCGAAGTTCAATAAAATTATCATAAAACAAATGTTGCAAACTACCATACTAGTACGAGTATCTGACCTTTTGCAGACTATGCTACAATTGAAAATGGCCCTCACAAATGTAATTGGCGACAATATCATTGGCCAAGCCGCAAGCCGATGACAAAATCACTTAGCACATCTGCCATGGACCGGCGAATGGCAAAACCGTCTGGCACATCGATCGTAGACCCCATGCTACTCACTATGAGTATTAGTCGGGAGTCAACTATAGTAGAAATGGAGATCATAGGACAAAAGCTGACCAATACCATCGTGGACAACAACTCTGGAGTAAATATATTGTCGGAAGAAACATGGAGGGGTCTAGGCAAACCAACTCTCTAGACACAAACATTACAGCTTGTAGGTGCCGATCAACATCATGGTATCAAACCCTTGGGAACACTTATGGCACAAAAAGTTGTTATCGGCACCCAACATTTATTCCTTGACTTCATCATCATTCCACTGGAGAAAAAGACCTAGGATTCCCTCCTCAAAAGAGGTTGGTTGATCATGGTGAAGGAAAATCATAATTGGAAGAACACACTCTCCATCGAGAGTGAAGGGCATTAATATGTGATTGACTTGAGGAACCAAGCAGTGAGTGAAAAACTGGCATCCTCTGACTCAGAGTCTGAGGGTAGAGAGTTAGGTATGAATGAAGGAAGGAAAGACATGGAACCCAACAATGAAGGGTTGCTCGAGTTGGAAGATTTCTCTAATGATGAGATGAGCTCCCTCAATGAACTCTTTCACTAGTGGATGGAGGACTATGAGGTCTTCCACCCGGGCTATAATACGTTTGAAATCAGGGAGATCGAAGAGGTTGGCGAAGGCACGGAAGAAGTCCCTACGACCAAGGGAGTCGTACAGGAGGATACCCCTATGACCGAGGGAGTGGTACGGGAGAATGTCCCAATGGCCAAGGGAGTGGTACAGTAGGTCGCCACTATGATTGAGGGAGTGGGACGTTAGACTACTCATGCGGCCGAGGGAGTGGTATGACAAATTACCCTACGACCAAGGGAGTGGTAGGCCATTTCACCACTACAGTCAAGGGAGTATTACACCATGCTGCCCTGAAGGAGGTTGTTGTAAAAAAAGTAGAGAGAGTGGTACGAGACATCCCCATGGCCTAGGAGGAGGTTGTTGTGATAGAAGAAGAGGAACCACCCATGGCTAAAGGGTAAGTTCAAACATGGCAGAAATAATTACCGACACCTGGTAGAGTTACAACCAAGGTTAAAATTGCAGCCACAAAGTTTTCCCCTTCTACCCACTCGGTACCCACAAAATCACTTAGACTGGCGATACCTCTCGAAAAAGCCACTCCCATGGGCATACTATTTCATAAGGTGCCAGAAGAACCTATGCAAACAACGTAGGTACATGTGAAGAAAGTGGCCCTAGAAGTTGAAGGGGTGGTATGGAAGGAAACACCTATGACCGAAGGTGTTGCCAAAGGTGTGATACGTTGAAAGACCCCTATGGATGGCAAGGTGGTATAAGATGGAACTCCTACGGATGAACGTGGTGCCGAAGGTGTGGTACATCTAAAGACCCCTACGAATGGCAGGGTGGTATGGGATGGAACTCCTATAGTCAAATGTATGGTACATGATAAAACACCTACAACCGAAGGTATGGTATGTGAGAAAAAACCTATGGACAAAGGTATGGTACATGAGAAAAAAACCTAGAGCTGAAGGTATGGTATGTGGAGAGACACCTATGGTCGAAAGTATGGTATGCGAGGAAACACCTACAGAAAGTATGGTATGTGGAGAGACACCTACAACTGAAAGTATGGTAAGTGGAGAGACACCTACAGCTGAAGGTATGGTACGTGAGAAAACACTTTCGGCCAAAGGTATGGTACGTGAGAGAACACCTACGGCCAAAGGTATGGTATGTGGAGAGACACCTATGGCTGAAAGTATGGTATGTGAGTGTTACCCTCCTCATTTTCCTGAGGCATTTTTGTTTTCATGTTATTTAAAATAAGGAATGTCTATTTAGTCTGGGCTTGTGTAATTCTTGGTTTTTGTCTTGTTAATTTTTTTTTTGAACTGAACCTCTCAGTTGAACCTCATCTAAGTTCAAGGTTCAAGTTCAAGCGAAGTATTTTGTGTCGCGACTTTGTTTTTAAAGAGTTAAAGGTCTTTGTGACTATTGTCATTGAACTTGAACTATTGAACCTTTTCAAAAAGTTCAAGGTTCAATTTCAAAGTTGAGAAAGTCGAGTCTTGTTTGAGTCCTATGCTTGTAACACATAAGCCATGGGAATTTTTGTATCTTTGTCTTGGTTTGTCCTTGTTCTATTCTTTTGAACTTCAACTTTTGAATTACTTCTCAGAGGGTTCAAACTTTAAAGTTCAAGGATTGTTAACTTTGGACATAAAACTGACGGACAAAAGTGGCGAAGCATCAACATGGAGGGAATATTCTAGATTTAAAAGGTGAACTCAAGGGAATGAGTCGCGATGAAGAGTTGTACTTGAGAATAATTATTTCAGGGAAGGATATGGAGGGAAAAGACTTGTAATTAGTGAATTGTCAGAATTAAGTCTTTTCGGAGTAATTTGGCATGGATAAGCATGCAATTACAATCATATCAAATCGTGTGACCAATTTTTAAGCATCTTCTCAAGATGTGCTTTATTTCTTAAAACAAAATACTTGCCTTCTTCATTTGCCTAATTTGGTAAGCAAGGGTTTTGCATAGGTGATATTTTTTGTTCTTGTCTCTTTGGATTCTGAGCTCTGCATGAAAGGTGAGTTCAAAATCTTCTTCTCATCCCTCTGATTTCTTAAATTGGAAGCTTTGTTTGGTAGTTCAGTTGGTTCAGCTCGTCTCCCTTGCTGTGCTTTTTCTGTCGGTAAATTCAAAATGAGACCTAAATTGCCCAAGATAGGCCAAAAGTCTTGGTTAGTTTGTACCTTGCATGAGTTAGGGGACACTTTTCTACCATCAGTAGACCTAGATGAATTTCATGAAAGGGCACAAAATCCCATTGGTTCATGAATAGTGGGTTAGTGGGAGCGACAACTTTCCCTCCAACGGTGTCAAGTTCTGAGCTGGTTCTAGAATGCATGAAAAGATATGACCCTGCTGAGAGATGTATAAGAGGTGCAAATGGTGAGGTTCTTCTTAGGGTTAGTTGAGAGGTTGTTGATGTCATTATGAAAATACTTGCGAAGGATAAATATGAGGATTAGATGGTGTGTAAGTCACAGGGGATTTTCTCAGTAAAAAAATCATTCTATAGGAATGTCATTGCTAGAAACTGGTTGCTAAAGTTTCAAAGAGGAGGTTCCCGACTGCCAAGTCCATTGACTCGGGAACATATAATCAAAGAAGTTAGGGATATATTCATTCTGTTAC
Organism: Cryptomeria japonica; assembly: GCF_030272615.1. Classification (NCBI taxonomy): domain Eukaryota; kingdom Viridiplantae; phylum Streptophyta; class Pinopsida; order Cupressales; family Cupressaceae; genus Cryptomeria; species Cryptomeria japonica. The sequence goes on from NC_081406.1 coordinate 24,429,844, forward strand.
ATAGAGTGAGGGGGAATCAAATTGCCTTTTTTTGGGAAGATTGGATGTACTTCTTCATACAAGTCATTTTCGATTCGGTGAGAAAAGATATATTGATTGGGTAGAATTGATTACAAATGGTCTGCATGAAGGTTTGAGTTGCTTCAGTAATAAAAACTTCTATATGTCATCATATCTTCTGTATTGCTTGGCATGTAGTAGGCCATGGCCTGGTTTGTATCATGAAGCGTGGGTGGATAATTTGAAAAATATTTGAATATCACCCACATCTACAATAGCAAAGGTCCTGTGAAAATTATCATAAATTGCATGACATATTCCTGGGTAGAATGGTGTACGAACTGAAGGGAAACATTCATAAAAGGTTTTCGGATGAAGCTATGCAATTGAACAGTTTCCCAAGTTTACTTACCTAAGGGTAGGGGGTTTTGAAGGAGAACCATACAAGCTTCCTAGATATGCATTTGATAGACATATTTTAATGGAGATATGTAGGCAATTGGCCTATATTGATACAAAGTACATAGATAGACATTAGTCAGGTGTCTCATTTCCAATTGAATTAACTTATTTCATTTATAATAGTGTCTATGATGCCTTGAATTTGGAACTAGAATTTAAGAAATTGACTTTTTAATTATATGGTCCATGAGCAAATTTTGATGCTAAAGGATTCGTCACCGCCCATCTAACATTGAGAAAAGATTTTATCCATGTGCCAAATATAGAGGATTTTTGGGTTGATTGTTGTGATGAGTTTGAAGTTAGGAAGAGGACACATCAAAGGTTCACCCTACAATAGGTCATGGCCTTTGAGTTGAAAATGAATATTGCCAATGTTAAAGATGATGAGACTGAATTGATGGATCCTCAGTTTGTGGATGATAGGCATAAGGGAGTCATTCTAGAGGTGTACTGGGAAAAAGATGAGGAGGACCAATTTCAAACAAGGACATTCCCAGTTATCAAAAGAACAGAGAGATGGCTAAGAGAGGGAAGAATGGGAAATGAGTCCAAGAAAGGTTCAACCTTGTCCTCTGAAGTCCCATTGGCTAACTCCCGTGTTACATCTTGTGTTGCAGGATCATCCAGGACACAGACTAAATTTAATTAGAGTGCTAGGCCGGTGGAAATAGAAACGGAAGTAGTTCCTACCAGGATCACCAGGGCCAGAACTAGAAGTGGAACTAAGAAATCTCCTGTGTATTTTATGATAGTTAATTTGGAAGCTTCTCCTAATATGAATGATCCTTCAACTCATCCAGACATAGAGGTGCTAAATGTTGATGATGCAAATGATGCTCAACAAGTGGACAATTTGGTAAACACTGCTACCACATTGGTAGTAAGGAATGAAAAAGAAACTGAAGCTAGATCTGATGAAACTTTTGTGTGCACAGGACCCCTATAGTTAGAAAATACCCTGAATAATAAGAAAAGGAATGTAGTTCCAGTTTCAGTTGTGCTGGAGGACATGGTGAGCAAGTTCTTGGGGAAAACTCCCAAAGTGAAGAAGCTGAAAACTATTTCAAAGATTGATTTTGATGCCAACAGTGTGAATTGGACTACAAAGATAGCATGCCCATTGAAAGATGAGAAAACAGAGGACCCTATAGCTCAGGATTTTACTATTGAAAAGGTGAATATTGGTACTACATCTCAGGCCATAGATGTTCTTCATCTTGAAGCTTCAACGAAAGAGATCATAACCAGGACCTAGAAGGATGAAAAAGACAAAAAGGAACTAAAAGAAGCCTTAAGACAAATGACGGAATACATTGACGCAATCCATGGACCAGATCCCCAACCATTATTTGCACAACAACCACTCTTTGATCTTAAATCCCCTAGCAATATGAAATTGCTCGCAGAAGTACAAAGGAATAAAATGGTGCATGGGGTGTTCCTTGAATGGTTGGATACGATCAGGAAAGAGGGAAAATAATACATTGGGCATTTGAGTAAGGTGTATGATGATGCTACTAAAGTCATCCAAAAGTTGGGAAAGGAAAACACAACTTGGAAGAACAAAGAGTCCAAATTGGCCCGAACAATAGCCCACATGGAAGAAGTTCAAAGGCATGGCATAATGAAGTTCCTTACAAAAAAGCCTTTGTAGGAATTTTATTAAAATGTTTCATACATCTGCAAAAAGAACATTGAATGGAGAAATTTGGTAATAAAATAGTGCTATGAAGAATTTGTTAAACTTGGGTGAGAATTATCTGAATTGGTGCAAAACATGCTTAATGATCTGAAATGCATAGGGGTGAAATGTATGAAGGAGGATGGACAAACTGTTGACACTGTTGATGCCATAAGAAAATATTTTGAAGTGCAAATTGATATGGTTAGGAGTGCAACGGTGGTCACCAAGAAAGATTTCTCCACCATTGCCAAAATTGAATCCTTACTATTTTTTATGAATAGATCATTTGAACAATCATGTTGATAAAGTAAAATAGGTGCGTTGTGATAAGGAGGTTTGGAAAAAATGGATTTTACACATAGGCATTCCGAATGAACCTGTCATCCAACAATTCACGGAGGCATTCACGGAGTGGAAGAAAGATCAAACTGGTCACCTGTTGCCATGAATTGGATAATTGTTCCCGTGTTTTCTTTACTTTCTATTGTGTCTAGACAAGAAATGGGTTTTAAAAGTTAGTTTTTAAAATAAACTATTTAACTTACCTTCGGGAAGAGTGGTGTAACTTTGTGGTTACCGAGTGGTTAGGGGAAGAAGTTTAGCTATATATTTTTGGAAAAAGACAAAAAAAAGGTCCAAGAAATTTTGAGAAAAATTAGCAGACTTTGTTTTAGATATTGTGGATTTTCAATGAAGGATTTTATTAGTGATTAAATTAGACATTTTTAGTAACTTTCAAATCTGTGTATTTGAATCCAGAAAGAAGAATCTTTGTTGGGATATATCTATTTGTGTAGAATTTGTTGCTTCTTTGATTATCCACTTTTCATGTGTTTGTGAATGAATTTGATAAGTAATCCTTTCGTTAACTTTGTGTGGATGTTCCAATTCCCCTTTTCCTATGAGACACAAGAGAGACTCAATCAGAATCCATGATTTTATTGTTTCTTTAATTAAAAGTTTTGAGAAGTGAAGTTAGTATTTGTGTATGTTTAAAAATTCATTGAACATCATACGGGAAGCTGCACCCTTATGTACAGGGTAAACTATTCATTGGATTACCCAACTGTTAGTTCTATTTGTCTTTCACAAAACTAAGGGCATACATGAATCATATATCATTAAATTAAGAAAGGCTAAATCTATTAACCAACAAATTTTTGGCGTCTCTGCTGGGGAGTCGGATAATAAGACTGGAGGTTGAATCATAAGATAAGTAAGGTTGTCTATTTGAAGTGAGTATTGCTTCATAAACAGGTTGAATTTGAGAAGATATACGAGGTCCCAGAGGCATGAAGGGGTGATTGATTCTATTTTTCAGGAACTTCAAGACTCCAACTTCTTAACCTCCTTTACACCTAGAAGAAGAGCCAAGAGTAGACCTCCAACTCCCTCTTATGTATCCCCTGTATCTCCTACCTGTAAAACCCTAACATTACATGGTGTTACTTTCCCTAGTGTAATCAACCCTACACCTTTAAATACCATTCTACCCATGGCTGTCAATAATCCCTAGGGCCCTGCTATAGGACCACTTGCACTTGATGCAAATCTTAATCCTTTGCCCAAAGGAGAAAGAGATCATTTGCCTAGATTCAGTGGTGATGGAAAGGTCTCAAAAGGCGAACATTTGAATGCATTTAATGTTGTTTATGGTGTTCTAGTTGTTCAACATGAAGATGTGGTTGTGAAATTGTTTGGACAAACATTGAGTGAGGTGGCAGTAGATTGGTTTTATCATTTACCAAATGGTGCAATTACCAATTAGAAAGATCTTAAAACTAGGTTCAAGGTTAGGTTCAAATTAGCCGAAGATGAACATTCTCTTCTAGCCGAATTAGCCCAGTTAAAGAAAGAAATTCCTGAGTCCATGAGAGATTTTGTGGCTAAGTTTGATAAAATTGTTCATAAGATTATAGTAAACCAAAGGCCTTCTGGTGATAATCTTAAATGATTTTTCATTAAATCTATGCCCTCTGAGATTGGTTTTCTGATCCATAGGCAAAGAGTAGCAGCCCTAGCTAATGTGAAAACATTGGCAGTAGAATTAGAGGATGATTTGATCACTGCAGGAAAGTGGAAGAGGAAGTTCAAACTTCCACAACACATGCATCAACTTCATTTGATCCTGTGATTCAGTGACTAATGAATGACATGATAACCTTGAAGAGGCAATTACCCAAAATGAATACTTTTTATCTGCAACCTTACCTGTATATTTCAAGGAAGGTCCCTAATCAGTCAATAGGAGCTAAAAGTAGATTTTTAAAATTGCCCCTACGCAACAAAGACTAGCAATTGAGGCACCCCCATCTAAAGACAACACGGGTATCTTTCACCTTACTGATGATCATAACAAAAATCCTTGCCTAGAAATGGTACGTTATACTCAACTGGTTGGTTCAAAGGAGGCACTATTGGAATCAAGTGAAGAAGAATCCCCTAGGTAGCCTAGCGACTCTGGAATCCACTTCCTGGAGTATGAGTCTGATTCAAAAAGAGGAGGTGATATTTTGGTTACCTTGGAGGATCCTTCCTATGTCATGTTGACCAGAAGCCAACAAAATGTCAAACCTCAAGGTTCTTCTTCGTCCTCTATTGTGAAGCCCAAAGGTAAGGAAATCATTTCTCGGTTTCATAATAATGATTTCAGACCTCAAGAACCTCAGTTATTGAAGTCTGTAGAAACTAAGGGTTCGTTTGATATTGTTGAATTTTGTAAATCCTCTCAGAGTCAAATTACACCAGTTGAATACCTTAAATTAAACCCTAAATAACTTGATAGGTTGGTTAAGTTTGTGAAAGGAAATAATGCATATGTGCAAGCCGATATGATACAACAATTAGCTAATGCTACTTTTTCCTTCCAAGGAGATGTGTCAACTTGTCTTGCTACTCATGAAGCCTCCCCTGACATAGTTGCCCATCAAGTTGAAATTAAAATGGACTGGTCTCAGGCCACTATTCCCATAGGCAAACAAGAGGTTATTTTACAACCAGAAGCCAAATCTAAGTTCATTTTTTTTCCTTCTGATGATTCGAAGGCGCAAATATTGTACCATGAATGTGAATTGGGGAATTATATGATCTTATTTGATAATGAAGTTGTAGGAAATTTGTCTCAACCTATGATATTTGAGGAGCTATGGATAATGGAGTTCGATGGAAGTTGTTCAGCATTTGGTGCTGGAGCTGGAGTAGTTCTTATTCCTCCTTCTGGTAAACATATTCCTTTCTCCTTCAAGTTGGAGTTTAAAAATACAAATAGTACTACTGAGTATGAGGCCCTATTATTGGGAATAGCTGAAGCAAGTAAATCGGGAGTGAAATTGTTATGGTAAAAGGAGATGTTGAGTTGATTGTAAAACAAGTAAGAGAGTTATTCACTGTAAAGAATGAAAGATTAAAGCACTATCGGAACATGGTATGGGATGAAATTGAAGGTTTTGATGCTTTTTCTATTGAAGCCATCCCATGTGAATTTAATTCTAAAGCTGATTCTTTGACAATGGTAGCTTCTCTCTTGATTCCTCATCCTGAATTCACAGTAGATACTTATCGGGTGGAGTTGATATATAGGCCTAGTGTCCCTGATAACCCAGAATTTTGGCAAGTCTTTGAAAATGATAAGCACATTAAAAAATTTCTACATTGTGCTGAAATGTTCATGAGTACATTATTTGAAAGATCTAAAACTGAATGTAAGGAATTCTCCCCAGATCCAAGAGAAGAAACGCGAGATGAAATTATCCAGTTGAAAGGAAATAAAATTCCTAGAGGGTTAGTGTCTTTAGAGCACCGTTTTGACCGTCAAGATGCTTTCATCAAGAGGAAGGATGAATGATTACCACCAACTCATGATTCTAGTGATTATGAGAGGATTAATATTGGTGATGAGAAGGATCTTAAATTCATCAATTTGGGAAAGTTTTGTACCCCTGAAGAGAAGAGAAGATTTGTTAATCTGTTAATGGAATACAAGGATGTGTTTTCTTGGTGCTATGAAGATCTAAATTTTTTTTAGAGATGGGAAGTTTCAACACCATATTCCTATGAAATGAGGAACAAGTCCATTCAAGCAGAAATTGAGAAATTTTAATCCCAAGGTTGCAGAGGCCGTCTTCAAGGAAGTGGATAAAATGTTAAAGGAAAAAATTATATATCCTATTCATCATTTCACCCAGATAGCTAATATAGTTCCAGTTCATAAAAAGAATGGAGAAATAAGGATTTGTTTGAATTTTAGAAATTTGAATCAATCTAGTCTGAAGGAAAATTATCCACTGCCTGCTATGGATCATATTTTACAAACAGTCTTGGGTTTTGAGATGATGTCGATATTAGATGGGTTTCCAGGCTACAATAAGATTAGTGTCTCAGAAAATAATCAGCATAAAACAACTTTTATCACTCCCTGGGGCACCTTTGCATATAACAAGATGTCGTTTGGTCTGATAAATGCTAGAGCAACCTTCCAGAGGGCTATGGACTTGTCTTTTGGTCACTTGAAAGATAAAATAATTGTTGTGTACCTTAATGATTTAACTATTTTCTTGAAAAAGAGAAAACATCATTTGAGAGATTTAAGGAAAGTTTTGTAGAGGTGCAGAGAGCATGGAGTGTCTTTGAATCTGAAGAAGTCAGTTTTTGGTGTTACTGAAGGTAAACTTCTTGGTCACATAGTTTCCAAAGAAGGTGAAGGCAATCCAATAGCTAAGTTTACCATCAAATAGAAATGGAGTTAGATCCTTCTTTGGTCAAGTGAATTTTTTGAGAAGGTTTGTCCCTAATTTTGTAGAGATTACCTGATACGTAGTGAATTTGATGAGTGAAAATAGGTGTTCAGATGGAATGGCAAAGGGAAAAAAACATTTGAGATAGTAAAAGAAGTTATAGTGCAGGCTCTTGCGCTCATCAATCCAGATTTTAAGAAGGATTTCATCATCTACTGTTATACCTCTGAGCATACTATGTCATGAATTTTATTGCAAAGAAATGAGGAAAATGAGGAAGTTCCAATTGCCTTCATGAGTGTACTGCTCAAGAAACATGAACTGAAATATTCATTGATGGAGAAGCAAGCAATTGTAGTGGTAAAAGATGTTAAACATTTCAGGTATTATATTCTTCATTCCCATGCAATAGAGCATGTGCCACACTCAGTTGTTAAAAGTGTATACACCTAACAATGGTCTAAAGATAATTAATTAAATAAGCAATTATTTAATTAATCCCCCTTCCCAATTTAATTAAATTCATTAGCAATTTGATAAAATCCCTTTCATCTACTTATTAATAAATCTAAGGATTTATTTAATAGGTTCATTTCAATAGTCCCCTTTGATTAATTAATCCAAATTAATTAATCCTCCCCCCATTTAATTCATTCCTTCTAATCCCTTAATTTTAATTAAAAGAAATCAATTTATGAGTTGTTGAAAGTTAATTAGCCTTTTCCTATTATTTGAATTTTCAAATTCAAATTAGCCAAATGCCTCCTAACCTAACCCACTCCACCTAACCCTGGGTTTAACTAACCCTATCCTATCTTGCACATCCTAACCTCCTATGGTGTGGATATTCTCCCCTTGAGACACATGACACTTATGCCACATGTCTCCTCCCTTGGATACTTTCCCTCTTATGAGCAAGGCTCCTTGACACTTGTCACCATAGAGATGACAAGTGCCCCTCCCTCCAACCTCTTCTCCAACCTCCTCCAATTTCACCCTTGATATCTTCAGACTCAATCTTGACCATTGATTCCTGCCACCTCACCCTTGGCCTTGGAAATCTTATAAATACCCCCCATTTTAGAGCACAAAGGATCCCATCTCATATTATTTTAGGCATCATTACTATAGGCATATCCCTTCTAGCATATCATTTAAGTATTATTATTATAGGCAATTGCATCTTAGATCTAGTTTAATTTGATCATTTTCTAGCATAATTTTTGAATCATGTAGCTTAATCAATCTCTTTTCTAGGTTAATTGCATCATCATCTTAGCTTAATCATGCATATCATTAGCTTAATTAGACTCTTGGATCAATATAGCATAATCAATCTCATCTACCTTACATATCATTATCATTTTAAATCCTCCATCTAGGTGTAGTCAAGTCACTGGGATTGCTCATCTAGCTCTGAGAGAAAATTCATACTCGCATCTCTTAGGAGGCGATAGGTCACTTTGTCATGGTTTATCTTTCGTTGATTTCAATTTTCTAACCATGCTTGTAATGACCTATTGAGTGTTTGTGTTGCAGCTGTAGGTACCCTACTTCACAACCATGCCATTTTGGCACCCACCGTGGGGCCGAAAATCTAATTTCTTGACCTCTCTCATCATCAAATCTTCAATCTCATGGGTTTGTGGTCGGGTCTATTTCAGAATATTGTACAAGTACCTTTATAGTACCGTATAAGTTTCTGTGTGCACTCATACGGGTATATGAGAATACTCCTACGATCAGGTGAGAATACTCATATGAATTTCTGCTTCTGTGTTTTCAAAATAGGTTGCATTTTAGGGTTTTTATGCTTCAATTTGGCTATTACTAATACTAACCCTAGTCTGTTTGTAAGTTTTCTAGCAGCCTACTTGGTTTTTGTAGGACGATTGTCGAAGATTATGCTTGCCAAAGCTTCATTTCATCAAAACAACATGACTACTAATGCATCTATTTTGCAGGTTGCCTAACGAAAATCAACAAGAGTTTGTGTATTCTTTTTTTTCTAGGCACACTTATTTTGCTAATGGTAAATGAACACATTTTTTTCTATGCTTGAGAAGTTGTCTAAAAGGTAGGAGAGTATGCTCTTGTCCATTTGGACAATCAGAAATCTCAACCCTTGAAGTGCTTCTATGTTTGAGATTTGATTACCTTTAGCGGGCCTGTCATAGTGGGAAAAAGTAATCACCCTGTGAGAACGACCCAAGTGAGTACAAATAGACCTCAGCTTTCTGACTCACTCTAAAAAATAGGCCTCTCGGGATTAAAGTCTTGAAGGATGGGGTTATTTGAGTTTTCTCTTTTGAGATCTCTCATATCATACATTTAGTAGGGCCTCGTGGTCTCAATCACACTCGCATGACTACTTCTTGTTTTGGTACCTTGTGTTGGCATTTGCATGAAGATTGCATTAATGATATGTTATGTTGTCATTGATGCTAATTAAATGGTAATGATACCGTTGTATTATTGTTTTGTAACCGGTAGGATGAACAAGTGAAGGAAACTGTAACCGGTATAGGAAGAATTTGTTGAGTGAACCAGTAACTGTTGTAAACCCTGCCTATTGTTTTTGATAAACCCTAACCGATTAAGTTTGGTGAATTGGTTATATTGGTTTATGATCTGATGATGAATGGTAATGATTATGACATGTATGATTATTATTTGAAGACAATTTCAAGAGATTTTGGCAAGTTGTTGTAATGGTTTTTGTCTAGGGAATGAGAAAATGTATTGCATATAATGCAAAGCGCGTGATGAGTTACTAAGTTCGATGAAGTGATGATTAAGGAGAATTTAAGGTTTTCTAGATTGATGTGCAGAGATTGCTATGTAATCCAACGGTCATACTTGAACCGATTTGTTTGCAATCTCTATGAGAATTAGGTTTTTGTTGTGTTACCAACGTAATTGATTTGTTTATAAAGTCGATGAAGTTGTTTAGTTTAATGAGTTGGCAAAGAGATAGCAAAGATCTATTGAGTGTGTGGTTGCCAAACTGGATGATGTATCTGTAGTTTGAGTAAAGGCAGATAGGAGCATGAAATTGATATGATCAAGCAAGTGTAGCTCTATTCAAATAGATCAGCAAACTCCTGTTGTTTTCTAACAATCACAACAGAATTAAAATCCCCTAACCGGGTAAGCTCTAACAATCTTGGTGTTATTCAAATCCTCTAACAAGGTGATCCATTAGCTTGGATTTTAAAATCCTCTACCAAGGTTACTCCTTACAGGGTATTGCTTCTAACAAGGCATTGCAGTCAATCCCTTAACCGAGTGATTCCTAATAGGATCAGTTCTTAACAGGACTTTTGTAAAGCTTTAATAGGCTAGGCTCCTAATAGGGTGAACTCCAAAAGAGTTCAGATAGTTATCTTGTGAGTCTCATCTCACCGTAGTTTTTACCTATTTGGGTTTCCACGTCAAATAATATTTGTGTCAAGTGGTGAATGTTTTTGTGGCTGATTTACTTAACTACTTAACTACATTCATAAGTTGTGATAACCGAAAGTATTGAGAAATGAAGAATTTGTTTACTATTAATTTGTTGTGACAGTTAACCGGTTTATCTTATGAGTTTTTATCTTGACAGTGGTATTACATTGATAGTTCTAAATTTACATTGAGAGATTGGTGAAGTTATTATCAGTTTTTCTATCTACTGATTTAGCCCCCACTCTTAGTATTTGACCGGATACTTAGTCTTTCATCATACCATCACCTTGTTGGGCTATACGCCTCAATTGCGCTTGTGCGACTACAAGGGGTAATTTCAAATAGAAACCCTTACTACGAACCCTAAGATAGAAGCTACCCGATTCACCTCCAAAAGGGGGATAATCTTTAAGCAAGAGAGATAGTAACCCTCCCAAGACACTTTCCATATCGTACCCCCATTAGGATTTTGAGTCAAATAGTACAACATTGAGAATCCATTGCTTGAGACTCAGCGGTCGTATTCTGATTAGCTATTGGGTGTGTACCTAGGTTTGCAAGCAAAGGTTTTCTCTCTCAGCCAACTTCCTTAGGATTTAGCATGTTGTGTTTGAGGTCACTTATCATATCACGTGTTTTTTGTGTATTCATCCCTGAAACAGAAAATCAGACATCTAAAAACTGGAAAATAAAATAAAATCATCAAACTTCTTTGATCAAAAATCTATCCAAATAAAAATTTTGTCTTTGTTTTGTCCTCAATCGTACGAGCTTTCTAGTTTGTCGTACAGGAAATCTAGTTTATCATCTGGTTCTATGGGAATTCTCATACGATTCAGTTTAGCAAAAGCTTTTTTGTTATCTTTTGTCGTCTGGTTCTGTGGTAAGTGGCACATGAGTTTAGGCCTTTGTCGTGTGAGATTTCTAGTTTATCGTATGGATCTATCTAAATTGTCGTCTGGGACTGTCTAAACTATCGTACGAATTTTTGTCTCTATCAGTCCAAAACTATCTTCTTGCATGTCTTTTTCAGATCTGTCATGTTTGCTTGGTCAATTTACAGTGAGCATAAACACTTGATATCTGTCATTTTGTGCTTAGATTGTTTTCTTGGTTTGCTTGGTCAAGTAATCTTCTATCAAATTGGATTCTAGAGATAGACACCCCCAATATTTTCAAGTATTCACCTTCAACAAGTTCAAGATATAAACATTTGAAAGTGAATTATCACCCTCTTTGATAAACTAATCACTCAAAACATAGTTTCTCATCAGGATCTATAATCCTCTATCAAGAAACTACAACGTTTGGTCAGGACAAACTTGTCCCACATCATAGGATATATCATTCCTATTGGATTTGGTTTTATCAAAATCATCATCATTGCACTCCAGAAACCGAAGATCGAAAAACTTGCAAAATTTCAAACACTTGAATTATCTTTTCGTGTCATATCACTCTATCATATCTACATTGACAGTTGGTCACTTATCAAAACATCTTCTAGACAATTGAATCCTTGCACAATATTAAACACATGTGTATGCCTGTCTTAACTAGAGTGCAGAGACTGAAGATCTCAGAAACAAAAACATAAACATTTGAAATAGCTAAAGATCATAGAAACATGGCATACCAAAGAAAAATACAAGAAGAAGACATAACAAGAAAACATATCAAAGAAATCAAACAAGTCCAAAGTCAAAAGACAACTATGTCAAAACCTCACAAGGATTCAAATACATCTCCAAAGAAAGGTGGCTCTTTTATGCAACTCTTAAAGAGATCCCTAAGGGATTTTGCTGAGAAAGATCAAAATCGCACACCTATGTCTAGCAATGGCTCATCCCCCCATAAACATATTGACTCTCTAAAGGCATCTATTCCTACACCTCTTGAAAACTTGCAAGAACATTCGATAGCATCCTCACAAAACAATATACCCAAGGATGAAGTTCCCCAAGGGATATCCATAATTGTCATCAAACCCATTTCAGAGGATCATATTCAAAGCCCATCTCCTTCATATCCAAGCATTGACTCCTTGCAAAATCCCCATAATTCTCCCTTGCAAATTGAAGTCCTCATTCATAGAACACTCGTTAAACATGTCCTAATAGATGGGGGAGTTGGCTTAAACATTTTCTCTTTGAGTATTGTTTGTGCTCTAGGTTATTCTAAAGATGTAGTTGATACCCAGAAAAAGATCACATTCAAAGCATATGATCAAGAAGAGAATTCCTCTAAAGGAATTGTGATGTTACCCATCAGAGTGGGACCTTTGTAAAAAGACACAGCATGCCAAGTTCTAGACTTGGATTTACCATACAACATACTCTTGGGAAGACCATGGATACACGACATACAAGCTATTCCATCAACATAACATCAGTGCTTGAAGTTTCTTTACAAAGGGTAGGAAATCACGATCTCAGTAGACTCAAATTCATTACAGTTTTGTAGTAATCTAAAACCAGCCCCAAAGGTTATTGTTCCACATAATAGAGACGTATCATCTTCAAGCACACAATCCAAGGAAAAATCATTTGCCTCAATTTTGTCAAGTATGAAAAAACAAATGTAGATAAGAGATCGAGGGAATGAAGAATATTCACTATCATGGAAAAATAAACAAGAGCAACTTGAAATTGAAAGGGAAGAAGCAGCTGTAGGTTTTGATGTAGTTCATGCATACGCGGGGCAAACATTAGGAACCAACCCACTTGAATCAGGATCACATTCGGTTGACTTGGACTTAATCGAGGACGATCAAGAGCTACTTGCGAGAGGTCATTCTGATGAGAGAATCATTTTAGACATTGAAATGCATATTGAAAGCTTTGACATCTCTATCATGACCTCTAATATCTTTGAAACAATTCAACCTGAAGATCCTTTACCCTTAATCCATCCTGAATTTACGGACTAGGAAAATGAAAGACATATTGTCATTGATACCTTTCCGAATGACCATGCCATATCCTTATATCTTAATACAATCAAACCCACAACAACTCCCACCAGATATTTTGCTAACATATCTTCAAGTCAAGTGAGTGCCAGATCTCCTAGTCACAAAAGTGAAACTAAAGAAAACAATACAAGTCTAATGCTGAAAACCATTTATTGGCAACATTAGACCAAGAAAAAGTAAAAGAAAGGACACATCTAATGGTGAAAACCTCCTAGAGGTACCGGAAGATGGGAGATTTAATACCTTACCTGAATTTTACCAAGAGAGGTCATCTATCTTGATAGAACCCACAAAGGAAGTTAGCATTGGCACAATTGATCTATATCCAACAACTTCTCTATCAGAACTAGAAAGGCAAAAATATTTGGAACTCTTCAAAAGGAGGAAAATCAAAAGATGGTCATATGCAGACATGCCAGGGTTAGATCCAAATATTATAATACATCACCCTAATATCAGTCCAAGAGAAGGAATTCTATTCATCACACCACAAGGTCATACAATTCCAAAAGCGTACAGATTAAGCTTTCCATGCACCAACAACACAGAAAAATATGAAGCTTTGGTTACAAGTATCAAAATGGCTATAGAATGGAACATTATGCAACTTCAAGTCTTTGGAGACTCTCAACTCACCATCAATCAAATCAATGATGATTATCAAACAAAAGATGAAAAGCTAATGCCTTATAAGAAAATAGTTGATGATGTCAAGAAATACTTTGTCGAAATAACTTTTCAACAAATTTTGAGGAATGAAAACAAAGCAGAAGACGCCATGGCAACACTTTCTTCTCTACTTCAAATACAGGAAAATAAACAATGTTACAAATTCTTGGTGGAAGAGTTGTTTTACCCTGCACATAATTGTCCTAATTGCCAAACTATCTGTCACCTTGTTAGGCATGATTCCTCCTGCTATGGCCAAACTTACACATACCTGAAAGATAATATCCTCCCTGTTGACTTGTCAAAGAACCAAAAGAGAAACTTTATTCGCCAATCTTCCCATTATACTCTTGTCATAGATACCCTTTACAAATGAGGTCTGGACAATACTCGTTTAAGATGTCTCGAGCAAGAAGAATCTGAGAAGGCCTTAAATGAAGTCCATAATGGTATTTGTGGCACTCATTCAAGTGGTCTTACCCTTTCAAAAAAACTCATATGCTTGGGCTATTATTGGCTAACTATGGAACAAGATTCTTTTGAGATAGCTAAAACATGCAAACAATGTCAAATCCATGGAAATTTAATTCATGCACCAACACAAGAACTTCATGCTTTGGCAACATCTTGGCATTTCTGCCAATGGGGTCTTGATCTAGTAGGAAAGATAAATCCTCCTTCATCCAATGGTCACAAATTCATCCTTTTAGCTACAAAGTATTTTACAAAATGGATTGAGGCAGTACCTCTCATCAATATCACTAGAAAACAAATTGCTGCATTTATCTTGAACTACATCATATGTTGCTATGGAATACCCATGACCATTATCACTAATAATGGGCAACCGTTCAAGAATTAGGATGTACAAGAGATATGTGAAAAATTCAAGATCCAACACAGATTTTCCACACCTTACTATCCACAAAGGAATGGACAAGCCAAAGCATCAAATAAAAATATTCTGAAAATCCTCAAAAAGATAGTGAATGATGCTGGCAGAGATTGGCATATTCAATTGAACCCTTCTCTATGGGCCTACCGTACCAGTATCCGCACACCAATAGGTGCCACACCTTTCTCTCTTGTCTATGGTTCAGAAGTAGAGATGCCTTCTCTACGAGTATCATTAAAAGCCCTTATCCCCAATGAAGAACAACAAGTATCTAGATTGCAAGAACTAGAATTGATCAATGAACGAAGACAAAATATCTTTGATCATTTGAAGGTATATCAACAAAGAATGTGCTGAATTTATAATCACAAGGTCAAACTAAGAGCATTTCAAGTTGGAGAACTAGTACTAAAGGAAAATCCATGCAACCAGGCAGATCGAGAAAAGAAAAGAAAGTTTGAACCAAATTGGTTGGGTCTGTTTGTGGTCACAATATTCTTTGGATCAGGAGCATATCAACTATCAACACAGGATGAAGATCAGCATGACAAACCCATCAATAGCATGCATCTGAAGAAGTTTTATGTCTAAAAAAGCTAGGAAAAATCCAAAAACGGTGAAAAAGAAGAAAAATCCCAAAACAGTGAAAAAGTAGAAAAATCCAAAAATAGTGGAAAAGAAGAACAATCTAAAAAAAAGTGGAAAAGTAGAAAATACAAAAATAGCAAAAATAGTGAAAAATAAACAAAAAAAAATCAAATATGAGAAAAAGTGCAATAAAAACAAATGGTGAAAACCTGGCAAACAGGCTCTATCAATCAACTAGCTCTTCCATCCATTAGTTCATGCATCCTTCCACTTGCATTCATTTTCCATCAATGCTATACATATCCACAAATAAGCCTTTGTACATACGCAGGAATCACAACTGATTTCTCACCATGGTTTGGATCATTGGTTATATCATAATGAGTTTGTTTCTAGGCTTGGGGCAAAATCCTACACCTAGCTGGGGGCAAAATTTTCGATCATTTTGAGCTTAATCAAACAGGTAGAACAATAGTTAGGAAGCTCTTGTCAAACAAAAACTAAGACACATCCAATGTTGAACACAAGATCAAATTGTCATCCATCAACCTATCACATGTGAGTCTCAGCATAACACACACTTTTCAATAGATGTTATCTTTTGGATAATGCTTTTAACACTTTGGTTCAACTTTTATATCTTGATTTTCGCTATCATGGTTTCTGAGTGACTCCAGGATGTCTTTGACTAGAGGAACAAGGAAGGAACATGAAATTTTTCATGTCTGTTCTCTGTAAATTAATCATTAATATGTGCAAATTTGTCTCAGGACATGATCATCAGAGTATCATTGAAGACATTTCTGATTTGCGTATAGAAATGGTTAATATTGCCTATTTTATGGAAGCAACACTCAGGTCATCATGGTTCAATTATACCTCAATGCTTGTGCTAACTTGCAATATCAGAATCCAGGAAAGTAGTGCTCAAGTCATCATGGTTTAATTATACCATCGATGTTTGCACTCACTTCCCACATTTTAAAAATCTCAATGATGACAAACTGCAATAACCCAGTGACTGGTTCGATCGTAGCTTTGCATTTCATTTTCATTTAGCTTGCATGTCATTCTTGCATAGGATCCCATAAGCTCATCTTATCCAAGGCCAAATCTATCACAAGAATCATCAATATATCATCATAAGTGTATACACAATCAGACCGATGACTCATCTCTCTCCCGATATTGTTGACCCAACGTGAATCTTATGATACTCCCTCAAATATGCCAACATCAACATATCTGAATCTTCCTGCAACCTGATATCAACAAAATTTCAGATCTTTATCCAATCAACCTTATCAATTCTATCAATCAATCGCATCTGATCTATTCTATCATGTCTTATACTTGATGTATCTTTCCTTGAATCAAACATTTTGATCAAGTCTTATATAGGATATATTGTTCTTGAAACCAGACAATTTGATCATCTTTGTCTTATACAGGAGGTGTCAATCCTGAAACCAGACTGGATGTCGATCTTCTCAATTTAATCAATCATATCCAATAAATCAATCTCTATCAATCATCACATCAAGAACTGCACCATCATGATCAAATAACTCACACTTTCATCAATCAACATTGCGGAAATCAAATCATTTCTAATTGAGAAATCAATTTCGCAACGATCCAAACACTCCAAAGGTCAATTATCTTAATTGATCTCCCGAGGGGGCATCATCGTACCGCAATTTATCAATCAATGTTTGGGTCATCCTAGCGAACCAATATCATCATCAAAATGAGATTATTCTTTGAATCAACACATCATCACACCTCGCTTCAAAGAGGGGCAAAATGTATACACCTAAAAATGGTCTGAAGATAATTAATTAAATAAGCAACTATTTAATTAATCCCACTTCCCAATTTAATTAAATTCATTAGCAATTTGATAAAATCCCTTTCATCTACTTATTAATAAATGTAAGGATTTATTTAATAGGTTCATTTCAATACTCTCCTTTGATTAATTAATCCTCCCCCCATTTAATGCATTTCTTCTAATCCCCTAATTAATTAAAACAAATCAATTTATGAGCTGTTGAAAATTAATTAGCCTTTTTTTATTATTTGAATTTTTAAATTCAAATGACCCACATGTCTCCTAGCTTACAACCACCTAACCTAACCACCCTCTAACCTAACCCACTCCACCTAACCCTTGGTTTAACTAACCCTATCCTATCTTGCACATCCTAACCTCCTTATCCTAACCTCCTATGGTATGGATATTCTCCCCTTGAGACACATGGAACTTATGCCACATGTCTCCTCCCTTGGACACTTGCCCTCTTGTGAGCAAGGCTCCTTGACACTTGTCACCACAGAGATGAAAAGTGTCCCTCCCTCCAACCTCTTCTCCAACCTCCTCCAATTTCACCCTTGATATCTTCAGACTTAATCTTGACCGTTGATTCCTACCACCTCACCCCTAGCCTTGGAAATCCTATAAATATCCCCCATTTTGGAGAACAAAGGATCCCATCTCATATCATTTTAGGCATTGTTACTATAGGCATATCCCTTCTAGCATATCATTTAAGCATTGTTATTATAGGAAATTGTGTCTTAGATCTAGTTTAATTTGATCATTTTCTAGCATAATTGTTGAATCATGTAGCTTAATCAGTCTCTTTTCTAGCTTAATTGCATCATCATCTTAGCTTAATTAGACTCTTGGATCAATCTAGCATAATCAATCTCATCTAGCTTGCATATCATTATCATTTTAAATCCTTCATCTAGGTGTACTCAAGTCACTGGGATTGCTCATCTAGCTCTGAGAGAAAATTCATACTCACATCTCTTAGGAGGTGATAGGTCGCTTTGTCATGGTTTATCTTTCATTTGATTTCAATTTGCTAACCATGCTTGTAAATTTGTAATGACCTATTGAGTGTTTGTGTTGTAGCTGCAGGTGCCCTACTTCACAACCACGACAAAAAGTATTTTGACACAGCAAGATATTAGAATGAATAGCAAAGCTACATGGGTATCAAAAATATAGGAGCTCAATCTGGATATTAAACCAACTAAACTGGTAAGGGGACATGGCTTATGTAAATTGATTGTAGAGAGTAAGAATGAAGTGCATGAAGAGTTACCTATGGTTCTGTTTGTGGGTCTTCAAGATTCTTGGTTTGCAAATGTTGCATTTTACTTAACCTATGGAGAATGTCCTAAGCATTTATCACTTAAGGAGAAATGCAATTTGAGATTGAAAGTTGCTAAGTATTCCATGTTTGGTGATGTTTTGTACAAGAAGGGATTGGACGACACTTTCTTATGTTGTGTGGATAAGGAACATCAGGAGGCTCTCCTAAAAACATTTCACAATGAAGCTTGCGGTAGACATTTTTCTTCGATGGTGACTGCTTATTAAATTTTGAGAAACTGTTACTATTGGTTAGGCATGTTCAAATATGCTTACACCTGGGTAGCAAATTGTGAAAAATGTAAGTTGTTCACAGGAAAGCCACAACTTGCAGCATTACCACTTAAACTTGTTATTATTGATGAACCATTTAAGTAGTGGGGGTTGGATTTCATAGGTCCATTGTCACCTATTTCAAGTGCTGGACATACACATATACTTACTACAATACATTATTTTACCAAATGGGTGGAAGTTGTTCCCATACGAAAGACTACATCTAAAGTGGTTTGTGATTTCTTAAAAGAAAACATTTTGGTTCACTTTGGTGTTCCTCAGAAGATAGTGACTGATAATGCTATGAATGTCTCCTCTACAGAAATCTCTATGTTTTGTTATGATCATTGAATTTCTCTTGCACACTCAATAGATTACTATCCGCAAGGCAATGGTCAAGTGGAGTCCAGCAATAAGAATTTGATAAACATTATGAAAAAGCTCATACGTGAGAATTCAAAGGACTGGCACGAGAAGTTGTATGAGGCTCTCTAGGCAGATAAGATGTCTCCTAAAAGGGAAATAGGGATGTCTCCTTTTGAATTGGTGTATGGTGTGGGGGTACAATTATCTTTGCCTCTAGAATTGGCAGCTTCAAAATTACAAACAGTTGTTGAGGATACATATTTTCAAGATTCCTTGGAGAAAAGAATCATGCATTTGATGAAGATATAAGAGGAAAGGGATAAACTCATTGATTGGATCACTAAACATCAGCTACACATCAAGAAATTTTTTGACAAAAGAGCCAGACCCAGAAAATTTATGCAGGGAGATCAGGTCTTACTCTGGGATAGAAGAAGAGAACCTAAAGGGGCACATGGTAAATTTGAATCATTGTGGAAAGGTTTGTTTTTTATTCATGAGGCTAAAGGGCCTAATTCTTTCAAGCTTGCCTACATTGATGGTATCGTTCTTCCCATGTCTTATAATAGACATGATCTTAAGCTTTATAAGTTGTAAGAAGGAGTCCCCTACATGTTTTGTAGGTTAGTTTTGTTTTCTTTTCGGTTGTGTCAGTTTTGGTGTGTTCGTTTTGTTGGTCTCGGTCCTATTTTCTGTCTTTTGTGCAAAACTAGAGAATCAAAATTCCTCCCTAGTCCTTTAAAGTCCTAGTCCCCAATCAGAGCCGATGTTACCCTCCTCATTTTCCTGAGGAATTTTTGTTCTCACATTATTTAAAATAAGGAGTGTTTATTAAGTCTGGGCTTGTGTAATTCTCGGTTTTTATCTTGTTAAAATTTTTTCTGAACCTCTCAGTTGAACCTCATCTAAGTTCAAGGTTCAAGTTCAAGTAGAGTATGTTGTGTCACAAATTTGTTCTTAAAGAGTTAAAGGCCTTTGTGACTATTGTCATTGAACTTGAACTATTGAACCTTTTCAAAAATTTCAAGGTTCAAGTTCAAAGTTGAGAAAGGCGAGTCTTGTTTGAGTCATGTCCTTGTAACACGGAAGTCGCGACATTTTGGTGTCTTTGTCTTGGTTTTTCCTTGTTCTATTCTTTTGAACTTGAACTTTTGAACTACATCTCGAAGGGTTCAAAGTTCAAAGTTCATTTGGACATAAAAGTGGCGAAGCATCAACATGGAGGGAATATTTTGGATTTAAAAGGTGAACCTCAAGGGAATGAGTTGCGATGAAGATCTGTACTTGAGAATAATTATTTCAGGGAAGGATATGGATCTTCTTCTCATCCCTGTGATTTCTTAAATTGGAATCTTTGTTTGGTAGTTCAGTTGGTTCAGTTTGTCTCCCTTGTGCTTTTTTTGTCGATAAATTCAAAATGAGACCTAAATTGCCCAAGATAGGCCAAAAGTCTTGGTTAGTTTGTACCTTGCCTGAGTTAGGGCATACTTTTCTGCCATCAATAGACCTAGATGAATTTCATGAAAGGGCATGGAATCCCACAGGTTCTCCCTTAATGCAGAAGATTCTAGATATTGGGTTAGTGGAAGTGACAACTTTCCCTCCAGCGGTGTCAAGTCCTGAGTTGGTTCTAGAATGCATGAATAGATATGACCCCGCTGAGAGATGTATAAGAGGTGCAAATGGTGAGGTTCTTCTTAGGGTTATTCAGGAGGTTATTTTTGTCGTTATGAAAATACCTAAGAAGGAGAAATATGAGGATTGGATGGTGTGTAAGTCACAGGGGCTTTTCTCAGAAAAGAAATCATTCTATAGGAATGTCATTGCTAGAAACAGGTTGTTAAAGTTTCAAAGAGGAGGTTCCCGACTGCCAAGCACATTGACCCGAGAACATCTAATCAAAGAAGTCAGGGATATAGTCATTCTGTTACATAGAGTAAGGGGAATCAAATTTCCTTTTATTGGGAAGACTAGATGTACTTCTTCATACAGGTCATTTTTGGTGACAAAAGATATATTGAATGGGCAGAATTGATTGTAGACAGGGTGCATGAAGGTTTGATTTGTTTCAGTAACAAAAAATTCTATATGTCATCATATCTTTTGTATTGCTTGGAATGTATTAGGTCATGGCCTGGTTTGTATCATGAAGTGTGGGTGGATAATATGAAAATATTTGAATATCACCCACATCTATAAAAACAAAGGTCCTGTGAAAATTATCATAAATTGCATGACATATTCCTAGGCAGAATGGTGTACAAGCTAAAGGGAAACATTCATAAAAGGTTGTCGGATGAAGCTATGCAATATATTGGTACATATGGGAGCTTCTTCATACAGTTTCCCAAGTTTACTTACCTAAGGGTAGGGGGTTTTGAAGAGAACCTACAAGCTACCTAGATATGCATTTGACAAACAAATTTTAATGGAGATATGCAGGCAGCTGGCCTATATTAATACAAAGTATAGAACTAGACATCAATTAGGTGTCTCATTTCCAATTGAATTAATGTATTTCATATGTAATAATGTCTCTGATGCCTTGAATTTGGAACTAGAATTTAAGAAATTCAATTTTCAATTATACGGTCCATGAGAAAAATTTTGTGCTAAAGGATTCACTGCCACCCATCTAACATTGAGAAAGGATTTTATCCATGTGCCAAATATAGAGGATTTTGAGCTGATTGTTGTGATGAGTTTGACGTTAGAAAGATGACACATCAAAGGTTCACCCTACAATAGGTCATGGCCTTTGAGTTGAAAATGAATATTGCCAATGTTAAAGATGATGAGAGTGAATTGATGGATCCTCAGTTTGTGGATGATAGGCAGAAGGGAGTCATTCTAGAGGTGGACTGGGAAAAAGATGAGGAGGACCAGATTCAAACAAGGACATTCCCAGTTATCAGAAGAACAAAGAGATGGCTAAGAGAGGGAAGAATGTTAAAGGGTTCCAAGAGAGGTTCAACCTCATCCTCTAAAGTTCCATTGGATAACTCCCGTGTTACATCTTGTGCTGCAGGATCATCTAGGACACAAACTAAAGTTAATTAGAGTACTAGGCCGGTGGAAATAAAAAAGGAACTAGTTCCTACCAGGATCACCAGGGCTAAAAATAGAAGTGGAATTAAGGAATCTCTTGTGTATTCAGTGATAGTTGATTTGGAAGCCTCTCCTGATATAGACGATCCTTCAACTCATCCAGACTTAGAGGTGCTAAATGTTGATGATGCAAACGACGCTCAACAAATGGATAATCTGGCAAACACTCCTACCATATTGGTAGTAAGGAATGAAAAAGAAACTGAAGTTGGATCTGATGAAACTTTTATGCGCACTAGACCCCTATGGTTAGAAAATACACTGAATAGAAAGAAAAGGAATGTAGTTCTAGTTTCGGTCCCGCTGGAGGACATGGTGAGCAAGTGCTTAGGAAAAACTCCCAAAGTGAAGAAGCTGAAAACTATTTCAAAGATTGATTTTGATGCCGACATTGGGAATTGGACTATAGAGATAGCACACCCATTGACAAATGAGAAAATAGAGGACCTTGTAGCCTGAGATTTTACTATTGAAAAGGTGAATATTGGTATTGCATGTCAGGCCACGGATGTTCTTCATCTTGAAGCTCAATGAAAAAGATCATAACCAGGACCTGGAAGGATGAAAAAGACAAAAAGGAACTAAAAGAAGCCTTAAGACAAATGGCAGAATACATTGACGCAATCCATGGACCAGATCCCCAACCACTATCTGCACAACCAACACTCTTTGATCCTAAATCCCCTAGCAATCAGAAATTGCTTGCAAAAGTTCAAAGGAATAAAATGGTGCATGGGGTGTTCCTTGAATGGTTGGATACGATCAAGAAAGAGGGAAAATAATACTTTGGGCATTTTAGCAAGGTGTATGATGATGCTGCTAAAGTCATCTGAGAGTTGGGAAAGGAAAACATAGCCTAGAAGAACAAAAAAGCCAAATGGGCCCGAACACTAGCCCACATGGAAGAAGTTAAAAGGTATGGCGTAATGAAGTTCCTTGCAGAAAATCATTTATAGGGATTTGATGACAATTCTTTGTACATCTGCAAAAAGAACATTGAATGGAGAAATTCGGTAATAAAACATAGCTATGAAGAATTTGTTAAACTTTGGCGAGAATTATCTGAATTGGTGTAAAACATGCGTAATGATTTGAAATTCATAGGGGTGAAATATATGAAGGAGGATGGACAAATTGTTGACACTGCTGACGTCATAAGAAAATATTTTGAAGTACAAATTGATATGGTTAGGAGTGCAAAGGTGGTCACCAAGAAATATTTCTCCACCATTGCCAAAATTGAATCCTTACTATTTTATACATAGATCATTTGAACAATCATGTGGCTAAAATAAAATAGGTGTGTCGTGATAAGGAGGTTTGGAAACAATGAATTTTACATGTAGGCATTCCGAATGAACCTGTCATCCAACAATTCATGAAGGCATTCATGAAGTGGAAGAAAGATCAATCTGGTCGCCCATTTCCATGAATTGGATAACCGTTCCCGTGTTTTCTTTACTTTCTGTTGTGTTTAGACAAGAAACAGTTTTATAAGTTAGTTTTTAAAACAAATTATTTAACTTACCCTCGGGCATAGTGGTGTAACTCTATGGTGTAGTGTCCACCCTTGACTTGACTTGTTTTGATTAGAGTTGACTTTTATTCCATGCATGATAGACTTATCTTGACTATCTATGATGATTTAGATGATGATTATTCATGTCATTTGATGGATACTATATGCTTGCTATGTGATAGATTATCAAAAGATTATATTGATCATGGATTTGATGTTGATTATGATTACACTAATGCTATTTTATGATTACATTTGATGAGATGCTTATGATATGTGTTTGACTATTGTTCGACTGTCTTTGTGGAGAATCAATGTCAAATCACTCATTGCGAGCGGGATGTGTCGCTGCATAATTCTACCACTTGTTTGTTATATATATATATATATATATATATATATATATATATATATATATATATATATATATATATATATATATATATATATATACATACATATATATGTATATGTATATATATACATGTATATATATATATATCATTGTTGGTGGTTGTAGGACTTGCAGGTACTGGACTTTTATTCTTCCTGGAATTCCCATGTGTGAGCCCCCTTGGCTTCACAGGTGTGAGTGTATCCTTATCCCAATGGTCATATGTGGTTTTAGAGTTGATATAGGTTCCCTTCAGATACTCTAGGTTTAAGCTGTCACTAGGCACAATTGGTCATGTCAGTTGTTAGCTTGGCTCTTTTAGTTTTGGGAGTATGTTAGTATTGATTGACTCTTTTGGTATGAGGATTATTTATGGTGTGGTTGATTTTATTGCCACGTGGTTATTTATGTGGCGTTGGATTATTTGTCTATTTGTTGAGAGATTTGATAGTTAGTATTATTTATTTTTAATTATTTGATTTAAGCTATTTGAGCTTTTGATTATTTGATTTATGATTTTTAGAATTATAGTATTTATTTAATTAATAATTTTGTAAAGATTATTTAATTAATTATTGATTATTTCTTATAGTCTAAATATTAATTAATATTTAATATTGGAAGTAATAAATTATTTAATGGTTGATTTATTTAATTATGTTTTCTATTGGTGAAGTATTTAATAAAAAATATCTATAGTTCATAATGTATTAAATAATAATTCCTATAGGGCTATAGTTTAAATACTAATATTTATTTGGTGGTATGGTAATTATACCTAGGGATATTAAAATATATTTATCCCACCTACTTATAATATATGTTAGTATTTCCTACCTACCCTATTCTCCTATTGGAGGATTTTATTTTGGGAAAACATAGGATATGGGAAAAATATTCCAAAATGGAATTACCCTATTGGTTGGTTTTCTAGGGTTTCTTGTTTATTGTTTCCTTTTAATGGATTCCCCGTGACTATTCACGAGTTCCATTCTTTGGCTTTGAATTCTCAGGGGATTTCCTGGACTGGGTTTGGAAGAGATTTGGGTTTGGATTTGGATTGCAAAACTTGTTGGCTCTCCTTCAGCGACCTACCATCACATGGGTTGCAGGTTGGAGGCCATACCCTTGTTGTTTATCTTTGTTTTCACTGTCTGCAAGTGTTTACTCCGTGAATGTTTTGTGTGGGGAATAAAGAAATAGTTAATTTCATTCTCTCTATTCTTAATGGAAATGATTGGGAATCCCATGGGTTATGAGATCTTTATTTGGATGAAAGTTTGGAAGTTATATTTTCTGTGGTTGTCGTGAATGCACCACATGGGATTTATATGTATTGAGATTTATTCCATTTATGATGTGATTGTATTTGATTATTTTTGTTTTTGAGATTTCTTTCATGTTGTTAAAGATTTAAGAGAGTTTGTGGAGTTGAGAAGAGAGAGCCTTGTGAGCTTCCAGTCTGGCCTTGTCGTGAGAAAGACTCACAAGACTCATCTCCTTCTGAGACATTTTATATATTTCTCTTGTTTTAATGTGTTTTTCTGTTTAGAATAAGTTATTATTTGTATTTATATGTGTGTTGAGTCTATTTCATGATTTGGATTCAAGATTTGGTGTTTGATGGTTTTCTAAACTTGTTGGAGATGTTTTTCCCTCTTGAAGTTTGCATTATGTTTTCAATTGGAGTTCCTTGGGTTTATTTTATTATTTTATTTTTTCACATATTCTTATAGTTCATCATGTGTTGATTCCAACGAGTATAAATACATCATATTTGGCTCATTATGTTTCGAGCAGTTTTGATCCCGCACTTAAGTAGTTTTCTACCAAAATTTACATTTTTTCCTATGCACTAAAAGAATGACCATATGCGCTAAACTAATCACCACATGCACTAAAAGATCACTTAGATACAGTAAAATATCAATCAAATGCATCACTTTAGAGAATGTATGCGTCATTCTATGTATTTTTAGGGTTTTATCCAGTTTGAAGTCTGTTTGATGTCAGTTGGATTTTGGGCCGCACTAGAGGCTTTTTGAGGGTATTTATGATGTTGTATAATTTTGATTTATGATTGGTGATTCCTTCATAAAATTTATTTGTTATTTTTGTATGCATTTTAATCCATTTTAGTTGTTTGTGCTTCCTCTCTTGTTGATGCGCCAAGAGAGAGATTGAGATTCTTGTGATTATGCGCCAACAAGTGGATAGGCCTTGCTGAGATTATTTGATGATTCATTTCAGTTTTGATGGCATTTCTTACGACCTTGATATGTTGATTTGGTCAAGAGGCTCATTGATTTTTGGTTCTCATGATGTCACCTTTCACATGTTTCATGATTATGAGATGAGATTGTTGGTTGCATATGGATTGTTTATGATTTCAGATTTATGTATGTTCTCAGATTTAATTATGATTCTAGAGCCTCTTATGTTGTCATGTTTGAGACCATGTTAGGGGGGAGTGGGATTCCTTGTGATGACCAGGGTCACAAGAGATAGACTTGCATGAGGTTCCTTCTAAGGATGCATGAAGTCTAGACCACCAAGGCACATTGGAAGTTTATCATGATTTGTAAATAAGTGATAACCTAATAATTAATGGGTTGGGTAGTTGGATTCATTAATAAAGATAAAAATGATGTGAGCCTCATGACTTGATCCTAAGGAGGATGTTTTAGGATAAGCATGAGAAGGTCATGAAGACGGTAAACCAAACTCTCTTGATCTCTCATAGGTTGAGTTGGTTCTGCATGCGTGTCACTTACCAAAGGTTCCTTGAAAGGATGCTTGGGGGTCTAAATCTAACAAGAGGTTCCTTGAAAGGATTCTTGTAACATGCGATGACACTCCACTCCTACATGTGCTGCCTTTAATGATCTTATGACTATGCCTTGTTGATTGATATGCCTATGGGAGTTTCTTATTATGATTTTTTTTGTTGGTTGTATTTGCTCCATGCTTGAGAGAGTTGTTGTAATCTTGTCTTTTGGTATTAAGTGTCAACATAGATGTAGAGTGTGTGTTAGGACCCTCTATCATCTCCTAGCATAGGAGATGGTTCCTTTGGTTCCACATGGTCAGGTGGTTAGTGCTTTTAACAATTGGGTTTTTACCCTTATTGGTATTCTTCGTGCGTGGATGTGGATTCTCCTTCTTGATGGATTATGGATGTACCTTGTAGCAAATTTATGTAATGAATACAATGGAATAAATTTATGTAGTATCTTGTATGTGGTAGATGGAATCATGTAAAAGGAAGAGCTATGTTCATGATGTATTGTTATGTAAATGTATTTGTAAGTAGTTTATAATTTGTAGTTAGGGTATGTCATGATTTGTAAATGTGACAATGAGATGTATGGATATGTTCTTGTTAAATGAAGGGAATGATTTCATGTGCCCAAATTTGGTAATGGAGTTGCAATTGAAATAGATGTGATTTATAATATGATCTTCTTGTATTGGTTAGAAAGGAATTATATGGTTATTCTTTAGATTGTGATTTAATATGTGAAAGAACCTTGAGAAATGGAATAATCTTAAATATCAGTATTGAGGATGTTAGATAATAGGGATAAGATTTAGATAATTATATCTCTATGTGTATGCTTGGAAAATATTAGGATCCTTATGTTATGCATTGGGGTTATTTTCAAATTGGGAATGTGGTTGCATGTGTAGTTGGATTAGGAAAGGAAACTATTGCTATTGGATTCATGGATATGCTTTTGGTGCTATGTGAAAACTAAGATGTTATGAAGGAATTAGCTATGTGAATAGATCATGTTGCTAATTGGTAAATCATGATGGAGGAGATGTATATGACCATGTGATAATTTGAATGTAAAAGAAAAAGGTATTGAGGCTTTAGAATGAAGCTAATATGAAATGGATTGATTTGCATAGTAATGGAATGCATATCATGCTAGATAAATAGTAAATGACTTGTATATGATGTATGCCATATACTTATAATGAAGCTAATGGATTTATATTGTTATATGTTTGTAAGTCAATAAATGAACTTTATGATTGAAGGATTAGTGTGATGTTGTGCTTGAGTAAAGGAATAAGGGAATTAGTTTATCATATGGATTGAAGAATGAATTATAGTTTATACTTTATGAGGAGATAATCATAATAAATAGAATGAGATCATCTTAGTATTAGAAGCGATTGAAGTATGTTTAAATGGATTATAAAAGATGGATTTTACCTATGCATTAGGATTGCATCATTATGGAAAAGGAAAAGAGCATGTAGATAGGAGATGTTGGGTTAAAACACATTTGGATTTGGTGCATAAAACAAATGCACGATTTTGGGGTTGTCTTGCATTTTAAAAAGGAATATAACATGCTAGTAGAATGGTATAATGGTATGCATTTCATATTTGATAGATAAGCTAGTGGGTTGCATATCTCATGATTAGGAAATTAAATATGATGCATTAATTCAAGATAGAATATGTTTATCATGTGAGTAGGTTGTCATTATGGAAGTTAAATGAGTAATGACATTGAAGTACCCTAGGAAAAGGTTAATGATGTTATGCTATTTCCGCTTGCGTAAATTAGTGAAATGTGAGATGATGTATGTTCATAATGTTTAATGGTTAATGAATATAGTTATATGGAGATGTTATGTATTACATTAGTTGTTATTAAAAGTTAATTTTAAAAAAATCTCAATTAGTATGATAGATGATTATTTTTCTCTAGGTTATTTTGGCGGGCATTACATGTGGTTATCGAGTGGTTAGGGGGAGAAGTTTAGCTATATATTTATGGAAAAAGACTTAAAAAAGGTTTGATAAATTTTGAGAAAAAATAGCAGACTTTGTTTTAGATATTGTGCATTTTCAATGAAGGATTTTATAAGTGAATGAAATTAGACATTTTTCAATAACTTTCAAATCTATGTATTTGAATGCAAAAAGAAGAATCTATGTTGGGATATATCTATCTGTGTAGAATTGTTGCTTCTTTGATTATCCACTTTTCATGTGTCTGTGAATGAATTTGATAAGTAATCCTTTCATTAACTTTGTTTGGATGTTCTAATTCCCCTTGTCATGTGAGACACGAGAGAGACTCAATCAGAATCCATGATTTTATTGTTTTTTTAATTAAAAATTCTAAGAAGTGAAGTTATTTTGATTGTAAATCTATGGGTTTACATATAGAACATTTATCTTCCTAGCATTCATGTGGTGTTGAGTGATGAATGTGAAATGCCTTTCCTCACTTTCTGGTTAAAAGTGAATTTATTATTTGTGTGTGTTTAAAAATTCATTGAACATCATACGGGAAGTTGCACCCTTATGCAGAGGGTAAACTATTCATTGGATTACCCAATTGTTGGTTCTATTTGTCTTTCGCAAAACTAAGGGCATACATGAGTCATTTATCATAAAATTAAGTAAGGCTAAATATGTTAACCAACAGTGAGGAAACACCTACGGAAAGTATGGCACGTGGAGATACACCTCCTTTTGAAAGTATGGTGCATGGAGAGACACCTACAGATGGTAGGGTAATATGGGAGAAAACACCTACGGCTGAAGGTGTGGTGACACCCATGGTCGAAGGCATGGTCACACCCATAGCTAAAGGCATGGTCATGCCTACAGCTGAAGGTATGGTATACAGACCGACACCTACGGATGGCAGGAGGAAACCCCTATGGCTGGAGGGGTGGTACATGAGCCAGCCAAGTTAGATACTCCCATGGCATAGGTAGCCTATTTGGCTTGTTTTGCTATAGTTGTCTGGAAGACAACTTATTTTTTGGGGGGAGATGATGTAGTCAACATAGAATGTGTATCGTTATATTTGATAATTTTGTTTACCTAACAATGTATTGATTAATTGTATTAAGTGGGTTGTCACTCTTGGGTAGTTATGTGTCGGTTGGTTGGCAGTTGTGTACCTCTCAGAAACCATTAGGTCCTCTAAATATGTCGTGTACCACCAAGGAAGTGGTACGGTATAGTCGGGTCTATTGTAATCTTTGGTCGACCATCTTTGGTCTTCTTCTCTGTAATAATTGCATGTGCGAATAAAGATATATTTTACTGTCGTGTCTGCTATGCATTGACATGTACATTATTATTTCCTGTATTTAATTTACCAGTTGTAGTGGTAAACAAGACAATGTTTTTTTTGCAAGGTAATTGATTGATACAAATTGAAAGGAAATATTTTGCAAAGAAAAGCTTTCTTTTCGCAAGGAAAACAACTGCAAATAAGGTGTTACTGGGACAACACAACAAGGATGACCAAACAAAATATTGCATGTAAGGAAATACACAAAAAATGAACAAGAATCTACTAATTTAAAAAGGACAATCCAAACAAAGACCACTATTTGTGAGGAAATATTGCGACAATGATAACCAAACAAAGCTCATTATTTGTGAGAAAATATTGCAATATTGAACAACAAGGAGGACACATATATGCGACCGCTTAAGATATCAACATAGCCCCATGTTGATATCTTAAGGTAGAAAGAAATGCAACAAGAATAAAAAAATCACCACCAAGGAGATATCATTTAGGAAACAATGCATGCATTCCAAGCTAGGAAGAAAGATGCTTTTAAAAGCTTCATTTCTCTAAGCAAGGAAGAGATAATTGTAAAAGAGATATCTTGCAACATATGTAGAGGGATCCTTTTGAGGGAATAATGATTAAAGGAGGGAGATATAATTTCCTAAATATATCTACCTCTGAATAGAGAGGACATATTTAATAAAAATGACATTTATGAAAGGGGAAGGATATTAAGAATACACACTTTCCCTATTGCTATGAAAATTTTTATTTTTAGTGAAGAATTGCACACTTTAATCACTAAGGAGAGATCATTCAACATAATATTTCAAGAAAGGAATAGGTCCTAACCAAGGAACACACATGTACTCACATGAAGGATAATTCTATGCAAGAAAGGACAATAAGTTATGAAAGATGTGACTCAACAAAGGAAAAGTAAATCCTTAGAAAGAAGGAATGATTGAAAAGTTATTCTTTCCCCCTAAGCATGGAGACAAGAATAAATAGTCCATTATGTTTCTATCCAAGCATGATTGCACCTAAAATTGTACCAACATGAATAACAATAAGACCCCAAAAGGTAAACTTCTAATGTCTCATAGTGAGGAACAACATAATAGGAACTTAGATGTTATTTAGAATGATCATGATGGATATGCCACTCATTATAACTTTTTATTTAAATGATACCAATATTAATGAATTGTTGAATTTTAGTATGCAAAGCTTGACATTCATTAGTGGAATGGTCATGGAGTTAATG
The DNA here is from genome assembly GCF_030272615.1 of Cryptomeria japonica. Classification (NCBI taxonomy): domain Eukaryota; kingdom Viridiplantae; phylum Streptophyta; class Pinopsida; order Cupressales; family Cupressaceae; genus Cryptomeria; species Cryptomeria japonica. The sequence goes on from NC_081406.1 coordinate 24,461,460, forward strand.
ATACATACAAAAATATGAATTATCAATTTCTTGTTGATGTATTCTTCTTTGTTTGGGCCAAAGAGGGGAAATCAAATTGGGTTGAAGAAGGTCAGACAAAATACTATCTTGTTGTAATGAAAAATTGGAAGAAGAAGAAGAAGAAATGGATGTAGTAGATAATGGGGGAGAGGATGTCGACAAAGGAGGAGGTTTAAAACCTAAAGCTTCTTTGGAAAAGTGTGATGTGAATTTCCCATGAGCCTCAATGCTTTATTTCACACATCCTAAACCATGTCCATTGTATCCATGCTTAGAAATAATTTTGAAACCAAATCCATAATGTTTTTTCTAAATCAAGCTTAGGATTTTTAGTAGGTGTTCAAATTTTAGGAGGAGAGGGTTCAATGTTCAATTGAATTGGATTGAAATTTAAATATTCCTAATCAACATCAATACATGTGTTTGAAAAAGAAGTTGGAATGGATTTAGAAGAATCATGAACAAATGACACACTAAGATCCTTCAAGGGTGGAGTCTCAAAATTAGGAGTTTTGTGCTCTCCAATAAAGGAGGGTCTGAAGTCTAATGATCCCCAATCATCCTCTAGAAGTACTTTTTCAATAGTATCTTCAGTAGGAGATGGTGTATTTGTTTGTATTGGAGAAAGAATTGAAAAATTTGAACAAGATTGAGATTGTTTATCCACATGCAAAAAAATTTGTAAGTTCATATGAACTTCCAAAGTATACATCTCATTTTCATAGATAAACTTTATTTTACGATGAAGAGTAGAAGGAACAACTTGCATAGCATGAATCCAAAGTCTACCTAGAAGAAGTTTGTATGTGAGAGTATTAGGCATGACATGGATATTTGAAGGTAAAATAACAAGACCTACCTTAATAGGAAAGGTAATTGTATCTAATGTCTTCTTACCAACATTATCAAAGCCACAAATAAAAAGAGAATCGGGTTGAATAAGAGAAGTATCCACATTGATTTTATGCAATAAGTCAATGCTACAAACATTAAGACCTAAACCATTATCAGCTAGAGTACATATTATGACATAATCATTGATGAGGACAACAATAATGAGACAGTATTATTGATTTTGAATCTCTACCAAGAGGCAACTCATGTTGAGAGAACACGTTGTCAACTTTAGTTGCATGCGTACATTCCAACAAAGAAGTCACAACATTAGGTCTTATAGGATGTTGAGTATCTATCTTATTTAAAGCTTCTTATAGTATTTCATGATATATGGGTGATGTTTGAATCAATTCCTAAAGGGAGATCTTAGTTATGGTGACACAAAGTTTCTTAACAAGATCATACTTCTTAACCTATTGTGAAAGAGGAGGGCGGGGGGAAGAAAAGGTTGGGCAGGGAGAATAACATTGCAGTATTGTTTGTCGTTTTGAGTGTTTTATGTGTGTGCTACTTTCATGATAATCAAGTTGATAATTTTCTCCATATTTAACAACAAGAACCCCATCTTTAAGAACCAACACTAGTTTGTTTTGAGATTGAGGGACATATTAACAAAGGTGGACATCAATTTTAAGCTTATGATAACCAGAAACATGGATATTATTAACTTGATCTTGATTAGGTTCTTTGTTGTCCAAGGATTCACCTTTAAGAGAGAGAGAATTGGAAATATTTCTAGTAACATTATCCTATTACACCAAAGTATCCTCGTGAGTAGGACTAATTTGTGGAAGACAAGCAAAACACATCAATGATTTATCTCTAGAAGGAAGTTCATTGAAATAAAAAGAAGGTATGGTATCACTATGAAAGGTAGCCACAATATCATCCTCTTGCACCAAATAATATGCATAGGGGAGGTACATTTTAGGAGAAGGATCAACATTATGCTTCAAAGCTTCATCCTTAGGATGGAGAGTTGTGAACAAAAATTTAATAATATCTTCTTGCACCAAAGTGTCCCCATTGGTAGAAGGATCCTTAGGATAGGGATAGAATGAAACAAGGGAAGCTAAGCCACTATCATATCTATGAAAAATATGCATCATGAAACTAACCAAATAAAAACACAATAAAAATACTTTTTTTATGATTTTTCACTAATGCAAGTACATGACAATGAATGAATACTCCATCCTTGTACATTTGTAGACAGATCTTTGATGTTAAGTTTTTTGGTGGCTTCGGCCTTGCTCTTTTGCAAACAAATCTTTGATGTTCCTATCTTTTTATTCTACGATCGTTAGGTTGTTGTTGGTCTTTGTTGATCTTTTGGTAACATTTTGCGTTTGGGTTCTAGATCCTTGTAAAATTTTCTTGTAAAGGGTTTAAGAGCCCCTTCAAAACCTATTTTACCCAATAAAAAACAATGAATGAATGCATCTAAATCTGATAATTACAAGCAAAAATCATATCTAAAACTAAAAATACGCAAGTGTAATAAGCGTGGGGTTCACTAAATGTAAATGGGTGAAAATGGGTACTCACTAATTTAGCTATGTAAACAAGGAATGATCCTATTTCCCACACTCAATTACATTAAAAAGGGATGAAATCAATAGATTCAATCTCAAGTGTTGGAAAGGGACTAAATGCTGATATTTTTTGTTTCTCTCTTTGTTTGAGTTGAAAATGAGCTATGGAAAGATGAATTGAATGTAAGATCTAGGGACAAAGATGTGAAATTTATAATAATTAGCATGCACACACAATCTTAGATTAGATATGCAAAATAAATATACAAATTTGGAAATAGGAAGCTAACAGGAACCTGTGTCTAAAATCTGGAGTCAAAACTATCAAAAAAGGGTGCTTAGGGCGACCTTGTCATGTTGGATATTGTTGAGAAGTTTGTTGGAATGATGTGTTGTCATTGATGTCAACATATTCCCTTGTGTGTTCCAGTGTTGCAGTTAGATTAAATGAGTTGGTTTGGCTAGTGTGTTATGGATTAAAGTGTTTTGAGATAAGTATCTCTAGTTAATTCAAATATAGTTTCAGTGGTCTGCATGGTGATTTGATTGAGTTATGAGATCCGGTATTGTGGTTGGGTTTTATGTTGTTCAATGTTGATCATTGTTCTAGATTTTTCTCCACATTGCTTTGCGTTGCAATATCTTGGGTTGAGGATTTGGTAGAGTGTTTGGGATGTTCTAGTGTGTCCTCAATTCAGATGGTTCGTTATTTGGAGGTCCACAAGTGAATCTTTTAGTTTCACAATCAATTTAGTTGATGTTCTTGAAGTTCAGTATAATGATGATGAAGATTCTAGTAAGTGGTGTTGTGTTAATTTATGATGCTTGTGGATGTTTCTAGATCGTGTCCTATCCATATTGATGGTCCCAATTAATCATTGTTCTTGTTATTGATGATTTCCTTGATATGTTCATGTTATGCGATGCTCTTGGTCGACCAGATGATTATAGCGTGTTGTGGATGTTCGTGGCATGATTGTTGAAGGTGTTTCATGTTCATAGTGTTGATTTAGGTCCATACTATGTCTTAGCCGACATTGTTTTGGTTTGCATGTAATATTGTACTGTGTATGGTTATAGCTTTGTAATTTGTGATGAGTGTTGAGATGACCTTGAAATATAGGTTGATGATTTGTATAATATATGTAATAATCATATGAGAGATGTATCTGTGAGTGTATCCAAATGTATGTGATCGAATAAGTGTGCGAACAAATGTTGATCTTTCAAAAGTGTGAAGAAGTGTAGCAAAGCATATCTGATTTTGTGCTCAACCAGAACTGTAACCAAGAGTGAGGAGATGCTATTTTATCAGTTCATGATCTTCCGAATGTAATCCAAATATTTTTGTAAGATAGTGAGTCTTCCCAAGGGTTATAGCCCTTCTTGTTATGTGTTTTGAGAAATGAGCTCTAGGAAGTGTGCCTAAATGCATGTGCATTCCCCATTGTAATATTTCATATACTTCTAATAGGGTAGTATCTCATTGTGGGTAGGTTACCACCATAGTTTTTCCCTTGACTAGGTTTTCCACATCAAAAATGTTGGTGTTATGTGTGTTATTGATGTGATCTTGATTTGTGCTTTCATTGATTAATTATCAGATCTAAAATTGTGGTTGAGTTAAGTAAAGTTTGCGAGCAAACTGATTCACCCCAGAGAAAGATCCTCTGAAATAAGCTTGACTGCTTGAGGTGATTTGGGGTGGCAACCTATGCTTACAAGAAAGATAGCCCAAGATTTGATGGAACAAACTACACTCTTTGGAAAAATTGGATGGAGTGTCACTTGAGATGTATTGGTGGAGATTACTAGAAGATTACTAAGAATGTGTATAATATTCCTCCGAATGGTCCTACAACTCCGAATGAGATAAAGGAAGTTGAATTCAATATTAGATCTAAGGAAGCAATGTTGAGTGCCTTGACTGATTCTGAGATGACTAATTTGATGGATTTGTGGACTGCTCATGAGATCTAGATGAAGCTAGAGACTTTGTATGAAGGTGATAGTCATGTGAAGATTGCCAAGTTGCAAAGCTTGAAGGGAAAGTAGGAGTTGTTGAAGATGGGCAAAGATGAGAATATTATCTCTTTTATGCAAAAAGTGAATGACCTTATGTTGAATATCAGATGTGTCGGTGGAGTGTTGGAAGAATTAGAGATTGTAGCTAAAGTGTTGAGATCCTTGCCTCCTGCTTACAAGAACAAAGTTGTTGCTATTGAGGAGATCTGGACGATGACAAATATGACTAGAGACATGTTGATTGGAAAGCTTGTTGCCTTTGATTTGAGCGAATTTGGTGAATCACTTCCTAAGATAGAATCTGCATTCAAAGCTACTATTTCCAAGAAGCACAAATATGATTCGGGAGAAAGTTCTACAAGGGTGTCCAGATATGAGAAGGAGATGAGGGAACTTTAAGAAGAAAAGAGAGCGCTTGAAGCCCTGATTGCCAGAAGATTGCCAAAAGGAGCTGGTAAGTATGAAGGAAAGTTGCCTCTTAAATGTTTTTCATGCAATAAGATAGGACATTTTTCTTCAAGGTGTCTGGAAAGAGTTCTTAAGTCCAAACCATACAAGCCTAAATATCAGAAGAAGTGTTATTATGTTGTTGATGAAGGTATGACAGATGATGAATCTGATAAGGGAAATTCAGGAGATGAATGGGTGTTTATTGCTATCAAGGAAAATGATTCGGTGCTTACTAATTCTACTAGCTGCATTAATGAGGAGAAAGCTTTGATTGCTAAATTTGAAGAGAAGATGAATGGGTTATCGATAGTGGTTGCTCTCATCACATGACAGGTGATAAGAGTAAGTTTGTGAGTATGGAAAAATATGATGGTGGTGTAGTAAGATTTGGTGATGACAAAGATGGTATAATCTGTGGTAGAGGTTCTATTTCTCTTGATGGTAAGTATAACACTAATGATGTCTCGTATGTAGAAGGTCTAAAGCATAATATTTTGAGTGTTGCACAGATGGTTGACAAGGGATATAATTTTCAATTCAAGAATGGCAAGTGCAAAATCTTGAGTGGTTTTAGAATTGAGATTGCATCAAGTACAAAATCTAAAGGTAATATCTTTCACTTGAATGCTGGTGGTAAAAGTTGTTTGATTGCTCAAATTGATGAAAGTTAGTTATGGCATAGAAGGATATGTCATGTGAATTTTGATTGCATGGTTAAGATAAGTTCTACTCAAGTAGTGAGAGATCTTCCTAAGTTGGTGAAACCTATTAATCTGGTATGCAAGGAATGTCAATTAGGAAAGAAGACAAGAATTATTTATAAAAGAAAACAATATAGTTCTAATGGAATATTGGATCTTGTGCATACTGATTTGTGTGGTCCTTATAGAGTGATAATTTTATAGGGTGACAAGTATTTCATGTTATTGATTGATGACTATACAAGGATGATGTGGGTTACTTTCATAAGGGAGAAGTCTGAAGCATTGGAGAAGTTCAAAATTTTCAAAGCCATGGTTAAGATAGAGACTGGATTGAAGCTGAAGTATCTGAGATCTGACAGAGGTGGTGAATTCACTACCGATGAGTTCAATGCTTTTTGTAAAGAGAATGGAGTAAAGAGACAATTATCTGCACCCAGAACTCCTCAGCGGAATGGTGTTGTGAAAAGGAAGAATAGAAAAAATTCAGGAAGTTGCTAGAACCATGATGTTGAAAGGAAATATTTCATACATCTATTGGAGAGAAGCTGTGAGTAGTGTTGTATACAGTTTTAATCAGGTGCATATCAAAAGTGATACCGAGAAGACTCCTTATGAGTTATGGTTTGGTCATGTTCCTATAGTTAGATATTTCAAAAATTTTGGTAGTAAATGCTATATTAGAAGAGATGAAGATTTAGGGAAGTTTGATGCTATATGTGATGAAGGATTTTTTCTTGGTTATTCTACAAAGAGAAAGGCCTACCGGTGTTATAATAATAGATTGAAAAAATATAGTTGAAAGTGATAATGTGAAGGTTGATGAACACAATGCGAGACAGATCAAATCTTGCAGATTTGATTCAGATGATTAGGATGTCAGTTCAGATAAAGGAAAGAAAGTGTAGACCCAAAATCAAATTTAGATTGTTCCAGAAAAGCTTGAGAATGAAGGAGAAGGTACAAGTGTTAGTACAGAAGAAACAACTCAAGAGTTTGGAAATTAGGAAAATCCTAAGACTCCCAGGTATGTAAGATTGAATCATTCATAAAATTAGATCATAGGAGATAAGAATAAAGGTTTGATGACTAGGAGAAGAATTGTTGAAGAATATTGTTTGATTTCTAAAGTTGAACCTAAATATGTTAATGAAGCATGCAAACATGAAAATTGGGTTAAAGCAATGGAAGATTAATTGAACTAGATTTAAAAGAATAATACATGGATTCTTGTTCCCATACCTAAGGATAAAAATGTAATAGGGATTAAATGGGCCTTCCAAAATAAATTGGATGAAAAAGGTAAAGTTGTTAGGAATAAAGAAAGACTTGTTTGTAAGGGTTATTCTCAGATGGAAGGAATTGATTTTGAGGAGACTTTTGCTCCAGTGGCAAGAATTAAAGGTATTAGATTATTTCTTGCTTATGTTGCTTACAAAGATTTCAAAGTTTATCATATGGATGTCAAGTCAGCCTTTCTTAATGGTGAGTTAGAAGAGGAAGTTTATATAGAGCAACCAGATGGATTTTTGTTGACAGATCAAAGAGATATGGTTTGCAGATTGAAGAAAGTATTGTATAGATTGAAGCAAGCCCCAAGAGCTTGGTATGCCAAATTGGATAAGTATTTGATGAAGCTTGAATTCAATAAAGTACTACTAATAGTAATCTTTACTTCAAGATTGATAATGATAACATCTTAATTATAGAAGTTTTTGTTGATGATATTATTTTTGGTGGAAATTATGGTTTGTGCAAGAAGTTTGTTGATGATATGCAGAATGAGTTTGAGATGTCTGTGATTGGTGAGATGAAATTCTTTTTGGGATTGAAAATTACTTAGTTGGATAAAGGCCTATTTTTATATCTCATTCCAAGTATGTGAAAGAATTGTTGAAGAAGTTTGGTTTAGATGATTCAAAGCCAGTTGGTACCCCTATGGTGACTAGATGTAAATTAACTAAGGATGATGATTCTTCGAAATAAAATTAGACTAGATACAAATCTATGATTGGTGGATTGTTATATTTGACTCATACTAGACGGGATATTGTGAATGTTGTTTGTCTTGTTGCTAGATTTCAAGTTCATCCTAAGGAATCTCGTGTTACTACCATGAAAAAAAAATTCAGATATTTGAAAGGGACAGTTGATTTTGGTTTATGGTATCCTAAAGATGATGACTTTACTTTGAGTGCTTTTATTGATGTTGATTGGGCAAGTGATGTGGATGACAAAAAGTATACTAGTGGTGGTGCATTTTTCTTGGGTAAGAGATTGGTTTCTTGGATGAGTAAGAAGAAGAATGTTATTTCTTTTTCTACTACAGAAGTTGAATACATTATTGTTGCTAGTAATTGTACTTAGGTGGTATGGATGAAGCAGATGTTGAAGGAAACCAGAGTTGTTTATGATGAGCCTTGTGCTATATATTGTAATAATTCAAGTGCTATCAACATTTCTAAGAATTTGGTGCTGCATTCAAAGACCAAACATATATCAATAAAGTTTCATTTCTTGAGAGAGGAGGTGAATGAGAAGGAATCAGATTTGAGTATCTATCTACAAAGGAACAAATTGTAGCTATATTCACGAAGCCTTTTCCTAAAGATACTTTTCAGTATCTCAAAGAGAAGCTAGTGGTGTTTTTCCCTCCTGATGAGAACTAAGATGCATGGATTTGTATCAGTCTGGTGGACTTGACAAAGATATCTTGTGATCTAGATTGATGAGTGAGGTTGCTACTCAGGGAGAGTAGTCATTGTTGTGGTTTAGATGTTGAGATTTGTGAGTTAGTTCAAAAGAGGGAGAGAATCATCATTGGCTGCTCAGTTGTGGGGAGAGAGAGTTTGGCTAGATATTGCTGAGAGATTTGTGCAATATATGCATTTAGCATTGGTGTCAAAGGTGGAGAGAGACATGTGAAAAACCTGTGTTGAGCTGTGTGCATGATCTAAGGAGGAGATGAATATTTTCTTTCTTTGCATTGATTGTTTTTTCCATTCATATATTTCCACCAATGCCAAAGCAGGAGATTGTTGGAAATTGTTGAGAAGATTGCTAGAATGATATTTTGTCATTGATGCCAACATATTTCTCTATGTGTTTCAGTGTTGTACTCAAATTAAATGAGTTGGTTTGGCCAATGTGTTTCAGATGAGTTGTTGTGGATTAAAGGGTTTTTCAAGATAAGTATCTCTAGTTGATTCAACTATAGTTTCAGTGGTTCGCATGGTGATTTGATCGAGTTATGAAATCCGGTATTGTGGTTGGTTTTTTTGTTGTTCAGTGTTGATCAGTGTTCTCTATTTTTCTCTGAATTGCTCCACATTGCAATATCTTGGGTTGTGGATTTCGCAGAGTGTTTGGGACGTTCTAGTATGTCCTTAATTCAAATGGTTCGTGATTTAGAGGTCCACAAGTGAATCTTTCATTTTGACAGTCAGTTCAATTGATGTTCTTGAGGTTTGGTATAATGATGATGAAGATTCTAGTAAGTGGTGTTGTTGTAGTTGTTGTTGTGATAATTCATGATTCTTGTGGATGTTTCTAGATTATTTCATATCTGTGTTGATGGTCCACATTGATTGTTGTTCTTTTTATTGATTATTTCCTCAATATGTTCATGTTATGTGATGTTCTTGGCCGACCGGATGATTATAACTTGTTTTGAATGTTTATGGCATGATTGTTGAAGGTGTTTCACGTTAAAGGTGTTGATTTAGGTCCATACTATGTCTTACCTAACATTGTTTTGGTACACATATAATATTGTAGCTTGTATGGTTGTACCTTTGTAATTTATGATGTGTGTTGAGCGGACCTTGAAATATAGGTTGATAATTTGTATAAATATATGCAATAGTCATATGAGAGATGTATCTGTGAGTGTATCCAAATGTGTGTGATCAGATAAGTGTGCGAACAAATGTTTTGATCTTTCAGAAGTGTGAAGTGTAGCAGATCAAATCAGATTATACATGCTTAACCGGAACTGTAACCAAGCATGAGGAGATGTTATTTTATTATTTCATGATCTTTTGGATGTAATTCGAATATTTCTATAAGACAGTGAGTCTTCCCAAGGGTTGTACCTCTTCTTGTTATGTGTTTTGAGTAGTTGTTCTCTAGGTAATGTGCCTAAATGCATGTGCGTTCCCCATTGTAATATTTCATATACTTCTAACTGGGTATTATCTCATTGTGGGTAGGTTCCCATCATGGTTTTTCCCTTGACAAGGTTTTCCACCTCAAAAATATTGGTGTTATGTGTTATTGATGTGGTGTTGATTTGTGTTTTCATTGATTAATTACCAGATCTGAAATTGTGGTTAAGTTTGTGAGCAAACTGATTCACCCCCCCTCTCACTTTTTTGCCTTATTGCCAACATGTCCTTGGGGTGTCAAATGCGAACAACAAATGCCATTTTAGGATAAAGATACAATTTTGAGTAATTCCCTAAAGTTTCACTACAAAACTATTGGACATAGGCTCTTAGGGTAACCTCATCCTCCACTTTTTCCCTCTAGAAAAGCTAAATCTGTATGTCTCTTTATCCTCTTCTCAAATCCACAACCATGCCTCCAAATCCTACCACCTGCACATGCAAAAGAGAAAAATGGTGTTGTGGATAAGGGTTTTCATAGCTCAAACCCCTAGTTAGGAATTAACCCTTGAATTGAATTGGAAATTCTAAAGTGAAATATTGAATATATCTCTAACTAAAGATTGATTGAATGTTTATGATGCAATGCTCTTTGAATGTGATCACAAGTGTTGATGCAATAACATGACATGACTTGACAAGACATAAATGAATCAATCATAAATACATGCTTGCATGAATGTTGTTGCAACTTGTTGCTCCATAATGCTTGGATCTAAAGAATTCTCAAAGAATATAATGGGATGAAATGTCACTTTGATATATTGCAAATATGATTTTGTGTTGTCATTGATGTCAACCAAGGTCTAGAAGCATGTGATTAATCATGTTATATATGGATTCATCTCATGTATTCACATTGATGAATGGAGATTAATAGTGATGACTTTAGATGGTGTATCTAGTTAACTTTTACCTATTCTAAAGCATTGAAGATGTCTTCAGATGTTGGCAGTTTATTTTGACTTTGACTGTTCTAGTGAACAGTCTATCATACAAGAATTACTATTATAGTTTTCATTGCGCCATTGTGATTCATCTTTTCTTACAGTTATAGTATGATGTTGGTGGATGAAAAATAATGTTATATCAAAGGTTTCATATTTTCATTCAATTTGCTAATGATTTGGTGTCAGTCTAAGTGTTGGCTCTACAGTGACAGTGTATCTATTTGTAGGTGTATAGTGGTGAAAAAACTAGGGTTTCACCAATAAGGATAGATTTTTTGGGACCATTCAGTATAGATTCACTCTAGTCCTCTAAATTTTTCTTTGTCGAAAGCTAAACCTGTTCATCACAATCGACTCTTCCAAAATTCTTAAGTACATCTCCTGCACATATTCTCTGCACACAGGAAGTGTGTAGGGGAAAAAGTGACACTAAGCAAACATGCCCTAATCTCACTTTCAATCACACACTTGTGGAATACGAAAGAGCCTAGAGGTATCACACAATTGGCTACTTCTTTTTGTGGAAGAGAGAGCCACAGGCTACCTATTAGGATTTCTATTCCTTTGTTGCAAATGATAGATAAAATGATGCAAGTTCAACTAATGGCCCTAGAGTGCAAGTATGAACTAGTAACAAGATTGCAAGATTGAGATTAAGTGATGAAAAGCTGTAAACACAAGGATAAGAGGAGAATGCAGATGTGTACCTGGGGTTAAAATCTGAGTGGAAATGTTTGGGACGGGGGCGCATGCGCCACTGACCTGATTCTGCACCTGAAACTGCTCCTTTTGGCAACCTGAAAGCTGTCGAAAAGTGCTGAAAACTACTGTTGTCTGAGGGACCAGGGTGCCCAGCGCCCCTGTCCCAGTCAGGACCAAGGTGCCCCACGCCCCTGTCCTAGGTTTTTGCTCTACAATTTGGTGTGTTGTCCGGTCTTAGTCTGCTCCTGTCGGATCTGCAACTTGCGGCGTCCTTCGAATTCGAAAATCTGCACTTATGTCTGAAAAGGGTTGTAGGGCGGCTATATAGGGTTTTGCCTTAGTCAAACCCCCGCTTTGGTGATTTCCACCTCCACGAATAGCCAGGTTGTATAGTAAAAGTTGTGTGTGTGCAAGATCCTAAAATGAAAGTAAGCAAGCTAGAGCAACCTAGAAAGTAAACCCTAATTGCTTGTAAATGATAATGTAAATGCTCTACATCAAGATGCAAAGTGATCTAAAGCATGAATACAAACGATATAATGAGGCTTATGCAAAGACATGAAAACAACATGAAATCATACCCAACCCCAAGGGAGGGGTACAAGCCAATCTTCAGTCGGTGATTCCCTATTGCTCTTCAATGTCTTCAAAGCCCTAAATGGATGAATGAAATTGATGAATGCTTGATGGATGGATGTTGAATGTTGTTGAAGTCTTCAAAGATCTACTCTTTCGCTGGCTAGAAAGCCCTTGAAACCAAAAAATTTCGGATCCTTTCAAATGAAGAAAGAGAGCTCTTATATATGAAACCCTAGGTCTTAATTTCAACTTTTGGCCAACCTAGAGATTGAATCTCCCCCCAATTTCTTGGGGTTAAGCTTTATTTTATGATTGGATTGCGCTCCTAAAATTTTGGGAAAAATGTCTGGGACCGTGTGCACTCCAGGCGCCATGGTCCCGACAACTTTTCACCAAATTTTTAGAGCCGTCGGATATGATGATCTTAGAGAGAATCCTGAAGTTACAGCTGATTTCAAGATGTTTTGACCCCCGAAATCGGGCCTTAAAGTTCAAAATAGGACCTAATTAGGGTTTTAGATTAAATGATGTATTGGAAGAATAAAATGAAAGGGGCACACTTTAATGAAAAGGGCCCAACTTTATGATATGGGAGATGATAAAATAGAACCTTAGACCTAATTAATTTAATTAATTAAGTGCTAAAGGGGAAATGCAATGCAAAATGCAAAATGCGCCAAGGCGGGTGCTAAACTAGGTGTGAAATTGTACCACTTTAGCAAGTGCGTACAATTTACGATGCTACATTTAGCCCCCACTTTAGCGGTCATATGAACACTACGTGCATATGCAAGCTAAAGTACAGAAAAGTAAACATTATTTGAAAAAGGATATATCCATAAGTCTGTCGAACGAAGCCCCCAGCGGTATCTGCAGTACACAGTTAGGAACCGCACCCTACAAAACACATGTTAGATCACAAAATCACCTAATACTTACTAAGGAAGGTGATGAAAATTTGAGGGTAGCTATATGCCCCCCCCTATTTCGGCTTGCTAATTTTAGTGAGTTGAAATAGGGTATCATGTTTACCACTTCGAATTGTTAAAGAATATTGATGACAAATGCTCACAAGAAGATTTGATATGAGATCAAAAACTAATGGAGAATCATTTGGTAAGAAAGAGGACTAAATCTCAATTCCAACACAACAAAGAGTGTGAGGATTTGAGAGTTCTCTAACACAAGATGAAGGATGTAAATGGAAACAAAATGCAAAGAAAAGAAAAGAAAGGAAAAAAGCATGAATACACACATTGGTGATCCATGAGAAGAATAGTGAGAGAGAAAACATGGACTTCTCACCCCTAGATCTTGTCTAGGTGATCCATGGGAAAAAGGACATGGAAAACTAGCCCCTAGAGTCTGTCTAGGTGATCCATGTAAGGGAGGAGAGTGAGAAAGTCTAGCCTTATGCCGCTAGTTCCACTCAACCTCGTGCATGTGTGTGTAAGTGAGGTTAGAAGAACCTCATAGGAGTCTATGCCCGAGTATGCTACAACCTGTATATGTATAGTACAAAAGCGTGACATCTCGCTCTAAGAATCTGTGCTCTGGTTCCGAGAATAATCACCTTGCATAAAAAAAAAATGGAGACATCTCGCTCTAAGAGTCTGTGCTCTGGTTCCGAGAATGACCCATTGCTCAAAAAGTGTAATGTTTATGTCATAAGAAAAGTAGAACAAGGATACCTTCCTTCCTCACAAAAGAAGATACCCCAAAAATGCAACAATGTCATAGATCCAAGCAAGAGAGTTTTGCACTCTTTAAGTAAGGATAAGATAGTTGAAAAGGGATATCTTGTAGTATGTGTAAAGGAGATCCTTAGAGGAGAAGAGATCTTTGTACCAAAGACACCTATCCCTGAGAGGAATTGTCTTAGACAAATATAACATCTTCTAGAATAAGACAAAGAAGAGAATAAGAATGCAATACTTCCTTCTTTTGTGAGGTGAAAGTGATTCTTAATGAAGGATGATGCTCTTTTTAACCCAATCGGGAGGGTGAATTCATTATGGATGTATTTTACCAAGTGCAAAAGAGGTTGTAGTGCAAGAGAGAATCCTTGAACAAACAACAACAAATGCATACAAGGAATAACATCAAGTAATAAAGTTCACACCATCCATGAAATAGGAAAAAGTGGATTCTTAGATAAAAATAAGGAAAGATCATTGCTTCCCAAGGATAAGGACAATGAGAAGGACTTACACAATCTTCTAGGGAGAGATTTAGACATAAGCAAAATGTACTACATACTCACATGAGTTCATGCAAGCAAGACATTAGTGTATGTAAAATGCTCCTCACAAGAAGTGGGTAGGATAAGAAAGAGAATACACATCTTCTCCCATATCTAGGAAAAGAGGATTCTAAAGAAAAGATGATCAATATTTCCACACTATTACCCCAAAGGGAAATTTTAACCATAAAAGGAAGAGATGTATGAAATCACTCTTGTCCCCATAGGAAAAAGAGATAACATAGAAAAATTAGGCTATTATGTTGCTTCAAAAATATGATTGCACTTGAAATTGTACCATCATGAATGACAATGAGCCCCCAGTAAATGAGCTACCAATGTCACATAATGATGAGCAACATAATAGCCATTAATGTTATTTAAAGACATGATAGATTGGATGAGGTATTTGAATATGACATGCTAAATGCTCAACTATGAGTGAGATCAAAAACATGTATAAAGTGATAAAAATTGAAGAAAAAAAGTCACAAGAAATCTTAGAAGAGGGATGAGTGTAATTTATTAGAGCCTTATCCCTGGAGGAAAGGACTTTATGATGAATAGGAGATAAAGATTCATAAGTGGATTTAGAAATTTGAGGGGAGTCATAAAGAGATTTGTTCATCGCCAAGATTTCCTTATGAGGGGAATGAGAGTTGATAGAAGTAGAAGATGATTTAGTTGAAGTGAGATCATCATCACTACTAAATATAGCATTCACATTGAGAGATGGTCTTTTAGATGCTTTGGTGGGCTTAGAAATATTATATCCAAGTCCAAATGAATATTCATGCATGTTATGTTCTAAAGGAAATTTAATTCCTTGTTCATTTGTGCCACAACCATTTCCACTATAGCCACTCTTAGCCAAAATGTGAAAACCATGACCATAAAGATTAGCCATTTCAGAAAGAGAAGGTGGTTTTTCATAAGACAAAGAATCAAATTCTTTAGAATTAGAGGTGTGAGGAGAAGAAGTTTGAGAAGCGGCCACAAAATTATTGCTCATAGGTTCAAGTAAGACTGATTGATCTCTAGTTTCTTCCTTCTTTTTAACTTTAAGCTCTCTAGGAGGAACCCTATACTCACCTACAAAGGTGGGATTGAAATCAAGAGATCCCCAATCATCTTCTGCAAGAATCTTCTCAGGATCAAAAGCCTTTTCATGTGTAGATTCAAGTTGAGAAGAATCTTCTTCAGGAACTTCAGACTCATCCAAAGAATTTTGATTATCAGAGGGTGATGATTCATCCATAGGTATCTTGTTTAACGAGTCATCACTAGAAGAGGAAGGCTTAGAAGAACTCCCTTTGGAAGTAGATGTTTGCAAACAAGCTTGAAAATTAGTATCACCTATCAAGGTATATGTCTTATTATTATAAATAAATTTAACTTGTCTATGCAATGTAGAGGGGACAGCTTGCATACTGTGAATCCAAGGTCTCCCTAATAACAAGTTGTATGTTAGATTTCCCGACATAACATGGATAGGAGTAGGCAAAGTAATAGGTCCCACTGTGATGGGTAAGGTGATAATACCTAATGAAGACTTAGCCACATTATCAAAGCCTTGATTGGGATGAGAGTTAGGCTCAATAAGGGATGTATCCACATTCATCTTATGCAATAGATTAATGCTACACACATTAAGGCCAGAACCATTATCTACCAGTGTTCGTCTTATAGCAGTGTCATTTATGATAACCACAATCATCAAGGGATCATATTGATGTTGAATTTCACTAGTAGGCAACTCATCTTGAGTAAACACAATTTGAGCTTTAGGATTCATCACAGAGTTAACCAAAGACACTATATTACTAGATGTATTAGGTGGAGGAACATTCAAATCTTTCAAGGCATCTTGTAACATTCCATGATGAGCGGAAGAAGTTTGGATCAAATCCCAAAGGGATATCTTAGCAGGGGTAGCTTTAAGTTGTTCTATGAGATCATATTCCTTACCAAGAACTTGTGAAATACATGGAGCTTGCGGAAGAATTGGTTGAGGATTAGGAAGAGAAATTGGAGTAACAGGAGGAGGATTAGGCTGCCTATTATTTCTAGTATTATAGGTATGAGCAACCGCATTATAAATCTCTCTAGTCAGTTGCTTAGCATACTCATAAGGGCTCTTAGTAGAATAACCTCCTTGCACAGTAATAATAGGTTTCTTAGGAGTGCAAAAAGAATCATTAGCATAACCACCTTGAACCACTAAGATAGGCTTATTTAAAGGTTGAGAATTTTGAGAACGACAAGCACCTTGGAAAGTGAAGAGAGGTTTGTTAGGTGTTTCATTTACATGTATCAAATTGATTGAGGATGGTTTAGAGGAATGAACAAAAGTGTTGGAAGAATTATTGATATTCTTCTCTTGCATTAAAATCTTATCACGGATTAAATCAATTTTAGGAGAGACACAAGGGGTAGGCATTGATGTTCTAGTAGGAAAAGTAATACTAGGAAAGGTCATATCATCCTCTATCATCAAAGGATCTACATGGGGAATAAACTCTCTAGGAGAAGGATCAACATTACTCTCTAAAGTCTCACTTTTGAGAGGGAGATCTTTGAAAGAGATGTTAACCATCTTGCTTTGAACTAGGGTATCCTTATGAGTAGAACCAAGTTGAGGAGAAGGAGATGCTTTATTTTTAGAGGGAGAGTAATTGAGATTTAAGGAAGGTGAGAAACTATCAAGGGAGTTTTCAATCTTGATTTCATCCCCTTTGGCTAGGGTTCTCTCATGAGGTAGAGAATAATCTACACCTTCTTCTAATGGTTCATCCCAAATAGTGAAGTGGTTGAAAGGAATGTTTGAAGTATTGTCAATTTCGGGAGAGGAGATAACATTGTTTATTAATTCCTCATCATTAGGAGGGAGAGCATCAATAGATGTGTTAAACTCATCCTCTTTCCTCAAAATATGTTCAATATGATCTTTAGGGGAGAGAGAATTAAGGAAATTTCTTATTATTTCATCTTCTTTCTCTAAGGGATGCTTATGGGTAAGACAAACTTTAGGAGAAGGGTAAGCATTTATCATTAATTCATCATCTCTAGTGGGAATTTTGTTGGAAAAGGAAATGCCATCACTAGGGAATGTAGGGATCATGTCATCTTCTTGCACAAAAGGATCCTCATGAAGGGAGTGTTTTTTAGGAGGAACATGAACATATTTCTCCAAAGATTCATGCTTAGGAAGGAGATCTTTGAAAGAAGTGTTCATAACCTCTTGTTGCACTAACATGCCCCCATTGGAAGGACCAACTTTAGGAGAAAATAAGTCAATGTCCATCAATGCCTTTTCACTTAGAGGGGCATCATGTAGGGAAGGTGAAGTAACATTAAGAAAGGTGTTTATGATATCATTCTCTTCCTCTAGGATAGTTAAATAGGAAGGGCACATTTTAGGAGAATTATCAAGATCACTCTTAAAGTCTTCATCCTTAGAGCGTGGGAGAGTCTCAAAGGGATTGGTAGCAACTCTTTTAGGCACTAAAATGTTGTTATAGATGGGGGGAGGTTCTTTAGGAGAAGGAAAAATTGAAACAAGGGAAGCTAACCCATTATCACATCTATGAAATGAATGCATCATGACAACAATTTTCCTCTTTCAAATGATAACACATGCAAAATAGAAGGAAATGTTTAATTTTAACCAATGCAAGCACTTAGAATGTAGATTTAGAAAATTAAATTTATGATTCAAATGAGTTCCTAAATCAGATTTGAAATTAGTGATCCCAATTAAGCTATCCACAAGTTCATCTTTGAATTGAAAAATTAGGGTTTTAGCAAAAATTTCCTCTAAATTTTTGAATCTTGCAAGAAATTAGAACTTGTAAATACAAATTTGAATTTGAAATAGCATAAACACTCAAATTTGAAAGCATAAATCAGAATTAGAGAAGATTGGAGTTCACGTCGGGTTCACCAAAAATGTGTAGGGGAAAAAGTGACACTAAGCAAACATGCCCTAATCTCACTTTCAATCACACACTTGTGGAATACGAAAGAGCCTAGAGGTATCACACAATTGGTTACTTCTTTTTGTGGAAGAGAGAGCCATAGGATACCTATTAGGATTTCTATTCCTTTGTTGCAAATGATAGATAAAATGATGCAAGTTCAACTACTGGCCCTAGAGTGCAAGTATGAACTAGTAACAAGATTGCAAGATTGAGATTAAGTGATGAAAAGCTATAAACACAAGGATAAGAGGAGAATGAAGATGTGTACCTAGGGTTAAAATCTGAGTGGAAATGTTCAGGACGGGGGCGCATGCGCCACTGACCTAATTCTGCACCTGAAACTGCTCCTTTTGGCAACCTGAAAGCTGTCGAAAAGTGTTGAAAACTGCTGTTGTCTGAGGGACCAGGGCGCCTAGCGCCCCTGTCCTGTCAGGACCAAGGTGCCCCATGCCTCTGTCCTAGGTTTCTACTCTACAATTTGGTGTGTTGTCCAGTCTCAGTCTGCTCCCATCGGATCTGCAACTTGCAGCGTCCTTCGAATTTAGAAATCTGCACTTATGTCTGAAAAGGGTTGTAGGGCGGCTATATAGGGTTTTGCCTTAGTCAAACCCCCGCTTTGGTGTTTTCCACCTCCATGAATAGCCAAGTTGTATAGTAAAAGTTGTGTGTGTGCAAGATCCTAAAATGAAAGTAAGCAAGCTAGAGCAACCTAGAAAGTAAACCCTAATTGCTTGTAAATGATAATGTAAATGCTCTACATCAAGATGCAAAGTGATCTAAAGCATGAATACAAATGATATAATGAGGCTTATGCAAAGACATGAAAACAACATGAAATCATACCCAACTCCAAGGGAGGGGTACAAGCCAATCTTCAGTCGGTGATCCCCTATTGCTCTTCAATGTCTTAAAAGCCCTAAATGGATGAATGAAATTGATGAATGCTTGATGGATGGATGTTGAATGTTGTTGAAGTCTTCAAAGATCTGCTCTTTCGCTGCCTAAAAAGCCCTTGAAACCAAAAAATTCTGGATCCTTTCAAATGAAGAAAGAGAGCTCTTATATATGAAACCCTAGGTCTTAATTTCAACTTTTGGCCGACCTAGAGATTGAATCTCCCACCAATTTCTTGGGGTTAAGCTTTATTTTATGATTGGATTGCGCTCCTAAAATTTTGGGAAAAATGTCCGGGACCGTGTGCACTCCGGGCGCCATGGTCCCGACAACTTTTCACCAAATTTTTAGGGCTGTCGGATATGATGATTTTAGAGAGAATCCCGAAGTTACAGCTGATTTCAAGATGTTTTGACCCTCGAAATTGGGCCTTAAAGTTCAAAATAGGACCTAATTAGGGTTTTAGATTAAATGATGTATTGGAAGAATAAAATGAAAGGGGCACACTTTAATGAAAAGGGCCCAACTTTATGATATGGGAGATGATAAAATAGAACCTTAGACCTAATTAATTTAATTAATTAAGTGCTAAAGGGGAAATGCAATGCAAAATGCAAAATGCGCCAAGGCGGGTGCTAAACTAGGTGTGAAATTGTACCACTTTAGCAAGTGCATACAATTTACGACGCTAAAGGAAGAAAGGAAATATGATTATGGATAAGGGGTTTACCTTAGTTCAAATCCTGATTTAAGAATTAACCTTGAATGAAGTAATGAAAATATTGAAATAAATACTAAGTAAATATACCTTAGACCTACAAATATTGATAGAAGGATTGATCATGCAATGCTCTTTAAATGTACTCACAAATGTTGAATGTAATGGCATGACAAAGACATGAACATGAAATACATAATCACATACACATGCTTGCATGAATATTGATGTAACTTTTCTCCACAATGCTTAAGGATTAAATGTGGCCTTGAATATTTGAAAATGCTTGATGATGAATGCTTTATGAATGCATGAATATTATGGATAGATAAAGGATGTCAGAATGATAATAGGATGTCTTTATATAGTGTTCCCTAGGTAAATTAGTGATTATGCCAACCTCCAATGGTCAAGTGTAGCCACGAGGAGCAAATTCCATTGGGGAGATAAAGGGCTTTGCCCATTTCAAATTGGGGCTTTCTTAAGGGAGACCAGGGTGTTTTGGGGTGCCCTAGTCCAGACCTTGAGGCACTCCATGCCTTAGTCCTCCAACAAATAGAACCAACACAAAGTGAAATGGGGAATAGACCTCCAAGATGGGGTCCACTCAATGGTGTTCATGATATCAAGGTTGAAAACAGGAATCAAAATGAACCTAGAGAGGGGATGAAGATAGGACGCGCTAAAGTAGGAGCACAAACATGAGTTGTAAATTGGATCAGTTATAATTTACAATATTGCAACAGGAAACCTTTGTGTTCCTCCACCTTTTGATGTTTCTGGTGTTGTAGTTCTCTACTATAGTATTGTCAATATCAATTGATTCTATGTTCTACATCCATAGGTGTAGTAGAGGTCTTCATCATATTTTGAGTATGTTTGACTAGGTTGCATTACTAGTTCTATTTGATTAGAGTTTCAGACTTGAGAATTTTTGGTTCATGTTGTTGCATGTAGAGTTGAAGGTGATAATTTAGGATTGTTAGGAATTCATATCGACATGGTTTGATTCTTCACACATCTTCTTTTCATTCCAAATTGTTTTAGAGAAAGTGTTTTGGACCAACTATTTATACTCTACATGTTACATATAATTAGGCCAACCTAATTGATGTACCTTCTTTGTGCAGATGGTATATAAAGGAGGAGACCTTTTGTAGGATGATATATTTTGAATGAGAATTTGTGTATATCTTATGGTGTACGGTGTAAGTGTAAAGGTACACAATTACATATGAATAGTAATGAAATCAGTTTCAAATGTTTAGAACAGTGAACTATAATCAACATTTCAGAGGATGCACTTCTACTCAATCCAACAATAATTACTCTTTGTAATCTGATCTATTGTATCTTACCCTAAAGAAGTGATCTTCGGTGTTTTAAAAGTCCATTGTATCTTTCCCTAAGGTTGTGCACCTTAGGTTGCAAGTCTAAATCAGGAGCAGTGAGCTTCCTTGGCCTAGAGCCTAAAACTTTGTAATCCATTTTCATATAGTGAGATAGTTCTCATGTCATGGTTTTTCCCACATTGAATTTTCCACATAAAACCTTGGTGCCCTTGTGTGATTGATCTTTTTCTTTTATTTACTTTTGTACATGTGATAATTGGAATGAATGACAATTCAATAGTTAAGTTTGTTCAACACACCACAGGACTGAGAGGGAGGGATGAATCAATCTGGACCTTAAAATACTTTACTTATGATCTATAATAGTTAAAATCACAATTAACTTATTAGTGTAATTAGGAAACATGAAAGCACAAAGCACAACGAACACATGAATTCCAAATTTACATGGAAAAACCACTATGAGAATCAGACTCACAATATGAATAACTAATTACAATGTTTTAGGCTCAATGCCAAGGAGCTCACAACACCTGATAGGACTCACAATACTAAGGTGCTCAACCTTAGGGCAAGATACAAAGGTTTGTACAATCTGGCAAAAGGAACACACCTTCTTTTAATAGGTACAAGGAACAGATGAATTTAAATTTAAATGAACAAGATCACTTGATCATGAAATTATCCTTGAGCCATTGTGTCAAGCAACCAAAAACATGGCGAACACATTATCACACTGAAGATATCATCATCAAAGCTCTAACTTTCACACCAAATATACTTGCATACAATTCACATCCACTTCACACCAATTCACACACATTTCATACATCAATTCATATAGCCACACATCTATATATACAAGATCGTCCATTAAAAACCTGAACTAGGTTGGCGACAAATAGAGTAAACAATATTACATAAATTAGGCCACCAAAACCAATAAATCAAATGTGGTCCACTCCAGGAGATGAAGGGGACCTAAGCACATCACAACACATCCTCCAAAGATGATTCCAATGAATAGCACATGTTAGAACATCCACTAAAGTCGGAATTAAATGAAACGTATAGATAAGCAATAAAGCATGTTAAATTGTCGGCCCAAAAACATCCATCAATACAAAATGCACACTATGTATCTACTCACGCCACGATGAGACCCATATCAAGCTCCAATGCATATCTAGACCAAAAGAGTATGATCCAAATAAGATAAACCATATCAAATAGTCGAAAACCAAACCAAATAACAACACTAAATACAAAAAAACATAACTCCACTTTCTAATCAAATCAACACTAGAAAAATAAACTAGAACACTACACAAACTAAACAAACATTTCCTCCAAGCCACAACACTTGAATCCACATACCAAAGAACCACCAAGAATTATTTGAACTAGTTATGACAAACATCTCACTATTAGAAACAACAACTAATTATACCATCTTAGCAATAGAGGACCTATAAACCTAATAATGCAACAAACACAGATCATAAACATTATATCTAGGACTTCAAAACATAATCTTCACAATCTAAGGGAATGCAAAACATTCTTCCACTGGAACATTAAATACTCTTTCCTACATATAAATATTGTTTTCTAAATATTGAAACTTCCACTACACCAACTATCCATAAACACCTCATGTCACCACCAAACCACTCAACAATATTAGAACACTTACTTTTGGACCATCTACAACACATAAGTGACATCACTAAGTAGGTTTACATCAGTAACAACACAACTCAACTCAATTTTCCAACAAAGCTTTAATATATATTGATCCACCCTCCCCCCTCTCAGCATCCAGAAGTGTTCATCAATTATTATCAGAGCAAGGATCCTAAAAAAATAGTTAAACAATTGAGGTAGATCTTGGATTCAAACATAATTTTTGGATCTAAAGATTGGGATGCCATGGAATCACATGAATGGAATATTGATGCAGTTGTAGATCTTGGAGGAGAATTAAGACTATCTCTATTAGACCTAGAAGATTATAAAAAATGGTTTAAGAAAGAAGAAGAACCCGTTGTCCCACTAAAAAGACAAATTGATGAAGGAAACAAGACTGTTGATGATCTTGAAACAAAACTACATATCAAATTCAAAGATTACACTAATCTTCAAGAAAAAGTGGTCATGTTGAGGAAAGAATCGAAAGAAGCAAAAGAACAAATTGATAATAACTTTAAGCTCAAAGGCGACAATGATCTGCTTAGTGAAATGCTAAGCACTAAAAAACCATCTAAGGACCAAGGTGGTCTTAGTTTTGACAAAGGAGAAAGTTCTAAAACTCCCAACAAAGATGACAAGGGAAAGGGAAAGATCAAGGATGAATCCAAGAAGACTAATGAAGATTAAAAAGGTTTCATTCAGGTCTGGAACAAGAAAAACTTCAGGAAGCATCCTCCTTCTCAAACCAAGTATTCTCCATCTTTCAATGGTAAATGTATTACACGCAACAAGTTTGAACATAGATCTAGTGAATGTAGATGTCAAATTAGATCTCAATCATTTAATGGACAATGTTATGCTTGCAATAAGTTTGGACATAAGGCAAATGAATGTAGAAGTAGAATGATGTGGAATGGATATCTGAATACAAACTATGATAGAAATTTGTATTCTTTAAATGGATATTGTTATGCATTCAACCCTAAAAAAAATGTCAAAATTTTCTCATGCCTATATTTTTATGATTTGGTAGGTATTTTGGAGTTTTTTGGCATTTTGAGCATGATGGTGATGTCAAATTCACTTCACGATACCCAATTTTTGTTGGCCACTAAATTTTGCCTTTATTTTTGTGTCCTCAACAAAATTGACCCAAAACTTCAACTACTCATATTCTGACAAAACGCCAAACAATCTATAGGTTCAGGATGCTATGAACATGATGGCAACCTTCATTTAAGCCTAATGTGCACAAAAAAATCTCTCAAGGCTAGATCCCTTAATAATATGGACATTAACTTATCAAATATTCTCTAATACCATGTAGAAGTTGATGATCCAACTTTACAAGCCAATAATACTCTACAAGCACACCACTTGTCACATAGAGAAATCAAGCAATGATATTTTTGCTCAGCACAACCTGAGAATTTTGTATTAATTGCACAAAAAAATTTCAAGTGGTAAAGGGATTTTCCAACTATTGAAATGGTTGGAAGACAACAAGTAAAACTCTGATCTGATAACAACACTACATGCCAAGGCAGATCCTTTTCATTTTCTCTTATGCAATCACACTTGGCAGTTTTCCTCTTATTGGTCTGGCAAGTATCTCATCACTCGGATACACACACAACATTTGCCAACAACAATTAGATCGATAGCATAAACCCTAAACCCTAAGCATTTAGGTTTATAATAGAGGCAGTCCAATCCTAACCGTCCACACACTTTGCATAGAGAAATACAATCTTAAATAGATTACAAGACAATCTGCATCATTCATTCTTCACCGTATATGGGAATCAGTAACCCATCATGCTCTCTTCTCATACCGCCAAGAAGAATGTTCATTCTCGAGGTAGACTTTTAATGCAGTCGATCTTCTCATGCAAGATCCTCAAGAAAATCCTTCACGTGCACAAGGCTGATGTGGCACCTTGATCTCATTCACATCTCTTAGCTAACTCATCATAGGATGTCTTCGGTTGCATCGCACAAGCTGGATTGCCAAACCGGAAACACTAGAGCTGAGACTACCAACCGGTAGTCACACTTAGTGAAACCCTGACACCTGTTCAATACATATCTTCATACCGGTTCATTGTCTTCTTCCAATATGCATAGTGGTTCACTTTCACTTATTGACATCAAGGACAACATACATTATCATGATATCATCATGTCGGTTCATCATATGCCAACAATATCCAACAATCTCCCCCTTTGGTATTGATGGTAATACTCAGTGTAGCATTGCAACTGTAGACATCATATACCAGTGTATCTACATTAATAGATATCTTCTCCCCATACATTAGTTATCTTCTCCCCACAACTCATCAAATATCTTCTCCCCCTTTGACAACAATGCCAAAATGGAGGCACAAGCTTTTGTTATCTATTATGTTGCTCCCCTTATGGAGTAGCATCCTTCAACACATCAATCCTGAAATATTTGACATTGTAGTTCCTGACTGATGTGGAGCACACAACTCTAGTTGAATTCATGAAGGGGTAGAACCCCTAATTCACCTCTCAAATAGGTAAATATAGTCTTCAGTAAGGGCTTTGTAAATATGTCTGCTAACTGCTCCTTACTGGAAACCTATTGTAGTACAACCTCCTTATTCTAAACTTTCTCTCTCAAGAAGTGATACTTAAGCTCAATGTGCTTAGTTCTAGCATGCAATATCAGATTCTTGGAAATATTAATTGCACTTGTGTTGTCACAAAATATATTCACTGGTTCAAATACAGGTACTTTGAAACCTTCCAATACATGTTTCATCCAGATTGCTTGAGTGCAATTCATAAATGCTACCACATATTCTGCTTATTACTCGTCCATGATACTAATCTTCCAACGAGAAAGAACGCTCCACTGGTTGTGCTCTTCTGGTCATCCACATTACCTGCCCAATCGGCATCGGTATACACTTTGAGATTGAAGTCACCATTATATGGATACCACAATCCATACTCAACTATTCCTTTCAGATATCTAAGAATCCACTTGACTGCTACCAAGTGGGATTCTCTAGGACATTTCTAAAAATGAGCTACTATGCCCACTGCATGAGCAATATCTAGTCTGTTGTGTACCACATAGTGCAGCTTACCGACCATTGATTGGTACTCTTTCTCATTCGCCAACATTGAATTATCTTCCTTAGTCAGTTTATGACCGGTCACCATCAGTGTACCAACCGATTTACTCTCCTCCATGCCAAAGGTCTTCAATACCTCTTTGACATACTTGGACTGGGTAATAAAGATACCCTCTTTCATTTGTTGAAGTTGTAGACCAATGAATAATTTTATCTCCCTAATCAGAGACATCTCAAACTCTTTCTTCATTACATCTGCAAATGCATGTCTCATTTCATCATCTCCTTCAAAGATTATGTCATCTACAAATACTTCATAGATCAGAATCTAATCACCTTCAGACTTTAAGTAGATATTGCTATCTTCACTTGTTCTCTCAAATGCAATCTTCACAAGATGAGAGTGTAATCGTTCATACCATGCCCTTGGTGCTTGTTTTAATCCATATAGGGCCTTGTGTAATCTACACACCATGTCACTATCTTCTGATAGGGCAAACCCATCTAGTTGCTCTATATATACTTCCTCTTCAAGGATTCCATTCAAGAATGCAGACTTCACATCCATTTGATATACCTTGAATCCCTTAAATGTTGCAAATGCAAGTAACATTCGAACACCTTCTATTCTAGCCATAGGAGCAAAGGTTTCTCCATAGTCTTCTCCCTCTTCCTGAGTGTATCCCTTGCATACAAGCCTAGCCTTGTTCCTTATAACTATACCTTCTTCACTTAGTTTATTTTTGAAGACCCATTTGGTACCAATGACATTCTTGTGTTCAGATTTGGGTACCAAAGACCATGTTGTATTCTTTTCAATCTGATCTAGCTCCTCTTCCATTGCCTTCGTCCAATCTTCATTTGTAAGCACCTCTTTAATAGTCTTAGGCTCCAATTCTGAGATCATGCAAGAGTTCTCCTTCACCTTTCTTCTCATGAGTATCCTTGCATCTTTATATCCTATGATCTACTTCAGATCATGATGTAATTTCACATATCTAGGAATGACTCTAGCTGTTTCTTCTTGCTTTTCCTCTTCTCCTTCTTCTCCATCTTCTTCTTCTTCTACCGCAGCTTCTAC
Organism: Cryptomeria japonica; assembly: GCF_030272615.1. Classification (NCBI taxonomy): domain Eukaryota; kingdom Viridiplantae; phylum Streptophyta; class Pinopsida; order Cupressales; family Cupressaceae; genus Cryptomeria; species Cryptomeria japonica. The sequence goes on from NC_081406.1 coordinate 24,488,555, forward strand.
CGGTATAGGAACACTGCGATCTTTGCTTGTTTCTTTTGTAAATAGTTCCCAGAAAGCTATTTTCAGTTCACCTTCCACTTGCTCGCTGCCGGCTCCCTCAGATTTCTCAGGAGATTCATCAACCTTGACATTGATGCTCTCAACAATCTTCTGAGTTTTGTTATTATAGCACTTGAGGGCTTTGCTCTTAGTGGAATATCCTAGAAATATTTCTTCATCACAATTAGCATCAAATTTTCTCAAATGCTCACCTCCCTTGATATAGCACTTACTCCCAAATACCTTAAAGTAACTCACGGTGGGAGTCTTCCCGGTCCAGTACTCATAAGGGGTTTTATCTTTTCCTTTCTTGATAAGTACCCAGTTCATTGTATAGACTGGAGTGCTCACCGCTTCTCTCCAAAAAGTGTGAGCAACCTTTCCTTGGATCAGCATTGTTCTTGCCGCTTCAACTATAGTCTCGTTATTCCTTTTTGTTATGCCATTCTGTTGTGGTGTCTTAGGGGCAGACAATTGCCTCTTGATGTCATTCTCTTCATAGTACTTGGTGAATTCATTAGAATTGAATTCTCCTCCTTGATCAGTTCTTAGGCACTTTATCCTTTGGCCACTTTCCTTTTCTACTAATGCTCTGAAGGCTTTGAATTTTCCAAATGCTTCAGACTTGTCTTTCAAGAATGTGACCCACATCATTCTTGAGTAGTCATCAATAAGAATCATAAAATACCTATCTCCCTGAATACTTCTAGTTTTCATAGGACCACACAAATCAGTATGCACAAGATCAAGTAAATTATCTACTGAAAAAGACTTACCTTTAAAAGTTGAGGAAGACATCTTCCCAAGTTGACATTCTCTGCACAAAGAATTCTCAGGTTTGTTTAGCAAAGGCAATCCTCTTACTGCCTTGATTTTACCAGCTTTAACAATATTGTCAAAGTTCATATGATAGGGTCTCCTATGCCATATCCAACTATCATCAAACTTAGCCATTAGAAACTGACTAATCTTGGCATTCAACTGAAATAGGTTACCTCTGGTCTACTTACCGGTGGCAATAAGTTCACCACTCTTTCCAATTATATTGCAGATTCCACCTTTGAACTTCAGAGTGAGTCCTTTGTTATTCAGCTGAGCAACACTTAAAAGGTTATGCTTCAGAGCTTCTACCCAGTAGACATCATCTGCACTGCTGTTTCCATTCAGTGAGATGGATCCTTTGCCTTTTACCAAGCATGATGCATCGTTGCCAAACTAGAAAACACCTCCATCATATTCTTTCAGAGATAGAAACTTTCTTTGGTCACCAGTCATGTGGTGAGAACACCCACTATCTATAATCCACTCATTGGAGTTGTCAATGCGAGAGACAAGGGATTTCTTGTCAGACACTTCTTCCTTTACAGCTACAAACACTATATCTTCACTCTCTTCATCCTCTGATTCTTCATCAGTAACACCTTCATCGACAAAAACAAGACAATTTCTTCTACTTCCCTCTTTATACTTTCTAAACCTCTCTGGTTTATCCTTATTATCACTGTTAGGGCAATTAACAGCTATATGTCCTATCTTGTTGCAGGAGAAACATTTTAAAGGAAGCTTACCTCTATATTTACCAGTTCCTTTCGGAAGTGTTTTAGCAAGAAGAGCTTCAAACTCCATCATAATCTCTTCATCATCCATATCTTTGCATTATCTGGATTCATAACTGGTACTAGTTTCTTTTCCTTTTCTAGATGATGCAGCAGGTGCTCTAAAAGTTGACTCAGTCTTCTGAACACTGCCTTCATAGCTATTTAACTTATATGCAAACAAATTTTCAATGATAGAGTCTAAGGATACCTTGGTTTTATCAATAGACCTTAGTTCCTGGATAGCAACAACTCTGATTGCATAGATTGGTAACAATGATTTCAAGACTTTACTAACAACGGTGGCATCCTCAATCATTCCACCAATGCTTGTGATATCTCCAACCATAGTCTTAATCCTAATGCCATATTGCTGAATGGTCTCTCCTTCAACCATCCTCATGTCTTCAAATTTGTCTCTAAGGCTCTCTTCCTTAGCTTGCTTTACATGCTCATCACCACCATAAATGGTTTCCAGTGTGTCCCATACATCCTTAGGAGTGTCCTTGTCTTCTACATCAATAAAGTCAATACCTGGCAAGCTGCTGATAAGGGCTTCCATGACTTGCCCATTTTCCTGAATCTCTCTCTTCTGATCGTCGGTCAGAGTGCCAGTGGGAATCACATAGGCATTCTCAACATAGCTCTAGTGTTTAGCACCCATACTCTTGATGTAAATCTTCATTATGTCCTTCCATACCTTGAAGTTATCTCTATTGAACTTAGGACCTTCCCTCTTCATCATTACAATAGGATCTTTTACCTCAAGTGATTAAGCTTATATCACCGAGGACCTGGAGTTGCTCTGATACCAAATGATGAATAATGATGAACAACAAATACCCTAATCGGTATTGAGAGGGGGGTGTGAATCAGTATAGACAAAAACTTTCTCAACAACTTATCAAGTTAAAACAATACCAATCAGTTGTCTTCATCACTGAACTTAACCATGGCAATACCGGTTAAACACAGTAAGACTTCAGACAACATAAACTGATAAGTCTGATCACTTCAAATACATTCAATACATGATAACAACTTCACCCATAAACATATGCATGTGGTATACCAGTAATACCATAACCTATTAGCTCTGCATGCATAATCACTAAAACATGGAATACTTAATCATCACATGAAAAATGCACAACTCATGACACATAGATTTTTCACGTGGAAACCCAAATGGGAAAAACCACGGTGGGGATGAATACCCACAAGCTTGTTTTGAACTCTTTTGAAGCTCAATCTGTTAGGAGCCTAGTCCGGTTAAAGACTTTACAATAAGGTTCTATTAGGAACCGACCCTATTAAAGATTACTAAGTTAAGGGATTGCTATATACCCTGTTAAAGGATACCTCACTAGAAGATTTGAAGAACTCAATGATCTTGAGTCACCCGGTTAAAGGGTTTACAATAAGCCAGTTAAAGCTACCCGGTAAAGGGATTTTCCAACTATTGAAATGGTTAGAAGACAACAGGTAAAATTCTAATTTGATAACAACACTACATGCCAAGGCAGATCCTTTTCATTTCCTCCCTTCTGCAATCATACTCTGTAGTTTTTCTCTTACTGGTCTGGAAAGTATCTCATCACTCAAATACACACACAACATTTTCCAACAACAAACAATAATAAACATGATCGACCTTATAGACAACAATTAGATCGGTAGCATAAACCCTAAACCCTAAGCATTTAGGTTTACAATATAGGCGGTCCAATCCTGACCGTCCAAACACTTTGCATAGAGCAATACTGGTGCAGGAGCACCTTCACAATTTTGGCTTGTTTGATCCTGATGGGATCATGAATTGAATAAAGGACTATTCTAAGATTCCAAGTGTTTGTTTTAGGTTTCATTATAGTTTAAGTTTATCTTAGAGTGGTTTAGATAGTTTTTCTCAAGTTTTCTTTCCAGTTTTGGCCCATAGTGCCTTGTAAGCCAAAAATGGCATTATAGTGAAAATATGCTAAAAACATTGTAACAAGCCTAGAAAGGAATTGGAGTAGGTGTATTTATTTATTTGACACCATCTCAAATGGTTAGGTGGAAGATATTTGTCTTGTAGGCCAAAAAGGCACTAAGAGTCAAAAATTGCTAAAGTTGTCAAGCAACATTTTGACAAAAAGTGGGAAAAGATGTAAAATCACTCTACAAGGTAGTTATGGATGCCATAATGGTTGGAATGGTTTGAGTGTTCCTATATAAGGACACTTCAAACATTGTAAATGGTTTGGCTTTGTATTGGCAAGAGAAAGTTATTAAATATGACTGTATTTCATGCTTTTTAAGCTTAATCTGTTGTAATAGTCCATACAAAGCACTATTTCCATACTATTCTTTCATGGGAGTTTGTGTCATGGTTTTATGAATGTTTTTCATTCTTTGTGTTAGGGTTTTTACTATGTTTTGGTTTATCAAAAAAAATCTTTTAGTTTTTGCCAGTTCGCTGCCCTGAACCGGGGTTTTGAAGAAAATGGGTTGAAACACTTGGTCTCCATGGGTAACTAATAGGGAGATTGTCCAGAAAGTTCTCAAAAGGGCTAATTGGCTCAAAATTTCAATTTTCTACCCAAAAACATGTTTGATTCTGCTATTTTGTGTTTACAATATCAGTCTTGATGGTTATAGTGTCAAGTACTTCCAGTGTCACCTTCCTAACAAACTCCCCTTAAGGTGTTGGCTCATACCCATGCTCAAATCTACTCAATTTTCTTACTCCACCCATCTACACACCCTCAACCTATTCTCTTAGGCATTCCACCCTCTATTTCTAAGATCTTTAGGAATCATTTGCAAGGACAAGTAAGGGCAGCAAAGTTTTCTTCAAAGTTTGTTACTCACAATTTGGTTTTAGGCTCATAGTCCTTCCTTAGCTACTCAAACTCCAACCAAGGGTCAAAAACCTCCAAAAGGGGTTGCACACTTCCCAAGGCTCCAAATATCACTTGTTGACTATTTGTTAATGTTCTTGCAAAGTTTCACTAGCCCTTAACTCCTCCTTACAATCGGGTTTGGGCATTCTTTCAAAAACTATCATTTTTGTGTGTTATGCAACAAAGGGCTAATAGCCCGTGGAGGCCTAATTGGCCATATTTTTCTCATGCTTCCCAATGATGGGAATTTCCTCCCTCAATAATTTTTTGTATGATGTCTTAGGGGTGTATGCTCAAAGATTTTCAAGGTTTAGTCCACTGTTAGTGCAGATTTAGGACTGTCCACCTTTTGTGGCATATTTGGAGGGTTTGATAGGGGTTTGAAGTGAAACCACATTATGCTCCTCTTCAAGTTCTTGGACCTTCATGAGACCTCTATCATATCTCTAACATGCTTCCCCTGCCTCTGCCATGCAAGCATAATGCCAAACACTTGGCAAGCAACTGAAAAATCAGAAAACTGTCATTGTGACAGTCAAATCACTGCCCTTTTACCAGTCAACAAACATTGCACTTTAGGACCTGAAAATTGAAGAGTTTTGAATTGGAAAAACACCTCAATGAGGTATTAAAACATATCTTTATCTCCTATTACAATTCCTTCTCAATTACAAGGCTTAGATGATGCTTTTGAAGCATTCCATAAGCAAATTTACAACAAAATTCAGAAAAACAATGAACACACTGTTGTGTTTGCAAACTAAAAATGTCTACTCAATACATACTGCTCAAACACACCAAGGAGACTCTCAACTCCCTTGGGGACATAACCATGCCTTTTCTACACTCTGTTTACTCATTCCCATTGTTTTTGTGTGCAAATTTTGAGTATTAATCATGAACTAGCTGAGTTGCTCCAACTTGCCTTGTTCTCACTCATATGCATCTTCAAAACACTTCTCTGGCACAAAAATAAATTTATGTACACTATATACACATGAATCAACTTGGAAAACTCCATTGGAGGGATCCCAAACCTGGATCAACCAAGTTGATGCATTTTAAAACCCCAAGTCCTTGTCAGGACAACAACTACACAGAAAGCAAATTATTTTATACAACCGCCTTGCAAATGAAAAACCAATGAAACAATTACATGGGGAGCTTTATAATATCAACATTTCTATTTCCAACAAGGTATAGTATGGATTTGCACAGCTACAGTATGGATTGTTTTGCAAAGGAAAAGAAAAACCAGTCAATAAAGCCAAAATTTCATGGTTTTATTCAAAAGCTCTTGCCTATACACTTTCCAACCCTTTTCAAGGAAAATGGAGGCCTTATATAGTTTCTCTAGTTGGTTTTCAATCCCTAGTATGGACATGAGGCTTTCATAACTTCATTTTGCAAGAAAATGACACTTTTGACAACTTTTCAAGCCAAAATGACAACTTTTCTTGCTCAAAAAGGCATTTTGACAATCTATCAATATCAACTTGTCTAAACAACTTAGACATGCTTAAAAACACTTAACAAACATGTTTCAATTCTCTTGAAGGCATTAGAAGACCTTTTGGCAATTTTGCACATTTTTGCTAAAAATTGTCAACTCGAGGCCTAAAAGGCAAAACTTGATCTCTAGAGCCCAAAATGAGATAAAAACCACTCAACATGACACAAAAAAACCTAAAACAACATAATCAACCTAACACAATACTTTACAAACATAAAAGCATTAAATACTCAAAAATGGGAGTTTTACTCAACTAGGTGCTCCTGCACCATACTCCCCCAAAGACAAAGAAGTCATGTGACTCCTTAAGGCAGCAAAGAAGAAGGTATGCCAACTTTCTAAAAGTCAGCTTCAGGTATCCATGTGGACTCTGAGATAGGATGCTCCTTCCATTTGATGAGATGCTCCATGTAGGTGTGATTCCTTGTCTTTTTGAGAATTATGGAGTCTAGAACCTGTTCTGCTTGGGGAAAAGAAAGAGAAGAGAGAGATAGATCAGAAAGGGATTGAGAAACATCTAAAACTCTTTGAATCTCCTCAGGTGGTTTTCCTTTGAAAGCAATTAGATTTGCAACATTAAAAATGGGGGACAAAGAAACATTAGTAGGCAAATCAACTTTGTAAGCATTAGACCCATACTTAGCCAAGATCTTGCAAGGGCCTATCCTCCTCATCTGAAGTTTGCTTTGAACTCCCTTTTGTAGCCTTTCCTCGTTCAAATGAACCATCACATAATCACCTATGGAGAACTGAAAATCTCTCTTTGCAGCATCCACTCTTGCCTTCACTTTTTGGGAGGCATCTTGGAGAGCTTGTCTCACTTGCTCATGAACCTCCTTCATGGAGTGAACCATTTCATCTATTGTTCCACTCTTATGCTACAAGTTAGTGATATCCCTCAACTCCATTACACCCCTTGGATGCATACCATAAACAACTTCAAATGGACTTTTACCTGTAGACCGGTTAACACTGTCATTGTAGGCATACTCTACTTGATGAATGAGTTGATCCCAAATCTGTCCATATTCCTTGTTTCCAAGAGACCTGTTCACAACTTCAGTTTGGCCATCAGTTTGTGGATGATAAGCTAAACCAAAAGAGAGATTAGTACCCAATCTCTTCCACAATGTTTTCTAGAAATGACCAAGAAACTTAACATCCCTATCTGAAACAATGCTAGTAGGCAATCCATGTATTCTAACAACTTCCTTGAAAAATAAATAAGCAATATGACTTGCATCATGTGTTGTTTTACAAGAAATAAAATGAGCCATTTTTCTAAATCTGTCAACAACTACCAAAATGCTATCAAATCCTGCTTGAGTTCTAGGTAATCCTACCACAAAATCCATACTAGTGCAATCCCAAGGCCTATGTGGAATGGGAAGAGGTTGATATAAACCAGCATTAGAGGAATTAACTTTGGCTTTCTGACATACCAAGCACTGCTCAACATACCTCCTAATGTCTCTCTGCATCTTAGGCCAATAATAGAACCTTTGAACCAGCTCTAAGGTCTTATTGAGACCGAAATGTCCACTTAAGCACCCATTGTGCTTCTCTTGAATGAGGTTCTCTCTCATAGAACCCTTTGGAACACACAACTGTCCACCCCTGAATAACAAACCATCCTGCAAAGTGAAATCATCATATGCACCATGGAAATTATTCTTAAAATCTTTACAAACTTTATAAGCTTCAGCAAAATCATCATCAGTAGGATACATGTCCCTGAAACTATCAATACCAATGCTCTAAACTTGAATCTCATGAATAATTAACAACCTTCTACTCAAAGAATCTGCTACTTTATTCAACTGACCCTTCTTATGCTTAAGAGTAAAAGTGTAAGCTTGTAAATATTCTACCCATTTAACATGCCTATGATTTAGTTTATCCTGTGAGTTCAAGAAATTGAGTGCCTGATTATCTGTGTAAACAACAAATTTCTTAGGAAGAAGATAGTGTCTCCATTTCCTAAGTGCTTGTACTAATGCATAGAGTTATAAATCATAGGAAGAGTACTTTTTATTTGCATCATTCAACTTTTCACTAAAGAATGCAACTGGTCTATTTTCTTGACTTAAAACAGCTCCTACAACAATATTACTAGCATCACATTCAATAGTAAAAAGCTTATCAAAACTAGGTAAAATGAGCATTGGTTGAGTAGCTACTTTAGTTTTCAATAACTCAAACCCTTTATTGGCTGTACTTGTCCACTGAAATTTTACCTTTCACCCCCTTTGATGGTGTCTAACATTGGAGCACAAATCTCGCTAAATCCCCTAATGAACTTTCTGTAAAACTATGCCAAACCATGGAAGCTTCTAACATCACTGGCTATCTTAGAAGTTTGCCAACTGGTTATTGCTGCAACTTTAGATTGATCCATTTTCAGATTGCCTCCCGATACAACAAAACCAAGATAGACCAATTCTTGCTGCATGAAATCACATTTTTCTAGATTTATGGTTAGTTGTTCATCAGATAACTTTCTCAAAACAATGGCTAAATGTTTTAGATGCTCTTCTTTGGTCTTACTAAAAATGAGTATATCATCTAAATACCCAACAACCAATTTGCCTATGAAATCATGTAAAACTTCATTCATGAGTCTCATGAATGTGCTAGGAGCATTTGAGAGTCTAAATGGCATGACAAGCCACTCATAAAGACCCTCATTTGTTTTGAAAGTTGTCTTCCACTCATCCCCCTCTTTGATTCTTATCTGATGGTAACCACTCTTCAAATCAATCTTACTGAAATACTGTGCACCCCCCAAAAAATCCATAAAGTCCTCTATCCTGGGTATGGGGAATCTGTATCTGATGGTGATCTTGTTTATGGCTCTGGAATCTATACAAAGTCTCCATGTTCCACCCTTCTTAAGTGCCAACACTGTAGGTACTGGACAAGGACTAATGCTTTTCCTAATCAGCCCTTGGTCCAAGAGTTCTTGTATTTGTCTTGCTATCTCTTTATTTTGTTTAGGGGTCATCTTATAGGCTGCCTTATTGGTCAAAGAGGCTCCAGGCATGAAGTCAATCTGATGGCTAATGGCTCTAGGAGGTGGTAAGGTTGTAGGTGTACCATCACTGATTATTTGTTTGAAGTTATCAAGGATTTGTTACACCTCACATGGTATCTCAACTTTCTTTTCTACTTTTTCTTCCTTGGGTTTCACTATGAGTGCAAATCCTACTCCTTCACCTTCTTCTAGTGTTTTTATTAACTCTTTCTCATTCACTAACAAGATGTTAGGTACTTTATTGCTGCTCTCTCCTTCTTCAATGAGGGATTGAATCTAACAGCTTACTCCATCTTTCTTAAATGAATAGGAGTTTCTTTCCCCATCATGTTGTGCTTTTCGATCAAACTACCAGGGTCTACCCAACAATAGGTGGCAAGCATCTATAGGAAGGATGTCACATAGGATCCTACCTACATATCCACCTATGTGGAAATCTACCCAGGCTTGCTCATTTACCAACACATGTTGTCCCTTATTCAACCATGTGACTTTGTATGGCTCCTTGTGTTGTATCCTAGGTAGTTTCAATTTGCTTACTGCTTCCTCTGATATGATGTTATCTGTGGATCCTGAATCTATGATCACCTTACACACCTTTCCCATGATTTTACACTTAATCCTGAACAATGCTCTTCTTTGTGAGACCTCTATACTATGTGGCTTCTTCATTAACACTCTCTTGACCATTAAACTCTCACCATCTTCTGAATCTAGGTTGTTCAATGCTGAAGTTCTGGTATTTCCTCCATCTTCTTAAACATAGTTTACTCTCTTTTCACCACCATAGGATGAACTAGGCTTCTTTGGGCATCTATAGGTAGGGTGGCCCAACTTTTGGCAGTTATAGCACTTCATGGTTGAGAAGTAGGATCCTCTCCCTGGTCCATTAGATCTACCTCTACTCGGGTTCCTTGATCCCCTACCCCTATAGTTGGGTTTTCTCTGAGAATTCCCACTTTGCTCAATAAGTTTAGACTCTCCCTGGGATCGTTGATCTATGCTCCTTCCCCCAAAACTGCCTCTATGGCCTCTACCATCTCTTCCCCTACCTCTTCCTCTATTTTTTTGTTCTTGCTTTCTCCTACTTTTCTCTTCCACTTTAAGTGCCAATTGATAGCACTTGTGTATTGTTTGTGGGCATAACAAGCTCATCTCTTCCTGGATGTTCCATCTTAACCCATTCAATTACCTTGCCACTTTTATGCTCTCATCCTCTACTACTCTAGATCTCATGCACAACTTTTGAAACTCTTCAGTGTAGCTACTGACATCTAGGTCTTTTTGTCTCAAGTTTTGTCTTTTCTTGTGAAGTTGTATCTCATAGTCTTCAGGAAGGTAGGTCTCTTTGATTTTGGCTACCATTGCTTTCCAGGTGGCTATTGGTTGTTTACCTTCTTTCACCATTTCCTCTTTGATTAACTTCCACCAAGTTAAGGTTGCCCCTCTCAGCCTTGATTTTGCCACCTTAACCTTCTGTGCTTCGGTTATCCCATCACACTCAAAATGGTTCTCTAGACCTTCAATCCACTCTATTAGAGCATCTAGATCCATCTTTCAAATGAAATGGCCACTCCTTCTAAGGTCTTACCACTCATGGCTCTCAAGGCTTTCAAGAATTGTTCTTTCTCAATGACAGGGTCAAGTATTCAGACCTCATCTTCTATGGCCACCATTTTACCCTTATCTTGGACCCCCTCAATTTTGACTTCTACTTCAGCTAGTTTTATTGCTATTTGTTCCAACCTTTCTCTGAGTTCCCTATTTTCCTCTTCTCGGTCTTCAACCTTCTTATCTAATTCTGCATTAGTCACCATGTTTTCCTAATGTTCCTTTCCTCCTGAATCTTTTGTTGGCTCTGATACCACTATGATAGGGAGATTGTCCAGAAAGTGCTCAAAAGGGCTAATTTGCTCAAAATTTCAATTTGCTACCCAAAAACATGTTTCAGTCTGCTACTTTGTGTTTACAATATCAGTCTTGATGGTTATAGTGTCAAGTACTTCCAGTGTCACCTTCCTAACAAACTCCCCTTAAGGTGTTGGCTCATACCCATGCTCAAATCTACTCAAGTTTCTTACTCCGCCCATCTACACACCCTCAATCTTTGTTCTTAGGAATTCCACCCTCTATTTCTGAGAGCTTTAGCAATCATTTGCAAGGACAAGTAAGGGCAGCAAAGTTTTCTTCAAAGTTTGTTACTCACAACTTGGTTTTAGGCTCATAGTCCTTCCTTAGCTACTCAACCTCCAACCAAGGGTCAAAAACCTCCAAAAGGGTTTGCACACTACCCAAGGCTCCAAATATCACTTGTTGACTATTTTTTAATGTTCTTTCAAAGTTTCACTAGCCCCCAACTCCTCCTTACAATCGGGTTTGGGCATTCTTTCAAAAACTATCATTTTTGTGTGTTATGCAACAAAGGGCTAGTAGCCTGTGGAGGCCTAATTGGCCATATTTTTCTCATTCTGCCCAATGATGGGAATTTACTGCCTCAATATTATTTTGGATGGTTTCTTAGGGGTGTATTCTCAAATATTTTCAAGGTTTAGTCCACTGTTAGTGCAGATTTAGGACTGTCCACCTTTTGTGGCATATTTGGAGGGTTTGATAGGGGTTTGAAGTGAAACCACAGGGTTTGCATCCTTATGCTCCTCTTCAAGTGCCTAGACCTTCATGAGACCTCTATCATATCTCTAACATGCATCCCCTTCCTTTTCCATGCAAGCATAATGCCAAACACTTGGCAAGCAATTGAAAAATTAGAAAACTGTCACTATGACAGTCAAATCACTGCCCTTTTACCAGTCAGCAAACATTGCACTTTAGGACCTACAAAATGAAGAGTTTTGAATTGTACAAACACCTCAATGAGGTCTTAAAACATATATTTATCTCCTATTACAATTCCTTCTTAGTTACAAGGCTTGGATGATGCTTTTGAAGCATTCCATAAGCAAATTTACATCAAAATTCAGAAAAATAGTGAACACACTATTTTGTTTGCAAACTGAAAATGTCTACTCAGTACATACTACTCAAACACACCAAGGAGACTCTCAACTCCCTTTGGGACATAACCATGCCTCTACCACACTCTGTTTACTCATTCCCATTATTTTTGGGTGCAAGTTTTGAGTATTAATCATGAACTAGCCGAGTTGCTCTAACTTGCCTAGTTCTCACTCAAATGCAACTTCAAAACACTTCTCTGGCACAAAAAGAAATTTATGTACACTATATACACATGAATAAACTTGGCAAAAATCCATTGGAGGGATCCCAAACCTGGATCAACCAAGTTGATGCATTTTAAAACCCTAAGTCCTTGTCAGGACAACAACTACATAGAAAGCAAATTATTTTATACAACCACATTGCAAATGAAAAACCAATGAAACAATTACATGGGGAGATTTATAATATCAACATTTCTATTTCCAACAAGGTATAGTATGGATTTGCACAGCTACAGTATGGACTATTTTGCAAAGGGAAAGAAAAACCAGTCAATAAAGCCAAAATTTCATGGCTTTATTCAAAAGCTCTTGCCTATACACTTTCTAACCCTTTTCAAGGAAAATGGAGGCCTTATATAGTTTCTCCAGTTGGTTTTCAATCCGTAGTATGGACATGAGGCTTTCATAACTTCATTTTGCAAGAAAATGACACTTTTGAGAACTTTTCAAGCCAAAATGACAACTTTTCTTGCTCAAAAAGGCATTTTGACAATCTAGCCTTATCAACTTGTCTAAACAACTTAGACATGCTTAAAAACACTTAACAAACATGTTTCAATGCCTTTGAAGGCATTAGAAGACCGTTTTGGCAATTTTGCACATTTTTGCCAAAAATTGTCAACTTAAGGCCTAAAAGCCAAAACTTGATCTCTAGAGCCCAAAATAAGATCAAAACCACTCAACATGACACAAAACAACCTAAAACAACATAATCAACCTAACACAAGACTTTACAAACATAAAAGCATTAAATACTCAAAAATGGGAGTTTTACTCAACTAGGTGCTCCTACACCAATAACCAAGAAAAAATGAACCTTAGAGACCAAGTTGGACCTTTGTAAATATTGTATTTTAAGGTTTTGCTGTCAGACATGGTGGAAAAGATGAGTTTGAGCACTTATTAGGCAAGTTGTCTAACTTGGCTAATATTCTTCCTAAATGCTCAAAATTTGGATTCTAAGCACCTAGTGTTGAAACAAACATGGATAGAGGTCTGCACCTATCCTAGAAGTATTTTGAAGGAGTTGGAACTTCAAACTTTACTTTTTTTGCATTGTTATTTGTCATAGTTTGTGAAGGACAGCGAACTCCCTGTTTTGGGAAATATATTGGTTTTTGGCACCAAGATTGTCTTTGAAACCTTCTATGCATGAAGACTTCACCATACTTTATCAAGGCAAAGTTAACTTGTTGTTAAAAGGTTTATATATGATTTGGTGCAGGAATTTTAGAAGTTCTAACCCTCCATTGTACAAAAATAACAGTGAAAAGTCAGAAAAATAGTGAAAATGATTGTTTTTGTTATCTTTTACAGCTAGTGTGCCAAGTGTTTGGCAAAATGACAAGTGGAAATTGTTTGAACAGTGATCTCCAAGGTGTGCTAGAATCCCTTAGTCAGTTTTAAGCCTTGGTTTGTGAAGGATTTGTGTATCTACCAATGCAAGCTTGAAAACCCTCTTGAAACCTTACCTTTATGGCTATAAATGTGGACAGACACTATTCAACTATCCCAAGGCTTAAAAATTAAAAAATATATGAGCTAGGACCTCAAATATACTATCCCAATCAAGAACCAAGGTTACTTTGTCCATCACAGCATTGAGTGAGCAAATTTCACCTAAATTAGGCCTACTCGGCTAGTAGCCCTTTTTAGCCCTGTTTTGCAAAAAGTGTGAACCTGATTGGTGCAAGGTTGAATGGTTTTGAAGAACCATTGGAATCCATTTGAAAACACTCAAGGAAACCTCCTAACACCTCAGTATGATCATAGTTTCTATATTTGGGGTTTAGACCTATAGTAAGGGTTTGAGCAAGTGTATGAATAAATGATAGGAAGAGCTCAAGGAGGAAGTTTTGGGTTGAGTGAAGCTTGTGAACATTGAAAATGGGCCTTATCAAGAAAACCAAAACCTTTCCTCTCTCATTTGAAGGAGTCTCTTAACAAGAAGATTATACTTAGCTTTAATTGGCCCTCCTGTGGATTTCTCCCTATCAAATTGGTATCAGAGCAAGGAAGTAGATCCTTGCAGTTAGTTGTGAGTTGTGATAGTTCAAGAAAGAAGTTCCTAACAACATGGAGAGTAGATATGATCCAAGACAAGCCATTTTCAGAAAAAGTGCAAATGCAAGGGTAAAGTATGTAAGGTTCATTTCAATATTGGGTTGATGTTTTAGAGAAGTTTGTTGTTCGTTTCAATATTGGTCCTTACTATGAGATGGTAGAATGTGATATTTTGCCCTTGAGAGATTTCCATTTGATTTTGGGAAGAGTATTGCAATATGACAATTACACTATGTATGATGCTTATAGGAATGTTTATCATTTCTCTAAGGATGGCATAAATTTTACCTTGAACTCTATGAGGGAAGAAGATGATCCTACATGGCATATAACAAGAAGTCTAGGATTGGTTGAGAGAATAGCTTTCCCTGAGCATAAGAATCACCAGGAGGAAGATGTTGAAGAAGCAGATGGTGCAGCAGTACACAATGGAAGTTTAGTGGAAGAAGTGACCCCAAGTACCATAGAAGGTGAAGTTGAAGAGGTAGACAATCCATTCAGTAACTTTGAGCAGCAGAAGCATGCTGAAGAGAAGAGTGAGCAGCAAAGAGTTGAAGAGGAACCTTATGGCAAAGGTTCTTGAGGATGAGAAATGGATAGAGACCAATGTGGCTAAAACACATAATCTTTATCCTGATGATGGAGTTGTTGAGCAGATTGGACAAGAAGAAGACATGGTACAAGGGTCACATGCACTTGAGAAGCCTATTGGCAGGCCGAATATAGAGATAGTTGTTACTGATCCATATGTTGCTACAGAGGTCTACATGCATGAACACTATTAGATTTGTATTAGTCTTTATGAAGGTGTCATGACCTTTATGGGAGCAATGCTCTATACTAGGAAAATGCATGACACGGAGCACATCTATTGGTCCCCACAAATGAGCACTTCTCCTCACTTTGAGATAAAGTTCATTGAGATTTCTCATATCTATTCATGAAATTGTTCTTGGACTGAGAGTTTACTAGAATGTCAATTGATGGTGTCCTTTATACCTTGTGAGCAGCTACAACTATGGTGGATGTTGATTTTTGCACCAAGGCCTAGAGTGAAGATGAAGGAAGGAGCTTTTCATTTGGCCATGCATGATGAAGCCGAAGACAAGTACATGCCAAAGGTCAAGATGAAGCCGAAGACAAGTACATGCCAAAGGTCAAGATGAAGCCTATATGATTTGCAGGTATCATTCATTTTGCAGGTATCATTTCCAAGAGGACTTGGAACTTTTTCAATTTTGAGGAGTATGGTGCAGGAGCACCTTCACAATTTTAGCTTGTTTGATCCTGATGGGATCATGAATTGAATAAAGGAATATTCTAAGAGTCCAAGTGTGTGTTTTAGGTTTCATTATAGTTTAAGTTTATCTTAGAGTGGTTTAGATAGTTTTTCTCAAGTTTTCTTTCCAGTTTTGGCCCATAGTGCCTTGTAAGCCAAAAATGGCATTATAGTGAAAATATGCTAAAAGCCTTGTAAAAAGAATAGAAAGGAATTGGAGTAGGTGTATTTATTGATTTTACACCATCTCAAATGGTTAGGTGGAAGATATTTGTCTTGTAGGCCAAAAATGCACTAAGAGTCAAAAATTGCTAAAGTTGTCAAGCAACATTTTGACAAAAAGTGGGAAAAGATGTAAAATCACTCTACAAGGTAGTTATGGATGCCATAATGGTTGGAATGGTTTGAGTGTGCCTATATAAGGACACTTCAAATATTTTAAATGGGTTGGCTTTGTATTGGCAAGAGGAAGTTATTAAATATGACTATTTTTCATGCTTTTTAAACTTAATCTATTGTAACAGTCCGTACAGAGCACTATTTCCCTACTTTTCTTTCATGGGAGTTTGTGTCATGGTTTTATGAAGGTTTTTCATTCTTTGTGTTAAGGTTTTTACTGTGTTTTGGTTTATCAAAAAAAATCTTTTAGTTTTTGCCAATGCGTTGCCCTGAACTGGGGTTTTGAAGAAAATGGGTTGAAACACTTAGTCTCCATGGCTAACCAAGAAAAAATGAACCTTGGAGACAAATTTGGACCTTTTTACATATTTTATTTTAAGGTTTTTGTGTCATACGTGATGGAAAAGATGAGTTTGAGCACTTATTAGGCAAGTTGTCTAACTTGGCTAGTATTATTCCTAAATGCTCAAAATTTGGATTCTAAGCACCAAGTGTTGAAAAAAACATGGACAGAGGTCTGCACCTATCCAAGAAGTATTTTTAAGGAGTTGGAACTTCAAATTTTACTTTTTTTGCATTGTTATGTCATGGTTTGTGAAGGACAACGAACTCCCTGTTTTGGGAAATATATTGGTTTTTGGCACCAAGATTGTCTTTGAAACCTTCTATGCATGAAGAATTCACCATACTTGTTCAAGGAAGAGTTAACTTGTTTTTAAAAGGTTTATATATTCTTTGGTGCAGGCATTTTAGAAGTTCTAACCCTCCATTGTGCAGAAATAATAGTGAAAAGTCAAAAAAATAGTGAAAATGACTGTTTTTGTCATCTTTTACAGCTAGTGTGCCAAGTGTTTGGCAAAATGACAAGTGGAAATTGTTTGAATAGTGATCTCCAAGGTGTGGCAGACTCCTTGTTGTCTTCAAAATCTGATTCACTTCAACATCCTTATAATAAAATGATTAAACTCTGTGCAAGAGAGATGTCAAAGGGAAGGAAACTCTTTGGACAACATATGACAAGGTTTGATTTAACCTTCTACACTTCGGACCTACTCAGAGTCCAGGTGGGTATACCTTTGTGAACTAAATTCACACTTTCAAAAGATAAATCCACAGCAAACTAGTCTAGAAAACCAGTGGATCTAATCACCTTGAAACTAACTGAAACAAAGGAATGAAAATTATACTCATATTCAGTATTTTGACCTACAAAACATGTAATAGAAAACTTCGATCTATACCAGTGCCTTATCCAAGGTCACAAAGTCATCTAAATTCAAACAATACTCCCCAAACAAAATATCTCTACACATCCCATTGGCTCAGCTTCTGTTAATCCTTATATATGACTGACACACATGAGAATTTATGCATACCAAATCAAACTATGCTCATCAAGATTCAAAGTATCCTACAGAGAATTTACTGGTAGAAGTGATCCCCGCATATTTAATTTCCCTCCTAAAGAGAAAAGCTAGCAAGCGCATCTACTAAAAGTTGCCTTACAACCCTATTCAAACAAAATAACCCTGGATTATTTAGAATGAAACAATAAACAATTGCAAGCAAATTTGAAGATGACACAAAGTTTTACTCAAAACCGATGGTCTGTATATTGATATATTCTTCAAGAAATTATTACAAAAACTTTTGAATATTCTCCATTAAACTTAGAAAAGCTCAGATATAAATTTCTGCAACGTTTTCTTACAATTCTTTGCGATCATCTTTTTTCTTAGTCCTGGTATCCATTTATAACAATATGGATGCACATAGCTTCGAACTTTCCTAGGAGAATTTGTTACAATCATTTCTTTTCCAAAAGAAGTTACAAAGCCTTTTACAAAAATAGTTACAAGTCCTTTTCGACCTCTGCAGCTTCTTCAACTTGCTATCTGGTTGCAACCTCTTCTAACAGTTCAGGAGCGCCCTCTAACTACTCTACATCCTGGATGGCATATTTTCTTATCCATTCATTGTACACATCATCAGTTGGCCACACAAAATTAATCACTTTTGTCTTAGCCTTGGTCAACCTTTTCCAAGAATTTCTCATCTTGTTGACTTCTGAATTACGAAAACCATAATGAGATTTGATTTTTTCTATCTCCTAAATTGTCACAACAAAGAAGGAAGCATCATCTAAATCAACAATTCCTTTAATTATGGCTGACAGTTTGGCCTCTAATTCCTTGAGCCACACTTGTTTGTCCTTCAGTTGATCTGGGCTAACTCTTGGGAGCAACTCAAAAACCTGATCAGCATACTCCTTTTTGTACAAGTTAATTTTCCTGTCAGCATTATCCACCCCTTCTGCTAATTTTACTAGGTCTTTGGTAGTGTCACAAGTGGATTTGATGATAGGATTGGCCCCTGCTTCATCATAAGATGCACAAATAAGCTCCAAGTCCTACTCTCTAGTCTTCCATCTGTCAAAAATAGGTGTCAAAATGGCCTTATCTCTATTGAGCTCATTCCACATATCCAAAATCGTTCTTATGTTATTATATAGCAGTGAGGCACTCATTGTATCTGCAAAACTTGAAATAGTAGCCCTTACTCTTTCCTCATATTTCATGGCATACAAGGCCTGAGCCTGTTTTAGATTCTCTAATTTTTGAGGAGTAATCTCAATCATTTGGGAGCTAGAAGGTGTTGGAGATGGAGGGAACTCAATGATGGGGCTGCTAGGTGGAGGTCTTGCAGGAGAGGAGGAGATCATCAGTGTTGAAGACTCACCTTGATGGTACTGTCCTATCAACTAGCTCTGCAACTTAGCAATGATGCTATCCTTACCTCTTACCTCCTCCTTACCACTATTATAAGCCTTCAAAATTGTCTCCAACTTGACTTGGAGGTCTGCTTTTTCCTTGGCCTCCTTTTCTGCTACTGCAACACTAAATTTTGCAGTCTCTAGCACAGTGCTAGCAGCTTCTACCACCCCTATATTTTGCACTCCGTTCACTATCATTCCACCAAGGTAGCTTGACCCTGGGGTATCTTTGCTTCTCTTATTTTCATCTCTCTTGAGAGACCACATGACGAGTGCAGCATTATCTTTGTTGAAAGTGATTCCCTCCATGGGCTTGGTTTCTTTCCTCACTGCCTCCAGTACCAGGGCATCTGCTATGTCCCACTTAGGGAGAATAAGCACTCCAGCTTGTGCCACCATATCTCTTCCTTGCTCAAGAGTGATGGTCTTAAATTATTCCATCATTTCTTGTTTTATTTCCTCCTCCACCAGAGCTGGGTCTTTGTGAGATTGCTCACCCTTTCTCTTCTCACATCTTGCATTGTATTTGTCTATATTTTGTTTCCATACAAACTGCATAAATGCTCCTGAGGTAACAAAATTGTTATCAGCCAAGAAGTCATCACTGGCTTGCTTGATCTCAGGATCCCACTCCCAGCCCTTAAGTTCATTGGTAGTGATGTTCATTTCAGCAGCAAGGGGCTCTTCTGGCATTCCCTCTTCTACCTCATCATAAGTGTAGGCTATTTCCCCTAAACTGCCTAACTGTATCAGTTGTTCAGCTGTTGCCTGTTCATCTCCTATGTGAATAGGGGATTGGGATGGAGAGTACAAGGGTGTATCAGATTTTACTTCTTTTCCTATTCTTTGCTTCTTTGGGCTTTCTTGGACATCAATGACATCTTGTATCTTCCTCTTCCCTTTGGAGGTAGAGGGCTCCCCTGTTGTAGGCATCAACACACTATAACTAGATTTCTTGTGCAGTGTATAGTCACTAGGAGGGATTTCTCTAGTGGAGGCAGACCTACTTAAAATCATTCTTGCCTTTTCAGGGTTGCTTTTAATCACAGCCTCCCTCTTTTCTTTCAGAGTCTGCATCACATCCTCAAAGCAAACAATTAAGAACTTTATTTTTTCCTCAAAAGGGAAAAAGCTAGACAATGGGTCATAGCTGACATCAAACTGATGTACAAAGTATAAGGCTTTCTTATAAGCCACCCATTTTTCCTTCCTCAGCTCCTACTCATCTAGATCAAACTCATTTCTAATGAGGTCTTCAGGAAACTGGAATTGATGGGGTCTACCTCTGCACACTGCTTTCTTTCTAAACATGCCAATGAAGAAGTCTTCTGGATTGGCACACCTGGATATTGCAGTTGACAAATGATAAAGTTTGAGAAAGTCTTCAAAACAATTCCAACCTCCCTTGGTTATTATAAATTGATGGGCTATGGTAACCGTAGGGAAAATAGTCCCTTTACCCCTACCTGTCAACTCTGCCTCTTGTACACTACCAATCTGTTTGAGGACTTCTGCAATTTCCACTTTGAGAGGGACCTGATAGGGCAACAAGAATGGAGTGCCTCTAAAACCAAAAACACTGAAAACTATTGAGACTGGGTATAGGTAAATATCACCCCAATTATGAACAATCTTTATACTCTCTGCAAATTCTTTTGGTCTGACAAATTCCAAAAGAACCTTGGGGATTCTTGGGTTTTCTGATCAGAGGAGAGTCCTAATCTTTGATGTAAAATATTTATCAAAATTTAAGAAACTAGCATCCTCTCTGTCCCATGACAACACAGTACTCCATAGTTGCACTGGCATCTTTTCTCCCTCTTTCTCTTTTATGAGGTCCAGTCCACTTGCAAAGTAATCACCACCTTTGAACTAAAATAGATGCATGAGAAGTGAATACCATCCGAAAAGCCTATCCACCTTCCCATTTTTTATTCCTATTAATCCTCCATGGATAGCATCAGTAATGAAAGAAGCATAGTCAAATGTTATTGCAAGGGAAAGATTCAAAATCTGAGCAATCATTAGCAAGTAGTGATTGGGCATATTTGCCTCAGCATCTTCTCCCAAAATCTGGTAGAGTGACCAATACATTCCCTTAGCCCTGAGGGTGAATAGATTCAATGAGAAGGGCTCTTCAGTGTTGGGTCCTACAACTTTCAACCCACCTATCTTCACAAAAAATTCCTTAAGAGGCCCACTCCTAAGGTGGTTCCTCTGTGCACCGTATACTTGAGCTAATGATTTGAAGTTAATGGGTTCCAGAAAATTTGTAAACTCATTGAGCCTAAAAGCACTTCTAAACTCTTCATTATTGATTTCAATAAGGGCTTTCCCATTTATGTCCCTAATGCTTCTTATGACTGGATCATAATTATGTGCAATTTGAGTCAATAGATCCATGTCCATGAATACCCCTAGAACTACCAACTTCCCTACATCTAACTCCCAGATGTTATTCTGTGGGGCTGGAGAATTTCTCATTCCGAATCCAACTTTGAATAACCCCAACCCAGACAACCCAACCCGTGGATCTCTCAACCAATTGCCCTTATCATATAGCCCTTCTCCTATTTTCAAACAAGGGGCTCTTGGCACTAATTCTTTTACTTTTGAAGCCTGATTAGTTGACAATGTCAACTGCTCAAAAAAATCATCACAAATGGCCCTCTCCTGATAATTAACTTTCCCAGAAAATTCTCTCTTAGGTGCCATTTTAAGATATGCAAGCAATTAAAATACTACCCCCAAATGGTTCAATGGCAAATCAAGACCTTAATTAAAACACCACAAAGAAATTGCCACACAAGAGTACAAGAAAACCTGATTTTAGCTCGAAGGAATCCTCTCTGCAACTGAATTGACTCGCTCTGTATTTGAAGACAATAGCTTTGTATCTGCTCTTCTGCAACAATTCTTTTGAATGATACCTTTACTCAATCGACAGGAGATCATATATGGTACCTAGGGTCTTAATTGCGACATTGATTCTGCATGCTTCGACCATCCCTTTAGAATTGGATTCCTGAGAGAATTTGAATTTTCGCTCCAACAGGTCACAACATTCCTACAATTCTTTCCTTTCGCTCTTTCGCTGTTTCGCGAAGCATAACCTTTAGGCAATTTCGTTAAATGAAATCACGCGAACCGTCCGATCAAAAGAAACTTGATCGGTTGTTACACTAACTTAACAGTCTTGCCTTCGCACTGGGCCCCACCTCCTTTTCTCCATTTCGCAGACTTTATCTTTCGAGCACTTCTCCTTCGCGAAGCTGCATCAGACGTTAGATGGAATTCTAACTGCTCGGCATTTAACTCTCACCAGGACCATCGACATCTTCATTAACCGTGCCTTTACCTTGACTGCTTGCGTTCTTTCGCTATTTCGCGAAGCTTAAACAGCTTTCAACTTCAGGCCACGAAACAACGCGAAGCGTTGGATCAGATCGAAGATGATCATCCTTTAAGGGAAACCTTTATGTGTGCTTTACTTATGCCACCTTTTCATTGGTTACTGGCTACTACGTGGCAATCAACCATTGGTTTTCGAAAACCGTTCAAGCCTAGTTCAACATCAACCACATGTCTCTCCCTTTTACCGCCGGTTACACCTTGGCGAGCCCTCAACTTCTTCTGAAACCACGTGTCCATGGACACGTCACCATCTAGCTTGATACCTGGATACCTTTTCTTATTTTCGCCATTTTGTGAAGCATATCCTTCGAGCACTTTGTAACCATGAAATAACGCCAGCCGTTGGATCAAAATGAAGTTGATCCTCCTTTAACCTCATGCTTTATCTGTCTTTAGGGCCGAAAAACCTTTTCACCATTTCATAGGGCATAAAGCATGAGCATCTTACCCTTGCGAATTCATGTGGGTCATTAGATTATTTTTGACTTGATCAATGCTTAACAATCTGAACTGACTCCGACAGACGTGGGCCCTCCGACTCAACCTCAAACACTTGGCATCTAGTCACTTTCAAAGCTGACATGTCAGTTTTTCATTTGCTGAGAGAAAACACTGGGTTCCACCTCATCCTTGCCACCTGTATCTGCCAGGTCACCTCTTATCCCGCGGCATGACTCACCTCTGGGACCCACCTTTTAACCCTTAGACCCACCTTACTGACTATTGTGGCCTCTGCCACGTGCCATCATCTTACTCGCCCTTTCGACCAACTGGACTATCTACTTGGAGTGCCATGTCATTTCACCACTTTGTGAAAGCTAACTGTTGAGCATCTTCGTCCTGCGAAACAGCGCGAACCGTCAGATCAGATTGGACTTGATCACCTTTTAGTCACTTGGAAAATATTCACATGTAGGGCCCCACCAGACACTTTTGCCATTTCGTGAAAGGTATTTCACTTGCAAGTTCAGGCTACGAAATAACGCCAGTCGTTGGATCTTGGATGAGATGAAGCCTCTTTAAACCAGACCAAAAGCGCCATTTAGAATGCATTTCCTTTTTTCCATTTCACGGGTCTTAAACCACACGTAACTTCACCTAATGAAATAGAAAAAACCATAGATCTTCCTGAGAACTGCGCACAACTTATTGAGCTCGACAACATTAGGAAGAAAATACATAAGGCGTAAAATTTTATGATTAATTCAAATGACCGCCTAGGCAAATGACAAGGGGGGACACTTCCTACAACCCCAAGACCCATTACTTAAGTGGATAAAGAAATGAAGAAATAGAAACCAGAGGGTTTTTTGATAAAACATTGAACGATTTAAAATTAAAACCCTAAACCCCTAAGACCTAACACAAACCTAAAGCAATTGATAGCATGTCTAATTCAAAATTTCAAAACTTAGCCGATTTATGAGAAAGGAAAACCCATTTTTTAAACAGTGATAACATTCCCTCAGTCAGTTTTAAGCCTTGGTTTGTGAAGGAGTTGTGTATCTACCAATGGAAGCTTGAAAACCCTCTTGAAACCCTACCTTTATGGCTATAAATGTGGACAGTCATTATTCGACTATCCCAAGGCTTAAAACTTGAAAAATATATGAGCTAGGACCTCAAATATACTATCCCAATCAAGAACCAAGGTTACTTTGTCCATCGTAGCATTGAGTGAGCAAATTTCACCTAAATTAGGCCTACTCGGCTAGTAGCCCTTTTTAGCCCTGTTTTGCAAAAAGTGTGAACCCGATTGGTGCAAGGTTGAATGGTCTTGAAGAACCATTGGAATCCATTTGAAAACACTCAAGGAAACCTCCTAACACCTCAGTATGATCAGAGTTTCTATATTTGGGGTTTAGACCTATAGTAAGGGTTTGAGCAAGTGTATGAACAAATGATAGGAAGATCTCAAGGAGGAATTTTTGGGTTGAGTGAAGCTTGTGAACACTGAAAGTGGGCCTTATCAAGAAAACAAAAACCTTTCCTCTCTCATTTGAAGGATTCTCTTTACAAGAAGATTATACCTAGCGTTAATTGGTCCTCATGTGGGTTTCTCCAAATCAAATACAATCTTAAACTAATCACAAGACAATTTGCATCATTCATTCTTCACCGCATATGGGAATCAGTAACCCATCATGCTCTCTTCTCATATCACCAAGAAGAATGTTCATTCTTGAGGTAGACTTTTAATGCAGTCGATCTTCTCATGCAAGATCCTCAAGAAAATCCTTCACGTGCACAAGGCTGACGTGGCACCTCGATCTCATTCACATCTCTTAGCTAACTCATCATAGGATGTCTTCGGTTGCATCGCACAAGCTGGATTGCCAAACCAAAAACCCTAGAGCTGAGACTACCAATCGGTAGTCACACTTAGTGAAACCTTGACACCGGTTCACTACATATCTTCATACTGGTTCACCATCTTCTTCCAATATGCATACCGGTTCACTTTCACTTATTGACATCAATGACAACATACATTATCATCATATCATCATGTCGGTTCATCATATGCCAACAATATCCAACAATAGGTGGAGATAGTATACTTGATGAGATCCCATTCAATTTTGAGGCCATGTGACTAAGATGTACATAAATAATGTTAAAATCCAATGGGGAATTGGATTCCTTATTTCTTCCTCTCAACACACCTCTTGTTTACCTCTAAGACTTTTTTGCAAATCTCAAACAATATAAATTTATCTTTAGCATACTTGGGATATTTATGGGGAAACCCATCAAAACCTCCTACTCTAATGTAGGTGAATCTTTGGAATTGCATAAAGTGACTCCCATAGTGGTTTATTAGTTGAATGGTCTAAGGAGAAATCTGTTCACCCAAATCTTCTTGAAGCTCCCTGACTAACCTCATGGTGAACACACCATTCACTCTTCTAAAGTTAGAGTAGCTCTTCTCCAACTCCAAATCGAGATAGAAATTGAAAATCTCAATATGATCATCAATTTTTTCACCATGTCTAAGGCCAAGCTATGGTCTTGTTTAGGCTAATGCATAGAAAAGGTAGGACATGTCAAAAAATTTAGTAAAGGAAAATTTGAAAATAATGTAATGAAGTTTGTCACTGATCAAACTAGTCCAATCCAAGTATTGTTGCTCTATGTAAATGATTTGCACAAAGAAGTATATCCATTCTTTGAAATCACGGCCATTCACGTTACTCTTTAGCCTATGCAACAATATTATAATATATGTAGGTTTCTAGGCAATTGAAATGAGATTTATGCATACTTATAGGCAATTAAGACTTGCATTTCCTTGGCACTGCAAACTTTTCTCTAGAAATTATATTTCTATAGTGTCCTTTCTTCATACCGAAATACCCTTGTGAATTTGTGAAGTCAAAATCTACATCTTTTACTTTTTTAGGTAGCCTGAAACACCCATTGATTGTAGCTCTGTCTAGAGTGATCAGTAACTTGTCATCACTCATCCTAATATCCCTAGTACATTGATTGTAGGTTTTGATGCATTCTAACACCAAATAAGTACTTTGCACAATAACTGGGAATGCAACATCTTCAAGGAGGTCTCTCTCTACTAACCTCTAGGTAATTGGGTGTCTATTTGGGCTATTTACCCACTTCCAAAAATCTCCTACTATAATATGCCCTAATCTTGTATCCCCTATAATGGAAAATGTGTTATCCATTCCTAAAACATGCTCATATCCTAAATACTTGTACTTCATTTTTACTATCCCTAGCTTCAAAAATACCACCTCTTAATCTTGAAAAAAAATTGGCAGAGTAAGGCCTTGATTTATGTAATTTCTATTTCAATACATTTGAAAAACTACTTGAATTGATAAATTGGAATATCTATTGTGAGATTAGACATGGGCACATACCACTTTGTATGTTTCTAAGATAAACTAGTGAAGAATTTCTACTCTGGTTTTCACAAAAACTCTTCGCTTCAATTATTGCCCTTAGCACTCTCAAAATCCTCAATATTTTATTGCAATTGCCTTTAAAATGAACAATTTGTGCACTTTTCCTTTATTATACTCTTGCATTTACTTGACTACCTTGACTCTGATATTTATTGATGCAAGGTAGTTGTGTGCCAATTTTAAAATCCATTTTTTGGAAATGGCATCGTGCTTTTGCTAGATTCTCGAAACCCTATCGAAGTCCAACAAATATTTCAAAACCTTTATCTTCATCTGCTTTGTTCCTTTAATTTTATTTTTCTTTACTATCTCTTTTCTTTCTTTTATTTTGACAAGCTCTTAGAAACTTACAATTTTTTTTATTTATATGTCTATGATTGATAAGGTTGTGGAAACCCTATGGGCTTCTGACGAAGTTGTCACAACTCATTAAATTTTTGTACTTAAGCACTTTTTCTCTCCTCTTTCTCCTCAATTTATTTTCCTTCAATTTATTCAATAAGATCTCTTTGATTTTTTGGTTTTCTGTCTAATCTTGACAAGGTTATGGAAACCTTGTCGACTCTTGACATTAGTTTCAAATCCTTATGATTTTGCCACCTTTTGAAGAAAGACTTGTATCATTTTAACACTTTGATTTTTAAGAAATATTTTTTTTTGAAAACCACCAAGTTGTAAGAACCTCGGCGGCTCTCAAAAATGTTATGGAAACTTTACTTAAGACCGATGCTTGTGGAAATACTCTTCAAAAGCTTTGACAATCAAGAGAACAAAGACTTTGTCGAGATTGAAGCAAGTTATGAAGACCCTAGCAGGGCTCAACACTAGTTTCTAAACCAGTATAAAAGATTGACAACTAGGACTTAAACTTCTTTTACTTTGAAAGAATGATAAATTTGTTGAGGTTAAGGTGGGTTGTGGGAACCCCGTCGGAACTTGACGGTGGTTTCAAAACCAAGACAAAAGTCTAACTTTGAGTAAAATGGCTAAGTATTAAAGGATTTCACAAGAGCTTTAGAGAAATATGGCAATATGATATGACTTTTATAACTTTAAATTATTGAATTAGCTATTAAATGGACAAAATAAAGGTTTTTAGAATGGGGGGTCAAAAACCAAGGCAACAAGGTTTAAGGCCCATGCTTTTTGTGGGAACACTAGGTTTT
This sequence comes from Cryptomeria japonica, assembly GCF_030272615.1. Classification (NCBI taxonomy): domain Eukaryota; kingdom Viridiplantae; phylum Streptophyta; class Pinopsida; order Cupressales; family Cupressaceae; genus Cryptomeria; species Cryptomeria japonica. The sequence continues at coordinate 24,515,884 of NC_081406.1, forward strand.
TCCAAAAGTTGTGTCATTTTTCTTCTCTCCAACTCCATAAATGAAATTTTTCTCTCTCCTCTCTACATCTACCATCAATGAATACATCATCCTTCACATTAAATTTTTTATAACTCTCATATGTCCTTTTACAGTCTAGCAACTTGGTCATAGATTTGGTAATTCCATTATTTTTCACAATGCTTTTCACCTTTTTTCATTTAACATTACTATACTCTAACTCATTGCTTAATTCATTTTCTTGATTCTAGAAATAAATAATTAATTGAATTGAACTCATAACAAGGACTATTTATTCATTTTCTTGATTCTAGAAATAAATAATTCATTGAATTGAACTCATAACAAGGACTATTTAATTAAATAGTCCTTGTTATGAGTTCAATTCAATGAATTATTTATTTCTAGAATCAAGAAAATGAATTAAGCAATGAGTTAAAGTATAGTTAGATTTAGTATTTTGACAAATCCTTTGGCAGAAAGATAGTTAAGAGTGAGCACTAGAAGATGTGTATTTTTTTGTAATTTTTTGTTGAGTATTATTTTTTATGATTTTTCCAATCGAGCACATCCTGAAAATTAGGTACCTGTTCGTGCACGAGGCATAAGTTGCACTAAACAAATCGAAAATACAATTTTTATTTTTTTTTAAATTGTAAAGAATCAAGTGCACTACAATGATATATAATTTTTAAAAAATTTGGATAAGTATATCAAAAGTTATTCAAAAAATGGTGCACCTATGTCTGTGAGAACTATGGAGACACTGGTAAGAGAAATTCAATAATAATATGTTATTGTTGTTCAAATTGAAAAATAATTATATGGTTAGAAATCTCTGAAGATGGGTGAAAATATGGTGGCAATTTTAGAAATACCCACTTGATGAAGTGTAAACCTGATGATGACAAAGTCGATAAACCAAGTTGATAAAATCAAACACGTCAAAAATGAGAGAAATTGAGGGAAATCAAACTTCCAATTCATAGCTTTGTCATCCAGACCTATTTCCAAGCCTAAACACTCAAAAGCACGTACGGGGTACTTATGGTTTAAAAAACGCGTATGGGGTACTTGTGGTGTAAGTAGCACGTACGCGCTTGTTTTCCTATAAATAGCGCGTACACACTATTTTTACTATAAACAGCGCATACGCACTATTGTATAATATGATATTCTATATATAATATGTGTATATAAATATAATATATAATATGTGTATAATATGATATTGTATATATAATATATTTATATATATAATTTATAATATATTTATATATATAATTTATAATATATGTATATATAATATATTAAACATATATATACACATGTAAGTGTATTGTCTCCCCCTCTCAAACACATACAAGGTCTCTCTCTCTCTCTCTCTCTCTCTCCATACCCCATCCCTCTCTCTCTCCCCTTATCCCTTCTTCCATACCCCATCTCTCTCTCTCTCCACTTCTCCCTTCCTCCATACCCCATCCCTATTTCTCTTCTTATCTCCCTCCCTCCCTCCATACCCCACTACAACTGTGTCTGCACTTCTATAGAAATAAGTGAATTTATTTCTTGTTTGCAACTTCCTCTTTGATTTTTATCATATATGCTCTCCTAAGAAAATTGACTGATGGATTTGTGTGTGTATATTGAATAGGAGGAATAGGGTTTGAAATTGAACCATAGGTGTATTACCGTGACAAACAAGGAAACTTGTAGCAATATTCTTCTCGAATGTGTTTTTAATGACCAAAGAAGATGTGGAAAATAGTGTCAACAAAGCAACATGATGAGTCAGAATACCTGCAATATGTTTTTTAGAAGGAAACAACAAGTAGGAAGAGAAAGAGGGAGAGTAACATAGATAATATCATGTAGAATGATAGTGGTGGGTATGCGAGAGTTCCCATGTTGTTACACAACGCCTGTCACCTAAAGAAATTAAATTTTGTCATATATATGGCAGTGGTAGTATATGATAATCATCACTTGTCAAACAGCTTGGAATGGTACATACCCATGAAATAAATCAAGTGTGTAATTCTTATAGTCACAATCGAGATCAGTCTTATAACCTTGCAAATTTAATAGCATCATATGTTTTAGAACTTAGGCAGTACTCTTATAGTTAGGTCAAGCTCTTACACTTTCTTATTAGCGAAGCCTCATTGTTTGTTCGCTTGGAGTGTCGATGACTGATGGATTTGTGTGTGTATATTGAATAGGAGGAATAGGGTTTGAAATTGAACCGTGACTGTATTACCATGACAAACAAGGAAACCTGCAGCAATATTCTTCTCGAACGTGTTTTTAATGAGCAGAGCAGATTTGGAAAATAGTGTCAACAAAGCAACATGATGAGTCAGAGTACCTGCAATATGTTTTTCAGAAGGAAACAACAAGTAGAAAGAGAAAGAGGGAGAGTAACGAAGATGATGTCCTTTAGAATGATTGTGTTGGGTATGCGAGAGTTCCCATGTTGTTACACAACGCCTGTCACCTAAAGAAATTAAAGTTTGTTGTATGCATGGTAGTGGTAGTATATGATGATCATCACTTGTAAAACAGCTTGGAACGGTACATACCCATCAAAAAAATCAAGTGTGTAGTTCCTATAGTCACAATCAAGATCAGTCTTATAACCTTGCAAATTTAATAGCATCATATGTTTTAGAACTTAGGCAGTACTCTTAGCGTTAGGTCAAGCTCTCACACTAGCTTTTTAGTGAAGCCTCTTTGTTTGTTCGCTTGGAGTCTCAATGACTAATGGATTTGTATGTGTATATTGAATAGGAGGAATAGGGTTTGAAATTGAACCACAGGTGTATTACCGTGACAAACAAGGAAACCTATAGCAATATTCTTCTCGAATGTGTTTTTAATGAGCAGAGAAGATGTGGAAAATAGTGTCATCAAAGCAACATGATGACTCAGAGTACTTGCAATATGTTATTCAAAAGGAAACAACAGGTAGGAACAGAAAGAGGGAGAGTAACGCAAATGATGTCCTATAGAATGATAGTGGTGGGTATGTGAGAGTTCCCATGTTGTTACACAACACCTGTCACGTAAAGAACTTAAAGTTTGTTGTATGCATGGTAGTGGTAGTATATGATGATCATCACTTGTCAAACAGCTTGGAACGGTACATACCCATGAAAGAAATCAAGTGTGTAATTCCTATAGTCACAATCGAGATAAGTCTTATAACTTTGAAAATTTAATAGCATCATATGTTTTAGAACTTAGGCAGTACTCTTAGGTTTAGGTCAAGCTCTTACACTTGCTTTTTAGCGAAGCCTTATTTTTTGTTCTCTTGGAGTCTCGATGACTAATGGATTTGTGTGTGTATATTGAATAGGAGGAATAGGGTTTGAAATTGAACCACGAGTGTATTACCGTGACAAACAAGTAAACCTGCAGCAATATTCTTCTCGAATGTGTTTGTAATGAGTAGAGTATATGTGGAAAATAGTGTTAACAAAGCAACATGATGAGTCAAAGTACCTGCAATATGTTTTTTAGAAGCAAACAACAGGTAGAAAGAGATAGAGGGAGAGTAACACAGATGATGTCCTATAGAATGATAGTGGTGGGTATGCGAGAGTTCACATGTTGTTACACAACGTCTATCACCTAAAGAAATTAAAGTTTGTTGTATGCATGGCAGTGGTAGTATATGATGATCATCACTTGTTAAACAGCTTGGAACGGTACATACCCATGAAAGAAATCAAGTGTGTAATTCCTATAGTCACAATCGAGATCAGTCTTATAACCTTGCAAATTTAATAGCATCATATGTTTTAGAACTTAGGCATTACTCTTAGGGTTAGGTCAAGTTCTTACACTTGCTTTTTAGCAAAGCCTCGTTGTTTGTTCATTTGGAGTCTCGATGACTGATGGATTTGTGTGTGTATATTGAATAGGAGGAATAGAGTTTCAAATTGAACCACGAGTGTATTATCCTTAAAAACAAGGAAACCTGCAGCATATTCTTCTCAAATGTGTTTTTAATGAGCTAAGCAAATGTGGAAAATAGTGTCAACAAAGCAACATGATGAGTCAGAGTACCTATAATATGTTTTTCAAAAGGAAACAACAAGTACAAAGAGAAAGAGGGAGAGTAACATAGATGATGTCCTATAGAATTATAGTGGTGGGTATGCGAGAGTTCCCATGTTATTACACAATGTCTGCCACCTAAATAAATTAAGGTATGTTGTATGCATGGCAGTGGTAGTATATGATGATCATCAATTGTGAAACAACTTGGAACGGTACATACCCATGAAAGAAATCAAGTATGTAATTCCTATAGTCACAATCGAGATCAGTCTTATAACCTTGCAAATTTAATAGCATCATATGTTTTAGAACTTAGGCAGTACTCTTAGGGTTAGGTCAAGCTCTTACACTTGCTTTTTAGTGAAGCCTCATTGTTTGTTCGCTCGGAGTCTCGATGACTGATGGATTTGTGTGTGTATATTGAATAGGAGGAATAGGGTTTGAAATTGAACCATGGGTGTATTATCGTGACAAACAAGGAAACCTACAACAATATTCTTCTCGAATGTGTTTTTAATGAGCAGAGAAGATGTGGAAAATAGTGTCAACAAAGCAACATGATGAGTCAGAGTACCTGCAATATGTTTTTCAAAAGGAAACAACAGGTAGGAAGAGAAAGAGGGAGAGTAACACAGATGATGTCTTGTAGAATGATAGTGGTGGGTATGCGAGAATTCCCATGTTGTTACACAACGTCTGTCACCTAAAGAAATTAAAGTTTATTGTATGCATGGCAGTGGTAGTATATGATGATCATCACTTGTAAAATAGCTTGGAACGGTACATACCCATGAAAGAAATCAAGTGTTTAATTCCTATAGTCACAATCAAGATCAGTCTTATAACCTTGCAAATTTAATAGCATCATATGTTTTAGAACTTAGGCAATACTCTTAGGGTTAGGTCAAGCTCTTACACTTTCTTTTTAGCGAAGCCTCGTTGTTTGTTCGCTTGGAGTCTCAATGATTGATGGATTTTTGTGTGTATATTGAATAGGAGGAATAGGGTTTAAAATTGAACCACGAGTGTATTACCGTGACAACCAAGGAAACCTACAACAATATTCTTCTCGAATGTGTTTTTAATGAGTAGAGCAGGTGTGGAAAATAGTGTCAACAAAGCAACATGATGAGTCAGAGTACCTTCATTATGTTTTTCAGAAGGAAACAACATGTAGGAAGAGAAAGAGGGAGAGTAACACAGATGATGGCATGTAGAATGATAGTATTGGGTATGCGAGAGTTCCCATGTTGTTACACAATGTCTGTCACCTAAAGAAATTAAAGTTTGTTGTATGCATGGCAATGGTAGTATATGATGATCATCACTTGTCAAACAGCTTGGAACGATACATACCCATGAAAGAAATCAAGTGTGTAATTTCTATAGTCTCAATCGAGATCAGTCTTATAACCTTGCAAATTTAATAGCATCATATGTTTTAGAACTTAGGCAGTACTATTAGGGTTAGGTCAAGCTCTTACACTTTCTTTTTAGTGAAGCCTCTTTGTTTGTTCGCTTGGAATCTCGATGGCTGATGGATTTATGTGTGTATATTGAATAGGAGGAATAGGGTTTAAAATTTAACCACGAGTGTATTACCGTGACAAACAAGGAAACCTACAGCAATATTCTTCTCGAATGTGTTTTTAATGAGCAGAGCAGATGTGGAAAATAGTGTCAACAAAGCAACATGATGAGTTAGAGTACCTTCATTATGTTTTTTAGAAGGAAACAACATGTAGGAAGAGAAAGAGGGAGAGTAACATAGATGATGTCCTGTAGAATGATAGTGTTGGGTATGCGAGAGTTCCCATGTTGTTACACAATGCCTGTCACCTAAAGAAATTAAATTTTTTTGTATGCATGGCAGTGGTCGTATATGATGATCATCACTTGTCAAACAGATTGGAATGGTACATACCCATGAAAGAAATCAAGTGTGTCTTATAACCTTGCAAATTTAATAGCATCATATATTTTAGAACTTAGGCAATACTCTTAGGGTTAGGTTAAGCTCTTACACTTGCTTTTTAGAGAAGCCTCTTTGTTTGTTCGCTTGGAGTCTCGGTGACTGATGGATTTCTATGTGTGTGTATTGAATAGGAGGAATAGGGTTTGAAAATGAACCATGAGTGTATTACCGTGACAAACAAGGAAACCTGCAGCTGTAGACACCTAAAATTGTCCTGTCTAATTAAATAAATATCTTTATTTATTTAATTACTTTAGCCTAATTCTTCTATTGATTAAATAAATCTTAATTTATTTAATTAATTCATTTATCCTCTTCTAGCTTTATTTCTCATTTAAATAAATACATTTAGTTATTTAAATTATCCTTTTCCTAAATTAAATAAATATCTTATTTATTTAATTGATCCCACTTCCTCTATTAATTAAATAAATCTTTATTTATTTAATTAATTCATTAGCCTTTTCTACCTATGACACGTGTCATTCATCTCTCAATTCATACACTACCTACCCTTTCATTATTTTATTATTTTCTCTACCTACCCTCTAATCATAGCCGGCCATTTATCTTTTACACCTCTCAATCTTATCCCTCCATTTCATGTAGTGTCTTCTCAAATGTGTTTTTAATGACCAGAGAAGATGTGGAAAATAGTGTCAACAAAGCAACATGATGAGTCAGAATACCTGCAATATGTTTTTTAGAAGGAAACAACAGGTAGGAAGAGAAAGAGGGAGAGTAACACAGATGATGTCATGTAGAATGATAGTGGTGGGTATGCAAGAGTTCCCATGTTGTTACATAATGCCTGTCACCTAAAGAAATTAAAGTTTGTTGTATGCATGGCAATGGTAGTATATGATGATCATCACTTGTAAAACAGCTTGGAATGGTACATACCCATGAAAGAAATCAAGTATGTAATTCCTATAGTCACAATCGAGATCAGTATTATAACCTTGCAAATTTAATAGCATCATATGTTTTAGAACTTAGGCATTACTCTTAGGGTTAGGTCAAGCTCTTACACTTTCTTTTTAGTGAAGCCTCATTGTTTGTTCGCTTGGAGTCTAGATTACTGATGGATTTGTGTGTGTATATTGAATAGGAGGAATAGGGTTTGAAATTGAACCACAATTGTATTACCTTGACAAACAAGTAAACCTGCAGCAATATTCTTCTTGAATGTGTTTTTAATGAGCAGAGCATATGTTGAAAATAGTGTCAACAAAGCAACATGATGAGTAAGAGTACCTGCAATATTTTTTTCAGAAGGAAATAACAGGTAGGAAGACAAAGAGGGAGAGTAACACAGATGATGTCCTGTTGAATGATAGTGGTGGGTATGTGAGAGTTCCCATGTTGTTACACAACTCCTGTCACCTAAAGAAATTAAAGTTTGTTGTATGCATGGCAGTGGTAGTATATGATGATCATCACTTGTCAAACAGCTTGGAATGGTACATACCCATGAAAGAAATCAAGTGTGTAATTCCTATAGTCACAATCGAAATCAGTCTTATAAACTTGAAAATTTAGTAGCATTGATATGTTTTAGAACTTAGGAAGTACTCTTAGGTTTAGGTCAATCTCTTACACTTGCTTTTTAGCAAAGCCTCGTTGTTTCTTCACTTGGAGTCTCGATGACTGATGGATTTGTGTGTGTGTATTGAATAGGAGGAATAGGGTTTCAAATTGAACCACAAGTGTATTACCATGACAAACAAGGAAACCTACAGCAATATTCTTCTCGAATGTGTTTTTCATCAGCAGAGCAGATGTGGAAAATAGTGTCAACAAAGCAACATGATGAGTCAGAGTACCTGCAATATGTTTTTCAGAAGGAAACAAGAAGTAGAAAGAGAAAGAGGGAGAGTAACACAGATGATGTCCTATAGAATGATAGTTGTGGGTATGCGAGAGTTCCCATGTTGTTACACAACGCCTGTCACCTAAAGAAATTAAAGTTTGTTGTATGCATCACAGTGGTAGTATATGATGATCATCACTTGTCAAAAAGCTTGGAACGGTACATACCCATGAAAGAAATCAAGTGTGTAATTCCTATAGTCACAATCGAGATCAGTCTTATAACCTTGCAAATTTAATAGCATCATATGTTTTAGACCTTAGGCAATACTCTTAGGGTTAGGTCGAGCTCTTACACTTGCTTTTTAGCGAAGCCTCATTGTTTTTTCGCTTGGATTCTCGATGATTGATGGATTTGTGTGTGTATATTGAATAGGAGGAATAGGATTTGAAATTAAACTACGAGTGTATTACCATGACAAACAAGGAAACCTATAGCAATATTCTTCTCGAATGTGTTTTTAATGAGCAGAGAAGATGTGGAAAATAGTGTCATCAAAGCAACATGATGACTCAGAGTACTTGCAATATGTTATTCAAAAGGAAACAACAGGTAGGAACAGAAAGAGGGAGAGTAACACAGATGATGTCCTGTAGAATGATAGTGGTGGGTATGTGAGAGTTCCCATGTTGTTACACAACACCTGTCACGTAAAGAACTTAAAGTTTGTTGTATGCATGGTAGTGGTAGTATATGATGATCATCACTTGTCAAATAGCTTGGAACGGTACATACCCATGAAAGAAATCATGTGTGTAATTCCTATAGTCACAATCGAGATCAATCTTATAACCTTGCAAATTTAATAGCATCATATGTTTTAGAACTTAGGTGGTACTCTTAGGGTTAGGTCAAGATCTTACACTTACTTTTTAGCGAAACCTCATTGTTTGTTCACTTGGAGTCTCGATGACTGATGGATTTGTGTGTGTGTATTGAATATGAGGAATAGGGTTTGAAATTGAACCACGGGTGTATTACCGTGACAAGCAAGGAAACCTGCAGCAATATTCTTCTTGAATGTGTTTTTAATGAGCAGAGCAAATGTGGAAAATAGTGTCAACAAAGTAACATGATGAGTCAGAGTACCTGTAATATGTTTTTCAAAAGGAAACAATAGGTAGGAAGAGAAAGAGGGAGAGTAACACAAATGATGTCATGTAGAATGATAGTGGTGGGTATGTGAGAGTTCCCATGTTATTACATAATGTATGTCACCTAAAGAAATTAAAGTTTGTTGTATGCATGGCAGTGGTAGTATATGATGATCATCACTTGTCAAACAGCTCGGAACGGTACATACCCATGAAACAAATCAAGTGTTTAATTCCTATAGTCACAATTGAGATCACTCTTATAACTTTTCAAATTTAATAGCATCATATTTTTTAGAACTTAGGCAATACTCTTAGGGTTAGGTCAAGCTCTTACACTTTCTTTTTAGCAAAGCCTCATTGTTTGTTCGCTCGGAATCTCGTTGTATGATGTTCTATTCATAAATTTAAATTTAATTTATCATTTTATTAGCCCACCATATGACCCCTTAGGTGTCATTAGAGGTCGTATTGTCCCCCCTCTCCTCTCCCTCCCTCCCCCTACTCTCCCTCTCCCTTCCTCCATACCCCTTCTTCCCTCCCACCCTCCCCCCTCTTCTCTCCCTTTCTCCCTCCCTCCTTCCCTTCCGGCCCCCCTCCTCTCTCGCTCCCCCTACTCTCTCTCTCTCTCTCTCTCTCTCTCTCTCTCTCTCTCTCTCTCTCTCTCTCTCTCTCTCTCTCTCTCTCTCTCTCTCTCTCTCTCTCTCTCTCTCTCTCTCTCTCTCTCTCTCTCTCTCTCTCTCTCATATTTTCTACTACCAATAGCGCGTACGAGGTATTGAAACTATTAGTTCACTGCCCCGCCATAACTTTTTTAAGGAAAAGGAGCGTGTACACGGTACTTATTACTTGTAAGCGCGTACGAGGTACTGATCCTATTATTCTTTACCCTGTGATAATATTTTTTAGGCTTAGGAGTGCGTATGCACTACTTATTAGTCCAGAATGGGAAAAAAGAATACCATTGGGTTTGTCAACATTTCATGGACTAACAATGCATACGTGGTTATTAATATAGCCTGTACGCATTTTATAGACATAGTTTTAGTTTCCCAAGAGCCTCAAAGACCTCAAAATAGGTTTTTGAGGTTGTTGAAGGCCCCAATGGAACCGTGTATGTACTTCTATCACTGTTTTATACATAGAAGTAAGTGATTTTATTTTTTTTGCATGATTTCAAATGATTGAATTGTTGTTCTTATTAGTTTTTGTCAATAGTATTGTGATTGTTTAATAGTTTGATTCCCAAAAATAGTGATAAGATGCATATTTATGGTTATTTGTTTGTTTATGAACTTTGTTTACATATATATGTAATATGATTCTATTTAGAACAACTGATATCAACCATGGGAAAGAACAAGTGAGGAACAATGGAACAACGAGAGGCTCAAAAGGAAAGACAAAGGCAGCGTATGAAGAAATTGTGTCACATAAGAACAATGGGAGAAGAAGGTAAGTCATCCTCAACATCTCAATTCGATTTACCAAACGAATATTGTGCACCTAATGCAATTGAAGAATAGACATTTGATTTACCATTTGAACCTAATGCAATTGAAGAAGATACCACACTGAATAATCAATTAAATGATGAACACGTTACACCTTCTCTACTTGATGAATTGAATGTACATAATGCATCGATGTTAACACCTCCTAAAATCATTCATAGGAAACCAAAGTATCTAATTGACATTGATGAGAATATATTGAAGCCAATACCCAATAAAATGAATGAACGAACTTGTAGAAGAATGGTTAAAAGAATATGGCAAAACTATTTTATAAACTTAAATAAAACCGCAAGATGTCAATTAATTGTTCAAATGATTAAAAATTTGAATTTTAGAGAGACAATGAAAATTCTAGGCCTAAGGGCATAATTTTGTATGTTTAAATGGCAATGAGCTTATTTGTACATATGTATATGCCAAATTTTGTATATTAAAATGGTGATGAGTTGAATCGCACATATTGTAATGCCAAATTTTGTATAAAAGCCCATGAGATTATTTATATATTAAAATGGCGATGAGTTGAATCACACATATTGTAATGCCAAATTTTGTATAAAAGACCATGAGATGATTTGTAAGACATTTTTTTGTATAATCAAATAGCCAAGAGCTGATTTGACCATATTTAGAGGCAAATTTTTTAATAATATGTGACAATGTTTTGTGACTATTTTGTGTGTCAATGTTTTGTGACTATGTTTTGAGTATATGTGATGTGTCCCTAGTCAATCATGAGCATTCTTGATTCTTGTATAATCATGGAGAATTATTTGAGTCATTATCAGGTCATAGGGGTCATAGATTGAGACTAGATACAATTTGAGCAAAAAATGTCATTGTTGTCAAAAAAATTGTCAAAAAAGTTGTCAAGCAACTTCTACATTGCGTCAGTACGATAAGACTCTCGACGTTTCGGTACTTTTGGATGCACGACATGGGCATGCCTAGTGTAAACCTGCCCACCTAGATGTGCTCGTGACATCGGTTTGTGCACACGATGAACCAAATCAATTCTATCCAATCTGGCAACTTTGCATAGCATGCAACTAATGGTTTTTGCAGCAAGTGAAAAAATGCTACCAATTGAAAATAGCTCTGACTCGTCAAAAACCGAGATAGGCTATTGTAGAGGAGCCTCACATGACCCCACAGGTTCAAACGGATTGACCATATGTGTTGGTATTTTGGTATGGTTTTGTCATTGATGTCAACACCTACTATATACACCTACTTTGGAGATCCAGCAACATTCACCAGCAAGCAGTAATTTGTGCAACAGTTACTGGTATATGATCAATCGGCAGGATATAATGTTCACCAGTACTTGGAATGACATGGAAGACACTTTGTAATATTGAAGACATCATGTGGACACTTTATTTTGAAGTACTAATCATTGATATATTCTTATTTTCATATTTTCCTTTACCGACAAATAAGTCCAGGTTATCTAGGGTTACACCGGTAGGTTTGTCTTTTCCAGATCAGCATGGCACGCTATGGAGATGATTTATTATTGTTATAAATGCACTAAGCTGACATGTTTTATCAGTTATTGCATCGGATATTATATTATTTGTAAAATGTTTTATTGTAATATCTTGTAGAGCCGACCTACTAAAATTGGTCTTAGGGTATGGTATAAATGTAAGACTTATTTGTAAGATCAAGTGTGGAATGCGAAAAAGATTTGAGTGAAGCTATATGTGAGATCAAGAAGAGGTATACACGAAGACATCATCTGAAGGTGAAGTTAGGTTTTTGTAGAAGCATATCAGCATTACACTGGTACTGAATTTAGCATATGAAGATGCAATTGTGTATAGTACATTCTTATTGGATTTAACCATCCAACTATAGTCAGTGTGACTCTCGTTTGTGATTGAGCAGTGAGCTCTAGGCTGTTGGTCTTTCTGCATGTGCAGACTCCTCTTTGTACACTTACTATCTGCAGTAGTATCATCTGATTGTGGGTAAGGTTTCCCACCGTGGTTTTTCCCCTTACAGGGTTTCCACGTACAAATATTGGTATCATGTGTTGTGGATGACTTTGTGTTTATGTTTCATGCATTCATTCTTACCGGTATGGCAATTTACTGTTAACACTGTCTACCGGCATACTTAACTGGTTTACTGGTATTAAGCATTAAGTTGGTTAATAAGTTTTTGGTTTGAATTTATTTGACAACTGATTCACCCCCCCCTCTCAGTTGTCTCTGGGACCTAACAATTGGTATCAAAGCCTAGTCCTCTTTTTGGAGAAGTTTAACAACTTGAGGAGATCCAATGTCTACTAATTATTTCAGAAAGGATAGTCCTAAACTTGATGGAACCAACTATGGGATATGGAAGATCAAAATGGAGACACATCTGAATTGCATCGATAAAGACATCTAAGAAGTTACTAAGAATGGTTATACTGCTACTGTAGCTGGTCAGACTGCTCCAACTACTTTAGCTAAAGATGAAGAAAATGATTGCAAAGCAAGAGAAGCACTCTGGAGCGCATTATCAGATCAACAAATCATGGGATTATCATATAGGTCTACTGCTAAAGCTATTTGGGATCATTTGGAAACATTGAATGAAGGAGACTCCACAGTCAAAATTGCAAAACTTGAAAGCTTCCGAGTCAGGTATGAACATCTGAAAATGGAAGAAGATGAAAGGATTTCTACTTTCATGGAAAGAGTAAATGAAATTGTTTTGGGTATCAAATGTTGTGGAGGAACCCTGAGTGAGGATGAGATTGTTTCAAAAATCTTAAGAGGTTTGCCACCGGCATATAAAATGAAGGTTACTGCTATAAATGAGTTGAGAACAATGCCTAATACATCAGTAACTAGGGATACATTGATTGGAAAACTTTCAGCTTTTGAAATTGAGGAATTTGGTCCTATTGCTACTATAAAGACTGATTTGGCCTTCAAAGCATCAACATCATCTGCTCCATCTTTTGACAAATCAGACTAGAGAGCCTTTTATGCAAAAGAACTTGAAGAAACCAGGAAGGAGAATGAAGAGCTTGAAGAACTTGAAGCACTATTTGCAAGAAAAATGCCAAAAGGTCCAATTGGAAGTAAGTATGAAGGTAAAGCACCCTTTAAATGTTTTAACTGCAATAAGATTGGTCATATGGCTTCAAGATGCCCTGATAGACATGCTAGACTAAGAGAAGAAGCTAGAAGAACATACAAGCCTAATCTTGAATATCAGAGATATAGATTTAAGAAGAACAAAGATAAATCTTACTACATTGTTGATGAAGGTGTGACTGATGATTCTGATGAGGATCCAGCAAACAATGGATGGGTCTTTGTTGCTATAATAGAAGATCAACCGACACCTATTGCTCAACCGGTAGAACAAGCCCTAGTAGCTAAAGTTGAATCAAAGGATGAATGGATTATTGACTCAGGATGCTCACATCACATGACTAGAGACAGGTAAATTCTTGAACTTTCAAGAATACAATGGAGTTTTAGTAAGATTTGGAGATGACAAAGCCTGTTCAATCAAAGGTAAGGGTTCAATATCTCTTGATGGTAAACATAACACTGACAATGTCTACTATGTTGAAGGATTAAAACATAATCTTTTAAGTGTTGGTCAATTAGTTGAGAAAGGTTTTCAGTTACAATTTAAAAATGGAAAATGCAAAATCATGAATAGAACTAGTTTGGAAATTGCAACCAGTAATCAGACTAGAGGTAATATCTTTCATTTGAATAACAGTGAAAAGGCATGCTTAATTGCACATATAGATGAAAGTTGGTTATGGCATAAAAGACTATGTCATGTAAATTTTGATTGCATGGTAAAAATCAGTACTTCTAAGGCAGTTAGACATCTACCTGAAATTGTGAAACCTCATAATACAATTTGCAAGGAATGTCAATTTGGAAAACAAGTTAGAGCTAGTTTCAAAAGTATTCCAGAAAAATCCAATAATGTTCTTGATTTAATTCACTGATTTATGTGGTCCAGCTAGAACTAAAAGCTTACAAGGTGATAGATATTTCATGCTAATTATTGATGATTATTCTAGAATGTGTTGGGTTACTTTTCTCAAAGAAAAATCAGAAGCACTTGGAAAGTTCAAACTATTCAAAGCAATAGTTGAAAATGAAACCAGTAAGAAAATCAAATGTTTAAGATCAGATCAAGGAGGAGAATTCACATCTAAAGATTTTAATACATTCTGTGAAGTGAATGAAATCAAAAGACAGTTATCAGTACCTCGGACACCACAACAGAATGGAGTTGTTGAAAGGAAAAATAGAACTATCTTGGATGCAGCAAGAAGTATGTTATCAGAAGCAAATCTACCATGTGTACTGGAGAGAGGCAGTAAGCACTGTTGTCTATACATTCAACAAAGTTCACATCAAAGGTGAAACCGGTAAGACCCCTCGTGAACTATGGTTTGGTAATATTCCTACTCTTAAGTACTTCAAAAATTTTGGAAGTAAATGTTATATTAGAAGAGATGAGTATATTGGCAAGTTTGATCCTAGAAGTGATGAAGGAATATTTCTTGGTTATTCCTCTAAGAGCAAGGCATATAGATGTTTTAATAAAAGATTACAGAAAATTGTTGAGAGTACAAATGTAAAGATTGATGAACAATTCAGAGGAACTTCAAGATATATAGACTCTGAACCGGAAACAGAAATTATGACAAATGAACCTACAATAAATCCATCGGTACATAATGATGATCTAGTTACTCCGATATCATTAGAGGATTCCACAGTAATTGAAGAACAACAATAGACTAAGACACCCCAATATGTAAGACTGAATCATTCTGAAGATCAAATAATTGGAAGCAAATTTAAAGGAGTTATGACAAGATGAAGATTGGAAAATGAAGAGGTATGTCTTATTTCTCAAATTGAACCATTAACTATCAATGAGGCATGTGAAGATAAATTTTGGATCAAAGCTATGAGAGAAGAATTAGGACAAATTGAGAAAAATAATACTTGGACATTAGTTCCCTGGCCTAAAAATAAAAATGTAATTGGAACCAAATGGGTATTTAGAAAAAAACTTAATGAAGATGGTAAGGTTGTCAGAAATAAAGCAAGACTAGTGTGTAAGGGATATTCTCAGAAAGAAGGAGTTGATTACAATGAAACCTTTGCACCGGTAGCCATAATTGAGGTAGTTAGATTATTCTTGGCTTTGCAGTGCACAAGGATTACAAAGTTTATCAAATAGATATTAAATGTGCATTTTTGAATGGAGATCTTGAAGAGGAAGTCTATATTGAACAACCTAATGGATTTTCTTTAACAGATGACAATGATATGGTTTCTAGATTAAGAAAAGCTTTGTATGGATTAAAACAAGCCCCAAGAGCTTGGTATGCAAGATTGGATAAGTATCTTTTAAAGATTGGTTTTACTAAAGGAAATGTAGATATAATCTTGGTATGATGACATCTTGATTATTGAAGTATTTGTTGATGATATAATCTTTGGAGGAGAAGATGAATTATGCAAAGAATTTTCTCTTGAAATGCAGCAAGAATTTGAAATGACTATGATTGGAGAAATAAAATTCTTTTTAGGATTGCAGATTTTACAGACTGATAAAGGTATATTTTTTAGTAAATCTAAGTACTTGAAAGAACTACTTAATAAATTTGGGATGGAGAACTCTAAACCGGTAAGCACACCTATGACTACAAATGACAAATTATCTCAAAGGGATGAATCTACACCTGTTAATCCAACTAGATACAAATCTATGATAGGAGGTTTACTATATTTGACACAAACCAGACCTGATATTATGAATGCAATATGTATAGTTTCTAGATTTCAGAGTAGTCCTAAGGAAAATCATGAATCAACAGTGAAAAGGATTTTCCGGTACTTACAAGGCACAACAAATCTTGGATTATGGTATCCTAAAGATGAAAATTTTTATCTATGTGCATATACAGATGCAAATTGGGTAGGAGATGTGGATGATAGAAAAAGCACCACTGGAGGAGCATTCTTTCTTGGAAAAAGATTAGTTTCTTGGTTGAGTAAGAAACAGAGTTGTACATCTTTATCAACAGCAGAATCAGAATATGTTGCAGTAGCAACAAATTGTACACAGGTACTTTGGCTTAAGCAAATGTTGAAAGACATAAAGGTGAAATGCAAGGAACCTATTACTATATACTGTGATAACACTGCAACAATTGATATATCTAAAAATCCGGTATTACACTCTAAAACAAAACATGTTTCTATCAAACTGAATTTTCTAAGGGAAAAAGTTGAAGAAAAAGAGATAAAACTGGTTTATGTGAATACTAAAGAACAACTTGCAGATATTTTCACAAAACCCTTGCCTAAGGAAACTTTTGAGTATCTTAGATATTAGCTCGGAGTCATACCACCACCAGTAGTGACTTAGACAGTTGATGATTGTCATCAACCAGCAGAATTAAATGGACAAATCTTTTATTTCGGTATTTGATGAGGAAGCTACTTCTCAAGGGGAGTAGTTGGTATATTGAATTGGTTGGTATTTTGTATGAACTTGACCTTTTGTGACTTTGGCATTTGATGTCAAAGGGGGAGAGATATCTATGGAAAAACACATTATCCTTTTGGAAAGAAAAAGAGATTTTAAGGGAAAGTTTTTTAAAGATTCGTATTGTTACTCCCAAGGGGAGAAATGAAGATTGTTGGTTTTTGTATTTGGCATTTCTATTTTGGCACTTTGATGGTTTTTCCATTTTGTGTTTCCATCAATGCCAAAGGGGGAGATTGTTGGTATTTTGGTATGGTTTTGTCATTGATTTCAACACCTACTAAATACACCTACTTTGGAGATCCAGCAACATTCACCAACAAGCAGTAATCTGTGCAACAGTTACTAGTATATGATCAACCGGTAGGATATAATGTTCACCGGTACCTGGAATGACATGGAAGACACTTGGTAATGTCAAAGACATCTTGTGCACACTTTATTTTGAAGTACTAATCATTTATATATTCTTATTTTCATATTTGCCTTTACCGGCAAATAGGTCCAGGTTATCTAGGGTTACACCGGCAGGTATATCTTTTCCAGATCAGCATGGCATGCTATGGAGATGATTTATTATTGTTATAAATGCACTAAGCCGACATGTTTTATCAGTTATTGCATCAGATATTATATTATTTGTAAAATGCTTTATTGTAATATCTTGTAGAGCCGACCTACTAAAATTGGTCTTAGGGTATGGTATAAATGTAAGATCTTATTTGTAAGATCAAGTGTGGAATGCGAAAAAGATTTGAGTGAAGGTATATGCGAGATCAAGTAGAGGCATACACAAAGACATCATCTGAAGGTGAAGTTAGGTTTTTGTAGAAGCATATCAGCATTACACCGGTACTGAATTCAACATATGAAGATGCAATTTTGTATAGTACATTCTTATTGGATTTAACCATCCAACTGTAGTCAATGTGATTCTCGTTTGTGATTGAGCAGTGAGCTCTAGGCTGTTGGCCTTTCTGCATGTGCAGACCCCTGTTTGTACACTTACTATCTGTAGTAGTATCATCTGATTATGGGTAAGGTTTCCCACCGTGGTTTTTCCCCTTACAGGGTTTCCACGTACAAATATTGGTGTCATGTGTTGTGGATGACTTTGTGTTTATGTTTCATGCATTAATTCTTACCGGTATGGTAATTTACTGTTAACACTGTCTACCGGCATACTTAACTGGTTTACCAGTATTAAGCATTAAGTTGGTTAATAAGTTTTTGGTTTGAATTTATTTGGCAACTGATTCACCCCCCCCCCTCTTAGTTGTCTCCGGGACCTAACAATATGTGTCCTGGATTTGAAGAAAAAGTTCGTCAAATTTTGACAATTTTTTGGACTCAAGGCACTTGAGAGATCACACTGGTACAGTATGACTCTCGACATTCTGATGCTTTGGGATTCATGAAAGGGCAATGCCTAGCATAAACCTTCCCACCCGAACACATTTGCGACATCGATTTGTGTACATGACGAACCGAATCAATTCTAGCCAATCTGGCAACTTTGTATTGCATGCAACTAACAGTTTTTGCAGCAGGCAAAAAAATGCTACCAATTGAAAATGGCTTTGACTCGTCAAAAATCGAGACAGCACATTGTAGAGGAGCCTCACGCGATCCCATAGGTTCAAACGGATCAATCATATGTGTCCTGGATTTGAAGAAAAAGTTCATCAAATTTTGACAAGTTTTTGGACTCAGGGCACTTGAGAGATCGCACCGGTACGATATGACTCTCGACGTTCTGATGCTTTGGGATGCATGACAGGGGCATTCCTAATGTAAACCTACCCATCCAGATGTGCTCGCAATGTCAGTTTGTGCACACGACGAACCGAATCAATTCTAGCCAATCTGGCAACTTTGCATTGCATGCAACTAACGGTCTTTGCAACAGGCAAAAAAATGCTACCAATTGAAAATGGCTCCGACTTGTCAAAAACTGAGACAGGCCATTGTAGAGGAGCCTCACACGACCCCATGAGTTCAAACGGATTGACCATATGTGTCTTGTATTTGAAGAAAAAGTCCATCAAATTTTGACATTTTTTTGGACTCAGGGCACTTGAGAGATCGCACCGGTACGGTATGACTCTCAATGTTCTGACACTTTGGGATGCACGATAGGGGCATGCCAAGTGTAAACCTTCCCACCCATACATGCTCGTGACATCGGTTTGTGCACACGATGAACCGAATCAATTCTAGCCAATCTTGCAACTTTGCATTGCATGCAACTGACGGTTTTTGCAGTAGGCAAAAAAATGCTACCAATTGAAAATGGCTCTGATTCATCAAAAATAGAGACAGACCAGTGTAGAGGAGCCTCACATGACCCCATGGGTTCAAACGGATTGACCATATGTGTCCTAGATTTGAAGAAAAAGTCCGTCAAATTTTGACAATTTTTTGGACTCAGGGCACTTAAGAGATCGCACTGGTACGGTATGACTCTCAATGTTCCAACGCTTTGGGAGCATGACAGGGGCATGCCTCATGTAAACCTGCCCACTCAGATGTGCTCACAATGTTGGTTTGTGCACATGACAAACAAAAGTTGACCATTGCAAGCGTGAGGGTGCACCAAACACATATTGTTGTTTATATTCATATTGTCGATTTTTGTTGTTTATATTCATATTGTTGATTACATATGCAATTATTCATTTAAATTTATAAAAGGGTAGCCACCAAATACAGCGAATACACAATAATGAACTGAATACAAGGAGTTTTGTAGGGTTAATTCAACATTTTAGAAATTTTATCAAATCATATTCCACGAATGCAATGTTTTATATCATATATTTTTGTTGTTTATATTCATATTGTTGATTACATATGCAAATATTCATTTAAATTTATAAAAGGACAACCACAAAATACAATGAATACAAAATAATGAACTCAGTACACATTTATTGGATCGAATATCGATATTTATATATATAAAAAAAGGCATGTCTGCCAAGTCAATACAAGTATTACAAAAATTTGGCATATGCCATGTCCAAATCGATATACAATAAAAATGTAGAATATATCTACATGTATTGGTCATTCTATGACCAAAACTAACACTATATGATCCTAAACTTGTGGTGGATCATCAAAATCAAGCCTCTTCGATGTAGTACATGGCTCTATAGATGGCTGCAAAACCACAATTCAAAAGCCAAGTTAGAATTCTTTTGTAGAAAATAGTTCACAATTAACAACATAATTATGCATTTAACTTTAATTCCTTTGCAATTGAAATGTAGATTACCTCATTGGCTGATCTAGGAGCTAATGTCTTCGCTCTCCTCTCTCTGTCACTCTTAGGAGTTTTCTTGAAGACATACTTAAATGGATCCACGTTATGGTCGTACCCCGAAGGGGTCTATTGTAGATTAAATGTAAAATTAATACAATGTACTAACATAAATATATCAAAAACACTTAAAAGCTATAATATAGAGAACAATAATGTACCTGTGCCTGAGATACTTCTCCAATGGACTGAGGATGGCTCACCATCGATGTAGAAACTGTCGCTATTACCTTTACAAAAAATGTTCAAAGATTAAATACAATTAATATAATAATAAGTATTGAAGGTTAAAAACAATTAATTTTACATATCAAACAAAAGTGTACCAGATCCTGAGATGCTTCTCTAGTGCAAGGAGGAGGGTTCGCCATTGATGAAATAGGTATGGATATTTCCTGTATAAAAAAATTATAATATTATAATATATCACAAGTTCACATGTACGCATGCAGATAATCATGAAATCAAGAAAATAAAGTAGAGATACATACCTCTGCCCTCTCTTGATCCACGGGCGAATCAAGTGCATTCAACAAATCCACATAGCTCAATGGCCGATGTACATGTAAAATAGACAAAAAACACTAATCAATCTACAAACCCCAACTAATACTTGATTTCAACATTTTCAAACAATTGTACAACTAAAAATGTGTTCAATTACCTTCTTCCGATGTTTTGGTGTCTTCGAGGATTTCTTTTTCTTAGGACGAGCCCTAGACTCAAAGGGGGTACCCTGGAAAAATAAAATTAACATGAGATATTAGTACAGATAATAAGTTAAACATAATTTTAAAAATCTAAAATGAAATGACTTGCATATTCCATCAAAATACACTAGTACATTCAGGTCAAAATTTCGACGGCAAATCGTTGGAATTTCGACACAATTTCGTCACACTACCAACAAAAAAAGTCATCGAAAACTTTGTGTTGAAAGTTCTGACTATCCTTGTGATCATCACAATTCTGACATCACCTCCAACCTTTCTGACAGCTACCATGGATGCTCATACCCTAAAAGAATACCGTCGCGATCTCAGCCCATCGTCAGAATTCTGACTCCAAAGGATAAAATTCCAACAGAGGAGTGTCGTCGGATGCACAGCATCCTCGTCGGAACTCTCCTAGAGGCGTCGCTCATCTGTCGAATGCACAGCATCCGCATTGGAACTCTCCTGGAGGCCATCGTAATTATGACGACCTCCAGGAGAGTTCTAATGAGGATGTTGTGCATCCGACGACACTCCTCTGTTGGAATTTTATCCTTTGGAGTTGGAATTCCGACGATAGGCCGATTTTTTGGAAAAAAAAAATTTATAGAAAAAGATTGACATTGGTATCTCTCTTCTATCTCTCTTCTCTATCCCTCTCTACTATCTCTCTTCTCTCTCCCCTCTTTAGGTCTCTTTCTCCATCCCTCTCTTCTTCTCTCCCTCTCTACTTCTCTTTCTCTACCCTCTCCAGGTCATTATCTCTTCCTCTCACCCTCTCTCTCTCTCACCTCTATAGGTCTCACCTTCTATTCCTCCATCATTACCCATGTTGTCAAGTTGCAAGATATTTCCCAAAGTACTTGGTTGCTAGGGTTTATTTGCTTAAGTGTTGGAGTTGGAGTTAGATGAGACCTACATGATTAAGCTATATTAAGTGATCAAGTCACCAAGATCTCAATTGTAAACATGACTAGGTTCTAGGGTTTTAGGGTATAGCATAGGTCAAGATTGAGGTATGGTGGTCAAGAATTACCTTCCAATGACAAAAGAC
Organism: Cryptomeria japonica; assembly: GCF_030272615.1. NCBI lineage: Eukaryota > Viridiplantae > Streptophyta > Pinopsida > Cupressales > Cupressaceae > Cryptomeria > Cryptomeria japonica. Next base: position 24,538,043 of record NC_081406.1, read on the forward strand.
ATCCAAATGATGAAGAATGAAGGCGATGAACTCATAGAAGTTTGGAGGAGATAATTTGACTAAGTTAAAATTTTGTTTAAGTCATGGTCATGATACTAGCTTGCTCATCAAGAGCAATTTGTGCGAATGAACCCTAGAAATGTGCCCATGCTAGAGAAGCAAGAATTCCAATAAAACCTAAGGCAATGCTAGTAAGGGGTCAAAATTAAAGAATTAGGGTACAAAAAACAAAATTTGGCTACGTCAAGATGTTGCTCAAGGATTACCTAAATCATGGAGTGTAAATCAATCATGAAACATGAGAATGGATAGGTCTTGACCCAAGCAATGTAAGTCCCCCTTGTGATTCCAGCAGATATCACATCACAATAATTGAGTCTATCTGCAATATAAAGTCAAGACCCGACTATTGGAATCTTGGAGTCATCCCATTTGATCACGTAGTTTAGCACTTGGGAGGATTTTGTTCAAGAGAGGATAGAATACTTAGTATTTTATTTTGTGTTGCATAGTGCATAAAAAACACATCAACAAAAACCATTGAAAGGTTTGGTTAAAGCCTTCGAATCACAATCTCTACGAGAAGCTATCAAGAGTGCCCAGAATTTGGAAACTTTAGTATCCAAGAACATAATTCATAAGGCACCACTTTTAGAGCAACCAAAGAAGCCTATCAATGTAATATTTTATTTACCTTGGATATGTTTTATCCTAAGTGTGATATTCCACTATTAAAAAGCTTAATTAGGTAATATTTTTACTTAGGTAGAATAAGATAATGAGTTGCACATTCTCCTTCTTTGATTGAGTTTCTACTATTTCCTTGTCACAAATTTGGAAACTTGGATAAGCAATTTCTTTTTTTGGTTTTCTACCTCTTCATGATCCTGATTTGGAATCTTGGAAGCTATATATTGTAGGTTTTTCCTTGATTAACATATCAAATGAAACTATTGTGAGCTTTCATATCTTAACATACCAAGGGCTTAAGTTTGGGGATGACAGGGGGATGACGAAGGGGGTGGAGTGGGATGCAAATATATATACAACTTAAAAAATTAATTATAAAAGGATGTGTATAGAATAAGTATAACAACTATAAATAAAACTTTGCCACACTATGTAAATTTTACAATAAACATTAAAAATATGTCAATGATTGCATTGAAATTTGAACATTAACAATGGTGGTAGAGTTTTGGAACTTTGGGAACAAACTAAGAATAAGTATAAGAATTGCAGATGAAACTTTGGCATACTAAGTGTTTAAACTAGTCAATATAAAAAAAAATGGAAACGATTGCATTAACAATAAGAATGGTGGGTAGAGGTTTGGGGTCAATGGGTAGTGCCCCTTGTGGGGGGTTTGGGGTAGAGCCCCCATCAAGGTTAGGGGGCATTGCCAAACCTTTAATACGAATGACATTTTCACAATAATTTCACCATTTTTGTTTACAATTGGAGTTTCTAATTGGGGGCCATGGGAGACTCATAGGCATCCTCAAGATGGCCAAGAGACTCCTTGGAGTCCCTAGGATGTCCCTAAGTGGTGCAGCAAGATTTTGGAGGGGGGGAAGGGGTCCCCATGTTTCAATGGTTTCAAAAGATTCTAAGTTTTTTTTTTATCTTGTCATAACAAAATATACTCCTCTTGCATCCTTGGATGATTTGAAAATTGAAAACAATTTGACAAGAAAAAACTTTCTAAAATTTAGACTTAGTTTTCTTTTTTTATCCAAGTCACTACAACATTTCAATGATCAAAGTAGCTTTTTTTTGGTGGTTTCGAAGCATCCAAAAGGCTTGAGAAATTCAATATTATATTTCATTCCACCAAAATTGGAGATCAAGAAGCATGCTCACAAACAAGGATTTGTTTGTAACTTAAGGCAATTGACTAGTTTTTGGGGCATTTTTCAGGTCTAAAGAACCTACCATTGTGTCAAAAAGGCCCATAAGACCCCATTTTCATCTAAAACTTGTCTCTTTTGGTCATAGAAGCATTTAAGGAAAAAAAAAATCACACAACCAATGATATGCCTATACCATACATATTTGAGTTAAAATAAAAATAAAAAATTGACAAGGTTTGGAGACCATTGAACAATTTGGGAGATTGCTAATACATACACTCAATTTATAAAGTCTCAATTTGATGTACTTAATCTTCAAGAGGCCTATACAAAAGCATTTTGTAATTGTGAACTAAGATAAATTTCCATTTTTGGCAGTTTTCATCATGGATTATGGTATTAAATTCCGACATTCTATTGTCAAGATAAATTCAGAGAACCATTTGTACTCGAAACAAGGGATAGTGAAAAATTACATTATGTAGGATCTCCTACCCTATCTCATTGAATTCATTCCTACACCAAGTGACTATGAACAAAAGCGTAGGTATTTAACAACAATGACATGGTCTATGGACTAGTGATCCTCCTCTTGATACTCCATCTACAAATGAGAACATCTCTTATACGCATTGCTACTTCACAATTAAAAGTTGCTTCTTCTATAACTTTCCATGATTCTTTGTAATAGGATTATATGTCTTCTAGATTCACCCCACTAGGACACATTCCTATCAAGCATCTTTACTTTTTTGAAAAGTACACCACATTCAGATCTAGATGACACCATAATAACTTTGATTTCCTCTTGCAAGATATTCCTCCACCATGTATTGCTTCATCAAAGTTCAAATTTGCTTCTTCAAGGGCTCTCAATGATTCTCTATATAGGATTCTTCGTGTCTATGAGATCCACTTCATTGGGAGGCCTACTTAAACATTTCACATCTGTTTGTGGACTCTCACCTTTCAAATATTGATGAAACAATTGAGAATATTTGTCTTCTCATTGATGAAAATGCCCATCGAGTTACATCATCTCCCATTGTAAATTCACTTGTTCTATCCCCACCATATCATGCAACATGACACATTCTATTTCACATTAATTAAGGTCTCACACTTCAATGATTGTAGTCCCTGAATCTTCTATGGAACAATCACAGCTTAACATCAACATCAAGACACATGAGTTGCTTCAAAAACCATACATCTGAATTCCTTTCTACATTCCACTTGAATGGGAATTCAACAATTTGACAACTCAAGATTTCCATATTGTGAAAGGAAGGTGCATCATTTGTTGCAAATGAACCTACTACAACATTCACCATTAAACATTTTGCACTACTTTTCTCTCTTCTTTGTGGAGGCACCAACTTTAGGGGATGGGGTGGGTCTATATTATCCTTCACATATGTCACTTGGGATGGAGTTTTGTCCTATGGATTTTCTAGTCTCTACTTTGAGAGGGTACACTCTCTTTATAATTTGGGGTTATTTCATATTTTACATGGATACCTAACCTTGTGACCCATTTCTTCTTACCTCAATTGCACTTAAGGGGGTGTGCCAATGTACCATTTTATTCACCAAGTGGATATGTTTTATTGTAAGTATGATATTGCATTTGTTTGTTTAGTTTACTTAAGTAATTTCTTTTAACTTGAGATAATGACTTGCACATTCTCCTTCTTTCATAGGGTTATGTTTTTTTCCTTATCCTCAAAAATTTGGAAACTTGGATAAACAATTCCTTGTCTTTTGGTTTTCTATCTCATCCTCATCTTCATCCTCATGGATTAAAAATCTTGGATATCGAGTGAAGATATTGTGAACTTTTTCATTTTCTCTCTTATGAAATCAACTATGTTATGCTATTTTGATTTTATTATCATTTATATTTAACAATTTTAAAAATGTTATCATTTACATTAATTTCTAGGTTAATATTTATTTTGTAGATTCTAATAGAATTGAATACCATACCCAAACAATATCTAGTATGAACTAGTTAGTTACAGGCTAGGTTCCAAGCGTACTTGGTAACACAATTTTTGAGCTTGTGTTTGTTTATGATTTAACGATTGATGCATCTAGCTTTGCTACGCATCTACTTTGAATATAATGAGAGGGTGATTCTATCTAAGCCAAGAGACCCTGCTATCTAATATCACCCAAGAAAGATACTGATATTTTACCTTGGAAATATAAGCCTTTTGTAAGTATAATTCAATGAATTGTGATAATAACTTAAAACGAAGTGAATTAAAATTTGATTGAGTTCCCCATTGTATTTTAATAAATCACATAGGAAGATGTTCGTTCCTAACAATTTCCAATTCTCTTTCCAAAAGGATGAAAAAGAAGAGAAAAGAACTAATTAATGTTGGGACAGAATTTAGAAGACCTATGTTTTGTGTCTGAAAGCTACTAGCCTAGAGAGCATGGAAACAATCTAAAGTCATGGGAGGGAGTTTCAGTTCTATCTCCAAAAATTATGTCCAGTACTCTTGTATTAAATTTTTAAATCCTTCTAAGTTTAAATGTTCACGAGGAAACTCTAAAATTTTAATAAAATACATAAATGAAAACCAATTTTGTTTTCGTCGGAATACTTTTGAAAATCACATCACCTCAGTAATTGAACTGTAACAATAAGATTGCATACAAAGTGCAGGTTTGCTATGAAACATGTTAAAAGGGTTAACTGTTTCAATTAATACAAACACTGGAACTATTAAACAACAATAGCTTGTTGGTAATCAAGATTTTGGACTATACCCATATTTTACACCTTTTCATACAGTTACAAAGAACATAGAAAACATGTACGTGGAACTACAGATTCCAACATATGTAAAAATACAACAATCTAAATAAGAATGGGAAGCATGTGGAGAATGGTTAAGACATGCATAAATAAAAGGAAAACAAAAATCTCTCAATGTGTATCACAAACAAATCAAGGAAAAAAGCTTTTAGGCAAGGGACCGATATGATCATAAAAATTTCAAAAATTCCAAAGTATAGAGCATTTGAGATTTTACAGAGAATGCGCTAATTCAACTTTATTCATGATGAGGCATATTCACAACTTTTGCAGTTGCACCATGGTGTTGTTCGTGTTGGCTCTGTTGGACCCTGGAATTAAGATTCAATATACGTACATTATTCAATAAGATTAACTGTGCAACATAATGAAATATTGAAAAGTGTGTTATCTTATTGATCTTTGCTTTGTTTCGAGAATAGTTTAATATTCTCTACTTAACAGGGCCAACCACATGAAGGTGGAAGCTCATTTGGCCCCTCCCCCCCCCCAACATCACTCTAAATTCCCCGTTAACATCTAACATTCATTCATTCTTTCATTCATTCTTTCATCCATTATTAAAATATAACATTCATTCATTATCACATAACGTTCATTAACACATAAAATTCATTAACTTGCATTAACACGCAACATTCATCAATAATCATCAACACATATCATTCATGAACATTCATTAGCACATAATTGCATTCATTAACACATAAAAATCAGTCATTATCAAATAAGGTAGATTACAATCATTTCTTTCTTTGTTTTTTTTTTTGAAGCTATGTAAAGTCTAAGTGGAGCATCGTCTTCTTCATCATTTCCCCCATCTTCGAATGTTCTGCCCTCTTCTCATGCTCTTGATGTATGCCTAGTCCTATACAAAGGACAAGGACACTGAACCAAAGGGGGGTCCTCTGCAATAACAAAGAATTGGGTTAAATTCAAAACATTTTTTTATTATTGTTACAAGTATTTCATTAATTTAAAGAACACAACCATTACACTCTTTACCTGATGGGGCCACATCATCTTCCACATCATTTTGTCTAGCCTCAACCTCGACATGCTGAACACACTCTAGATCCTCTGGAGTTGAAATATGAAACGTTACATTAATCAATACACCAATTGCAATTAAATTTGTTTAAAGGAATACCAGTGGTCCTCTTTACTTGATTGGGGAACATCACGTTCCTGATGTTGTCTACCCGAATCATGCTCCACTTGGTCACCACCTACTACATGCTCTAAAATATTAACAATAAAGGTTATATTAATTACTACACTAATTTTCAATTTAAGATGTTTAATTGTATTAATAATTACATAAAAAAATTTGAATAGCAAATGAATACCTCCACTACTAGGATGCACATCCGGACCTTCATGTACAGGTTCTATTCCACGATTATCATGTTGCATTCCAATGTCACGCGCAGTGTTATCATTGCTTAATTATTTAAGAAAAATATAGTCACTTTATGTTGAAACTTAACATCAAATAGATTATTGGTTAAGTATTCAATTTGAAATAATTTTCATTTAGCTTATTTACCATTGTGACAGATGCATCAGAATCTTGTGTTTGCCCACTCAATTCTCGTAGCCGTTCAGCCATGGCTATATAGCCTTGCTGGTAGCCAATTCTCTTGTCCTCTTTTGTGGGCGCTCTATTGAATTCAGAGCCCTGCATTTTTGCTTAGTATTGTGAATTTTGCTTGTATTGTTTGATAAAAAAAAAATTGTTTACAATTTATAAATATTTTGATGTGATACTTAATTTACTGATTCTTACAATTCGTGCAGCAAGTTTCATATAACCACCAGAGCCGAGTTTGTGTTGCCCATGCTTCTTGTCTTGCCTTGGTTGCCTTTGACATGTCACTCAATCTATGAAAAGTTTGAAATATGTTAAATTATATAAATATAATAAATAATTAGTACATATTCACATTCTTAATAGTATCACATACCTTCTTCTAGTGTCTAGTGGTGTATTTCCTTTTTTCCTTTCAATTCTCTCCTTTGCATCCAAAATCAGGTCCTTCCACTCCCTCTCTGGAATCATGGGGGGACGCTCATACTTTACGTTCTTCTCTAAATGTGTCATGTATTGGTCCCTCACATACTTTAGATATGTGCCAGCTTTTTCCAGGAGCTTAGTCTTGTCGAATGTGTCATTTCCAAACAACCCTACCATACGGTTTGTGAGTTCATCTTTTAACTTTTTTTCTTGGTCATTCCACCTTTAAAGCAAAAACAAACATGTTAGATTTAGAAAGAAACTGAAGCTACCTTTGATATAGTTCAAGAAATGGATAAAAGGAAAACTAATCTAGCAATGATATGAAATCAAAATAGTGGATAAGGGTTAGTTCACGTATGATGTTCCACCTTTTATGTACGGTGGGCCCAAATATCTACGATGTAATGTCATTAAGATTTTTATAAAAAATATCATTTCCTGCAAAAAAAACATGGGATCATTAGTCCAAAATGAGTGATCAATAAGTAAATTACAATTAGACTATATATAATAATAATTTTAAAGTACCTGGAACGTTCTGTATCTTCAAGGGAATCAATTCTTCGTCGCTCACCACCAATGTGGCCTACAACGTTCCTGTACTAGCAATATAGGAAGATCCCAGAAATGATGGTATGTTATCACCAGTGGTCACCTCTGGCGCATCCTCATGTGCATCTCCTGCCACAGTAAATGAATCCACTATGAAATGCCTCCAAGAAAGAACACTTCAAGGGTAATAAACACATAACGAAAGAGAGAGAAAAGGAGGGATCTACCACCAGTGGGCGGGTCAACATGAGCTGGTGCAACAGACGATGTCTGCATGCTACGTGTTGCTGACATTGCAGTCAACAATACAATTGGGGTCGACCTCGGACCCATGTCAGCACCTAAAGAGTAATACATTAAATATATAAAACATTAAAAAAGCAAGTTCACAAGTCCAAAGGAGTGGTTTTAATATATAGAACATGGTCATCACCTGAACTACCCGCAATACCCTGATCATCACCACCAGGATGATGAGGCCTTATAAATTTCTGTAAAAACAACACATACATATTTTAGTTAATGACATAAAAGAGAAAAAAATATAAACCATTATTGAACTTTTGTTATGATTAAAGCTTTCATTACTGCTTACTTGCAAGTTTTCCACTGTCTGCAACAATAGTTGCACCCTCTCTATTATCTCATCAGTCTGAGGGCTTATGGTTGCCAAATCAACAATCTTTTGGCTAATTTTTCTAATATTCTTTTGTACCAATTGTATAGGGTTTGCGCTAAGTGTGATGTCATCAGTGCATAACACTGTCGAGCGTCCCACATCCCTATGGAGGTGCTGAGGTACTACAGATTCCTTTCCCTTAACCCGAACATCTGTCTGTGACAAGAATATAATCAACACTATCAAAATTACTTCAAAACACTCAAGAAAAGATCATAATGTAACAGTTTTCTTCTATCTAATTTATACAATTACAATGGGGTTTACTTGCTCCGTAGAAGTGTCGGGACCTACACCCCTATCTGTGCTATGTGGTGGATCCATGTGGCCCTGTGACAAAGAAAAAATATAAAAACGTTAGCGAAATGAAACCAATAGACTTAGAAAAAAAACTTAATAATACAATGGTTTATTGGATTCATTAATTGGAAGTTGGCTTAAATGGTATATATATAGTACGTACCACCCCCATAATAGTAACTTTGTTTGTATCTATACGATTCAAATTGTAATTGATTATCAGCTCTTCCCCTGCACTTATTGATTTTATCGCACATACAAACACACAATTTCCCTCACGTGCCTCAAATATGCAATTGGGTTGCTTTTAGTTGACCCAGGTCGTGTACTATTTATAAAACCTGCAATATTCCCTATTGCTTTTGGCCTTCCATCAATGTATACAGCCACTCGTTTACTTTGATCATTATCTTTTTGTTGTATATAATTGGTTGACAGTGCATACCTACACACACTTTTTTTATATTGAACAATCTGCATCCAATCATTATAATTGTAACAAGGTCCAACAAACTCCATCAATTCAGCAACTTTGTTGTAACAGACCTTTATGTTGTCCATGGAAAATAGGCCCAAACCATGTAACAACGAAGGTGCTATGTGATATATCCTCTCATTAACACAAAAATCAGTGTTTATTGGAGGAAGTTCCTTGGGTACACATTGTTTCAATAGATGTTTGTACCTCAAGGGCACCTCAATGTCGCCTTTGGTCTCATCATCATAAGAACATGACCCCCCTTGAGCAAGAAAACATTCCATGTGTTTATTGAATTTTCTTCTAATCTTTTGACCTCTAGTTGACCTCCCTATTTGAGCTCTACTACATGTCTCACTTTCCTCTTCTATTCTTGCATTTCCCTCACTCGAGGAAGACACATCTGACAAATACCTATTTGGTGATACCTGTGCACCATCAAATGAGAGAGTTAGTTGGTAATGAGAGAGATATTTTGCAAATGAGGGTAATATTGATGAAGAAGTCGGCCATAAAGTTGATGTTGAGATTAAAATTTGAGTAAGTCCAACTGGGGCCTCAAGTGTTGATAATTGTATTAGATTTGCTCCTAATGTTGAGGTTTGAAAAACTGACGAAGTTTGTTTTTCTTGTAATATTTTAAAAATATATTATTTCTATAAGGTGTATTGACTTATACCTGTCGATCCATGAGACTATGTAGGATCCTTGTCAAAGGGGTTCAGGTTCCTGCACCAACAATTGAGCATCATAAGCATTACATTTGTAATTTGATAAACAATAAATACTACAATATCATAAGCATCACATATGTATCATCATATATGTAATTGAGCATCATAAGAATCACATATGTATCATCATAAACATGTAATCCATCACATACGTATCATAATCACCATCCATCACATAGCTAATAAGTAGTCCACATTCTATAAATAAACACAAAGTTCAAAAAATGTCACATGTATCATCATAAGCATGTAATCCATCACATATGTATTTTAAATCACCATCTATCACATAGCTAGAGGTGCATCATGAATTAATTAAGTAATGGCATTAGAATTCAAAACATATGAATTATTTATGTAACCATATAAGTCGAATCAATTTCTATCAAGATATCAATATTAAATAGCTAATATAATAATCGCATCTCATACATTTCATTCATGTCATTGATCTTCTTCTTCATCCAACTCATCATCATCATCATCATCATCATCATCATCATCATCATCATCATCATCATCATCATCATCATCGTCGTCATCGTCGTCGTCGTCGTCGTCGTCATCATCATCGTCATCGTCGTCGTCGTCATCGCCGTCGTCGTCGTCGTCGTCATTGTGTTCGTCATCATCATTGTCATCACCATCACTGTCACCATCACCATCACCATCACCATCACCATCACCATCACCATCATCAGCAGCAACAGCATCATCATCATCATCAGCTTCTTCTTCGTGTACATTTCTGTCAGGAACATCATCGAGTAACTGTCGATCGTGATCATCATCTCTATCATCTTCTACTTCTTTGGTATCTTCTTCTTCCATCACATTATACATTATCAGCCTTCCTCTTGGATCATGTCTAACAACCAATGACCAGCCTAGTTTATGTGGAACCTCTGAGTAAAATACCTGCTCACATTGACTTGGAAGAACATAGGGCTCATCCCCAACTCGTTCAAATGACCTTGTATTAACCATTCTAAATCCATTATCATGTTCGATAACAGTTTTATCAGGATCATTTTTATTCAGTCGTAGCCTATACCATTTGACGACGAATAGAACTAATTTGAAGGAATTAAAGTCACACTCAAGTATATCATCTAAAATGCCATATTATCGATTTTGAGACTCTTGAGGATGTATGTTGTTTCTAGATAAAATATTGGTCACCTCAAAGACTACAGTTATCCCAGAATCACAAGTTTTCTTCGTGTCATCCAACTGTTTGATGCGAAATTTATGACCATTGCAGCACATAGCCTTGTGGTGTTTGACCTGCATATGTCTAACATATTAAAATTATTTCATCATGAGTTGATAAACATATGGGTGATTAATAAAATTATGTGTGCCTGTTGATCTCTTAAACCATATGCTAAATCAATTTCCCTTTGTGTAACATTGGAATCTCTATTACGATGAGCTTCTTTAACCAATGAAGCGACACCATCCCATGTTAATGTGCGACCAGAATGTTGACATCGTTCAATCCACACCGTCATCCAATCAAGATTGTTTGCAATATACAAATGTAGCGCATCCCACTCCCGACCAACTGTACAAATAATTAATAGACCACTTACAACTGATTTATTTAGAAGATGAAGAATTAATTTACTACAATAACATCTTATAATTACCTCTCACTTTCTTCAATCTACCTTTCCCCATCAAGTGCTCCCCTTTGAATTTATTAATGGGGTTGGGATCCCAAATGTGATCTACGTGGATTTTTGTTGCAAACTTAGGAAGATATTTAGTAATGTACACCATAGTTTGGTATACCATATATCCCTCCACCATAGAACCCTCAGAATGTGCTCTTTGTCGAACCAAAGCCTTCAAAAATTTCAAGTGCCTCTCAACCATCCACATTGACCTAGTGTGTACAGGTCCACACAATTCGATCTCCTCAACTTGGTGTATGAGGTAGTGTTCTTGTGCATTGAAAAAAGTTGAAGATAGACACTTTTGCATTTCACACATTAGATGAGGGATTTTTCTCTTCCAATATTTTATATATTCCTTGTGGATTTCTTTAGATGACAACCACCTAAAAGAGATTGAAGACGCAAAAATATATAAATGAGACTTTACAAAATAATATACAATATATTGTATAACAAGTAAAACAAATGGCAAATATAATATCTATACAACAAATTGAACAAACATCACTACTTACCTCATGTATTTTCCAAGATCATATATGACTTGCTTGGTATTATTGTCGAAGTGGTCTGCGAGAGATAGAGGTAGAATGTACTGCAACAATTATAAAATGATCTTTTCATTGTTTTCTAACATAATACAATGAAAAGTACATGCGTAGTATACAAATATATAGTAAATACACAAGAACGTGAATTACCTTAATGAAGGTATGCCAATCATGCATTTTCATCCCTGGCCCAAATTCACTCTTCTTTGATATGAGATTGTTTATGTTCGTAGAAAATCCTGTGGGAAATTGAATTTTTCATATGACTTCTTTTATAGAATTGCTTTGTTGCTCCGTTAATAACCAAGGAAGGGCACTTATATTAATCTGATCTCCATTGCTATTTGATTGAATGACATTTTTCATTGCATGATTGGATTCCACAATGTCACTACAAATTTTGACAATTTTTTCTTTGTCACACCTTCCATCCAATATTTTCCATAATGTCTCTATTATATTCTTTCCAATATGCATTGTATCAAACAAATGCACAATTTGTAGCTACTCGTAGTAAGGCAACCTACTGAATTGTCTTGGATAACTTTTTAGTCCCTTTGGAAGGTGGTCATCCATGCCTTGACGACCTTCAGTATCATCAATTACATCATCAGTAAACAAAACACGATAGGAAAATTCAAATTCCAAACATAAACCATTAGATGGAATGACATTACCTTGATGATTAATTCTATTATATTCCAACTTCCATAAGTGAGGAGTCATTCTTCGTGGCTTTGATGTAGTCTCTTCTTTCCCATTGAAAAGACATTTTTTAGTATTCCAGTACTTATGATTTTTGTGAAGGAAGTGCCTATACTCATCAAACACCTGCTTTCCTAAATTTTTTGAATGATGAGATTTCATCTTTGGACCACAAACTGGACATGCAAATTTTCCCTTTGTTTTAAGACCTACAAGATAATGTATAATTCTATTAAATCTGTTAATTTTGATAATTATAATTATCATGCGCAACTTGAACACTATAACGTACCACAAAAATGTGTTAGCCCTGGGGCATCATGTATTGTCCATACAAGCATTGCATGGAATTGAAATTGCCTTTGTCCTATTGGTCTAGAGATGTCATACATGGTCACACCATTCCATAACTCTAGCAACTCGTCGATAAGAGGCTCAATATATACATTCATATCTTTAACTTGGTACTTGCCTAGTGGAATGAACAAAAACATTACATAATTATTATGACCATTTTACTGCAATATTTATAATTAAATGTAGATGACTATTAAATGATAAAATACCAAGAACAATCATTGCCAACATTATGTGCTCCCTCTTTATTGACATCCATGGAGGAATATTATTGTTGATAACAAAAATAGGCCACACCGAGTAAACAGATCTCAACTCTCCAAATGGATTGACACCGTCTGTTGCCAATGAAAGCCTGAGATTATGAGGTTCTTCTTTAAAGTGTGGCCACTTTTCCTCTATGTCCATAAATGCTGAACCATCCACAGGCATTCGAATAATGTCATCTCGACTTCTATTGCATGCATGGTAATCCATAAATTGTGCCAAGCTAGTGCACCTAAATAATCGTTGCATATGTGGAATAATGGGAATATAACGAAGAACCTTGCGAGGCACCTTTTTTGTTATTTGATTTGTTTGATATCTACTGATATGACATTCAGGGCATTTTGTTCCAAATTCATGTTGTTTATGATATATAATATGATCATTGGAACAAGCATCTATTGTTTGATACTCCATTCCAATATCTTTCATAATGGCAGATAATTCTCAGTATGAGCGAGGTAGAATATTTGATGGTGGTAAGAAAAACTCACCTATCAAACTACAACCAAAAAAAAAGTTTGAGGTGTTAATATAAAGAATATTAATAGTACATGATTCACCATTTATTAACTATAATGACATGTATGACACACCTTAACATACGTGAGATTGTTATGTTGGATAAACCATTCATAACCTTCAAGTTCACCAACAACAATACATCAGAGAGAAGAGTTGTCTGGGAGCCTTTGTAAAGGGGCTCATATGCCTTCTCAAGAAGAGGTAAATCATGAACATCAAGGTCATCCTGATCATCATGATCAGCTGTGCCAGTGCTAAATGTGTCATGGGTCAATGTATTTGTACCATCATCTTCAATTGTGTTTTCTGGTGCATGATTGTCATCTTCCATGGGATCATTATCTTCAGCTTTGATATTCACACCTCCATGTTCCTCCTCTTTGAAAACCATATTCTTTGGGTTGTGTTGGTCCATATCATGTGCCCTGGGGTGCTCGACCTATATAAAAATGATCAACATAAATAAACCATGATCATGATCTCATTATCAAGTGATTTCTTATGTATATAAATTGTTAAAACGATATAATGAACAACTCACCAGTGGATGATAATCATGTCCCCCTTCAATGTGACCATGTTGCCTACAATGTTTCTTAGCTGTTTTGATTAGAAATCTTCTAGTCTTTAAGCCCTTACAAATTTTGCAGGGACAATAACATTTCCCATCACCTTTTCTTTTCAAGTTAGACCATAATCTAGCAATTGTCTCCTTATTTTTTTCTTCACTGATATTATCTAACATGGTCTTTCTTCACAGGCAAAAAAATTAGGCTATGAAAACTTCATGCAAAAGCTTCACAAAAATTGCAAATCGAACCAAAACCATTTAACTCTTCTTTTTCATCTTAAAACATTGAACTTAATAGAGAACGTATTTAATGTAGCTGATTGTGTGAATTTCTGAGCATTGTGTCTGCAAATTCTTACTAAAAGTTTGCCTATTGCAGACTTTCTGAGAGACATTTTTGAGTATTCTAAGCCTTGGTTCTTGTATTTTCACTGGTGATAAGTTGGAAACTTTATGGCAGACCTGTAGCCAATAGATCTAATTTTGACAAGTTATACACCAAGCAAATAGGCATCTAGAACTAGCATTGTTTGCAGGTCACCCCTACCCTATGCCATGGGTATATGACTACCCAGAACTCCAGTTTAAGCATCAATCCTGGAAATGATCGGTATATGACTACCCAGAACTCCATTTTAAGCATTAAGTTACATCATTATTGACCTTACTTTGGGATGCTATGTATGAGATTGGAACCTTTTGTAAGGTGTGATCAATGTGCTATCATAAATGCAAAGCCAAAACCATTTTGATGAGATCATGATCCCACTAATACTATTTTGCCTTGTTAATTTTGCACCCACAAAAATGATAGAACCAGATATAATATGCCATCAATGCCTATATACCGACAATGCTCAAGATGAGCCACTTAGAGGTAGAGTTTAACCACTTTCCATATAGGTAGATTATCTCTAACCTCATTTTCCCTATAGGTAACTGATTAGGTTCATTTTAGAGTCTTATTTCCAAATATGTACCTCTATGTTAGCTTTTTGCTTTATTATTTGCCTGTTTATGCTTAATCTTGTCAAGTTTGCATAATTTTACTTAGTTCTTGCATCTTCAATGAAATTATATCTAATCATTTCCAATCACATCAAAATGGAACAATTAATCATATTTTTGGTCTCTCCTAGAGGAATTAAATTGAACCAAATTGACTATTCCCCAATAAAATGTTTTGAAATGGTGAATGTATAAGTTTGTAGTTTACTTTCCTAGACTAGGACCCCATTTCGTCAACATTTCACTATGAAAGCATAAATATTTTTTCTTGAAGAGAACATCTTACAAATTGTGCTTCAATGTATAACACATTTTCATAATCAATCATTCGACTTCACATGGATAAAAGAATTCACATATTCTAAATCATGATCTGATGATGTGAACAACTCATATGCAACTATATGGCATGCAAAGCATTTATTTTAACATACACTTATTCATCCACATTGCAGGGATAACAATACAAGGCTCACATATTGGTCTAAGAGGATGCCATGGTCTCGCAAAGTAACCAAGAGCCATATGAAATGATGGTCTTGAATCCACACACAACTAGGGAGGATCCATACGATTATGTATGACTTCCCCCTTGTTTGTTTAATGGGATTAGCCTCCAAGACATAGCCGTCAATAATCACTAAGAATGTACAAGTGGATCGTAGCTACCCATACAACAAACACTTACCCCTATCCTCAAGTTTTCCCAATGTTTGATTCCTTATATAGACTCATCCAAGGTTATCTACGTCGATCTTGGTGAGGAATCACATCACAACAAATAAGGCAACATTTAAAAATAGCAAGAGTTTCACTAAACTACCAAAGATCATAAATATTGAAAGAAAGAAAAAATAGTACCAATAATAAGTCAAATAAATGTGTTCAATTCCAATAGAAAATCAAACATAGCCACAATAACTACACAATAGAGAAAACTCACAGTAGTGATTAAACTAATTCAAACAAGATAAAATAAAATTGTTGGCCCATGCAACAAAGATGAGAGATCATCAATAATTGAGGGAAACTTCACAATCCTCAAAAGTGCACATTACATAACTATACGACTAGAAATTGTGGCTAAATAGAGTGAAGATTCATCATGACTCCAATAATAGTCCCTCATGTGTGCATTTGTGGCATGAACACAAAAACTCCCACATGGCATGGCCATGTACCTAATGGAGAAGACATGCCTAGGCTACATGCCCAAAAAACATGACTATAATAATAGTCCCTCATACATGCATTTGTGGCCTACACACTACAAATCCTAACATACCATGGCAATACACCTCATAGAGAAGACACACCTAGGGCCACATTGCACATAGAAATGTGCCTCACAAAGAAGACATGCATAGGGCACATGCCACATAGCAATGTGTCTTATGGAAAAATGTGCATGCATGTCACACACCAAAGCTATATGTATACATCATGAGGCACATTCATATGTTATCTCTACATGTGTGCAAATCTTCCAACACTAATCGCCACTAAGAAGGAATAATATAAAATGTGTCTTCAAATATTTGTGTGTGTGTGTGGAATTGTGTCTTTGAACCCAAATCGCTACCATCAACAACATGTAACCATCACCTACACTATATCAAAACATAAGTATGGTGTGACATCATATCTATTTGCATAATGTAAAAACACATGCAAACATGAAAATCATCATAGCATGACAAAAATCAATCTCCACATGTTGGAACAAAGATATAAATAAGATAATAGGGTAAGAGGAAACCCATACCAAGAACCACATACCAACTATCATCAATGCCATCAAGATAAATGTAGGATAGGATACCACTATGAGCCATCCAATGGTCCATTCTATGAGGAGAACTAGGGGATACTATCATTGAAAGGTGTGGTCAATAGAGATAATCCCTACTAATGCCACAATATGTCACCATAGCTTCTTGAGTTTTCCATTCTTCTACTTAACACCACATTTATTGAGTTCCTCAATAGCGAGGTTGGTTCTCAATAGGATGCACAAACATGTAAACACACAAGCATGGTTTCATCATACTTGTACAACAATACAAATTCATTTTTCTAGTTAATTACTTAGTGTAAAAATAACTCCATTACATAACATAGGGCAATAATCACCATAAGTTTTCAAATAAATTGCCCAAACATCAATTGGAGTAACCATTTCTAAGGTACAAACATAATTTATTTGTAACTTCAAAATTAAAATAATCACAATACATCAAAATAAGTTCAATAGTGCATGGAAATAGACAACATGATTCATAATTAAACCCATAAATTACCCTAATTGGATATGCTAATAAAATGGTGTCTCAAATAATAGAGATTATGTTGGACCTATAATAGAGATCTGGACTTTGTTTCATCATACACAAGCATGGTTTCATCATACTTGTATCCAGATACACCATCCATAGATAGGTACTCAGTACCACAATCTCATGGGTACCCTTTTAGCTGAATTTACCCTATATTTAGGTCAATCTACCCTTGTATCATTCCTTGATCTAGTATGTCATTCCACCAATCAATAATTTTTCCATATTCTTGGGAGAATACACTATCCCTTAGGTGAATATGCCATATCCTTAAATGAATCCTCCTTGTCATCATCCTAAGTCCTCTTTTATCTTTAGGAAAATCCACCTATCCTTATGTGAATCTACTTTCTCTTAGGTGAATCTATTTCACATAAATCATTTATCTTATCCATCTTTCTTACGCAAATGGTGAATTTTTCCTATCCTTAGATGACTACACTCCCATTTAGGTGAATCTATCTAGTTTTAGTCTCCTTCCATTATTTTGTCCAAATTTGTATCGTCTAGTTTACATGAATCTACTTGTTCTTAGGAAAATCAACCCTATCATTCTAAGGAAAATTCACCTTGTCATCATCCTTAATCATCTACCTTTCAAGTGTATATTCCATCCATCCTTGGGAGAATCTAACATATTATTGGGAAAATCCACTCCCTCTTAGGTGAATCCACCTTTTCCACCTTCTCATTAATCTATTATTTGTTCTAAGAAGGACACAAAAGTGGATAGAAAACAATAGAGGAGATAGTACTCAAACAAGTACTAAGGAATTGCATTAGTGACATGTCACAAATGTGAGTTATACATGTTCCAAATTGATTGATTCTCATGAAGGATCTAAGTTATCTACAATAAATAGCCACCCAAGAAACCCATTTGCTTTAGGCAAACTATCTTCTTAGTAGTAGCTTAATTCTTGAGACATTTGATTTGGATATGATCTTGTAAATGGTGTTAAAAAGAGTAATTAGTCACCAACCAACCACACTCTTCATTTGTATATTTAAGAATTAGTTTGTTCAAACCTTGATTGTAACAAGCATAACCAAATCCTCCATGATAAAGTTAACAGCAAATATATTATTGCATAACCAAATCTTTGTGGTGGGTGTGTTCAACAAATATATTATTGTGTGAATTGCTTTTGTCCAAAATGTAGGAACTTGATCTACATATCCATGAAGGCATGATTAGGTCTCTATACAACACTGTTTTGTTGATGCATATATGTAGTGGTTAGTTGTTTTCTTTTAGTTGTGGATAAACCATTTTGAGTGAATTTCTCTTTTACTTGAGCATTTTGCATTTAGAGAACTGGATGACCATTCAACAAGGGGTTTAAACTCTTTGAACTTCACAAATGCTTGAGCTTTTCTTGTCAAGCAATGTACCCACATCTTAAAGACATCAAATTATGAAAGATGATAGTCCCAAATCTGCAAATGACTGTCACAACATAGTGAATAAGGGAAATCCATAGATACATTAATGAGTAGCCCTAGATCAATACAAAGGGAAATACAGTTGTAGCATCCTAAAATTGCGACACTTGCAATTTTGACTGCATTTGGGTCTTCACGATGGCGGCGCAACGTTGAACCTGAATGGAGACCCCGAAACCTATTTGCGACACCAAAAATTGCATCTTTTTGCACCTTGGCCTGATCCCTCCTTGCACCCTGTTGTCCCGGGAGGTGGGACCATGGCGCCCAGCGCCCTGGTCCCTGGCCCTATTTTGGGCCCGGTCTCTTGTTGGGCATCAGGTCTTGAAGTTTGAAAATTGGAAAATAATGTTTCTAGGTCGGCCTAAGGTCGGGAAAATCAGTCTCTCAACCCTAATTGACAAGTATATAAACTACTTTTCCTCTCCTAGAAAGGAAGGAAATAAGCAAGAGCAAGACGCGGAAGCGATATTCAAACATTCAAACATTCAAGCATTCAAGCATTCCTTCAAGCAATTGAGCATTCTAAGTCTCCATTCAAGGCTAAGTGTTGCATTCAAGACAAGGATTCAACCATTGAAGAGGAGATCACATACAACATACAACATACATTACACCTTCGCATGTAAGAATACAAACATTCTTACAACAAGGTATCAGTACTTGTTTACATTACAAACATTTACATTTACAACATTCTCATTTCTTGGTTAATTCCAAAACCGGGGTTTGACCTAAAGGCAAACCCCTAATCCCTAACCCCCCAATCGTCCTCTCTTTTCTATGTGTAGGTTGCAGGTACGCGGTTGTAATTGAAGGTCTGGAATCCTTGTGCAGAGACGAACAGATCCCCCTTCATTTCGCGGATTTTTCGGAGGACCGTGTGCACTCTGGGCGCCATCGTCCCGTCAACTTTCGCTCAAATTGGTAGAACAGCATTGTCTCGACATTTTACTGCTAATTCCAGGTTCCTAGCTTCATCCTATATCCCTATCTCTGCTTATAAGCGAATCTTTCTTACTTTACATGCATTCCTAGTCCAATCATTCTATCTATATTCTTTACAAAAGAGGGTATCCTTGTTATCTCAACCCTTGAAACTCATTTAAAATCCAGTCTTGCATTGTGTGAGATTGGATCTTGTGGGTTTCAACCCCTCTTTTGAATGTAAAGTCTCTCCTAAGTGAAAACAGTCAACCCTAGTGATCTCCCTTCTCTCTCTTTGGAGTGGGGGGGGGGGAGAACAACTAGGGTTCGATTTTTCCACTTTACATTTTGGTGAACCCGACGTGAACATCCTAATTCTGATTATTCATGGTTAGATCTGAAAAATCTGTTTCCTTAATTACATTTCCATGTTTGATCTTTTGCAAATTTTAGAGGTTAATTGCATAAAAACCCTAAAATTTTCTTTTTAGTAATTAAGCTTGTGAAATGTTTAATTGTTAATGCTTGTTTCAGATCTACCCTTCTATTGCAAATTGTCAATTCATATTTGTGCTTTAATTTTGAAAATTAAGTGGTTAAGTGTCAAAACCCTAATTTTTAAAACCTTCTTGATTCAACTTTTGACTGATAATTTCACTGATCAAAACACCTCCAAATCGACTGTAACTTTGGATTCCGCAACAAAATCACAATATCTCTCATCCCTGAAAATTTGGAAAAAAGTTGCAAGGACCGTGTGCACCCCAAGCGCCATCGTCCTCGACATTTTTTCCGAAATTTCGGGAGCTAGATCTTACTGTATTTTTCTGCTAAAATCCAGAATTTTGGCTGATTTCATCAATTCTAACACTTTCAAAATTAAAGTCAAAGTTGGTCTAGCGATTGCTTGGATAAAGGCTTATAATCATTCAAAAAATTGTTGAAATTAAAATTCATATCAAAATTGTGTTCCTTACTGTCCTAAATCTGAAAAATGTGTTGGCATTCATTCAAAATTTCAGTGCTTTATTCAAATTTTTACAATTTGTGACTTTTGAAATTAAGTGTTTAATTGCGGAAACTTTGATTTCCGCTTTCAAATTTGAATTTTGCATGAAATTGAGTCAACTTTTAAATTTCAAAGCCTGCATTGCTTTCAGTATTCCCTCTAAAATCATAAAATTCAAAATTTCAGTTTCCCCCTCTTTTTCAAAAATTCAAATTTTGCATTTTTCAACAATCTTGGTAGGGTTCAATTTTGAGATTGCAACTTTAATTTGGCCTATCTACAGATCGTAAAATCACTCAATTTTTTTAGATTAGCTTTAAAATCATCATAGCTTTCATCCCTAAAAATTTCGAAAAAAGTTGCGAGGACCGTGTGCACTCCATTCGCCACGGTCCTCGACATTTTTTCTGAAATTTCGGGAGATTGTCCTGATTGTATTTAACAGCTTAAATCTAGGAGATTGGTTGATTTTATTGAAATTTGCTACCTCTAAAATTCAAAATATTCTCTCTCTCTTTAGTGCATGAGTTTTACAACAATAAGCCCTACTTACACTATTCCCGTTAGACGAAGCCTTAGAATTAAGTCTTTCCAAGGTTTAATTACTGAGGAGATGGAACCTAATTTGAATGGCCTTTTTAATGAGGACGTGGGTGATTCCTCTAATCCTCTTAATGATGAAGAAGCTCTCCATGAGGTTTCTATAGAACAACTTTTGAAATTGGATAACCAATTTGATGATTTTCGACAATGGATGTCTCAAGAATACCCTGATAGTGAAGCTCTTTCATTAATTGAGGGTCTAAAACGTATGGTTCAAAGTGATAAGAATGGAATTGATATTTTGCGTGGTATTGCACACATTATGTATTCGAATGTGATGCCTATGAAGAGTTGTGCCGAAACTTTAGGTTATACACAACCTCCTACTCAAGTTAATCATTCTATTCCTTTGACAACTCCTATTGCTAGTATACCTACTTTTACATCAAACATAATGACTACTTCAATACAAGACATTCCACCTATGATCACCAGTCATGGGGGCAATCCTTCTTCTTCAATCAACCCTCTTCCTTCATTCAATCCAACTTCTTCATTCATTCCTTCAATGAGTGTTCCTATTTCATCTCCACAAATAAACATGACGCAAGGGGGCAATTCATTTAATTATTCCATTCCTCCTCGTAGTGTTCCTCCTTTCCAATCATCTCCTATGACTAACTATCATAGTGTCCCACCACCTTACTCTCAATCAATACCTTCTCTCAATAACATAATACTTCCATCACAATCTAACACGTCTAATATGAACTCTTCGACTGAAGCGACCATCAACAATCTTGCACAAACTGTCTCTTCTTTACAGCAACAAATTGCCTCTATGAATCAATCTAAGACTAGTGTACCCACATTTGATGTTGCAAGCCCACTTTCTCTTGACATTGTTCAAGCTATCCCCCCTAAGATTGTTGAAATCCTGCAATTGGAGCTTTATAATGGTAGGGGTGATCCTCTAACACATGTTAAGACCTTTCAAACAATATGTACCGATTTTGCTTATGACCAAAGGTTGCTTGCAAAACTGTTTACTAGAACATTAAGAGATAAATCCCTACAATGGTATTGCTCGTTGCCTTCTTATTCTATTACTTCTTTCGAACAACTTGCAAATGCTTTTATTCAACAATTTCAAAACAATATAAGTCCTAAAGTTACTTTGATTGATTTAATGCATTGTAAACAAGGTGTTAAAGAAAAAGTGAATGATTTCATTGGTAGATATAAGCATTTGTATGCTCAAATTTCTTTTCCAGTACCTGACAATGATATTCAAAGAAACTTTATTTCTAATTTACAAAAAGATATTAGAGAAAAACTTCTATTTTCTGAGTTTACTTCTTTCCAACAGTTGTGCGCAACTCTTCACAATTATCAACTGACTGTGAGTCAAATGGAACAAGCAAATCCTATGGCTCTGAGTGATAAGGGTGATAGTAGTCAACAACCATTTGGAAAGTTTAAACCAAATAGAGAGTCCATTAAGTTCAATGAAAACATCATCAACAACAATGTGAATGCAGCATCAGGTGTGCCTCCTATTTCTAAGTTTTTCAAGAAAGAAAGAAAGTTTACTCCTTTGAATGAATCATTGCATAGTACTAT
Source organism: Cryptomeria japonica (assembly GCF_030272615.1). Classification (NCBI taxonomy): domain Eukaryota; kingdom Viridiplantae; phylum Streptophyta; class Pinopsida; order Cupressales; family Cupressaceae; genus Cryptomeria; species Cryptomeria japonica. Next base: position 24,561,042 of record NC_081406.1, read on the forward strand.
GAATAAGTTATTGGAACAAAATGTGCTTACCCTCCCTCCTATAAGGCAAATGGATCCTGCAAAGATTAATTCACCCTATTTTGATAACAAATCTTTTTGTCAATTTCATCGTCAACCTGGGCATGATACTGAAAAATGTTTTGCTTTAAAGGGTAAAATTCAAGATCTGATTGATAATAATACTATCTCTGTTTCTGGTGTGAATGATAAAGGCAACACATCTATAGCCCCTCCTAACCAAAATCTTAAGATTTTTACTGATCCATTACCTTCTCATACCTCTAATGTGGTTGAGACTAATGATTCCTCTTTCTCACCTGATAGTCTTGTGTCTATGACTCCGAATGTGATTAACTTTGTGGAACAGCAGAAAATCCCTAAAGAACCTTCCATCACATTTGATTCCAGTGAAACTATCAGGGCACCTGATGGTCCTTTATATATAGTTGCAAAAGTCAAGAATACACCTTGCCGTGGAGTGCTTATTGATCCTTCTTGTATGGTTAATGTCATTACTGAAGAATTTATTTTTACTTTGCAATTGAATCAAGTGATCTATGATGAAACAAATGTGGTCGTGAAACTATTTGATGCATTTTCTTCTCCTGCAATTGGTTCTATTACATTACCTATTGAGGTCCATAACAAATCCCTTGATGTGGACTTTGCTATTATTCCATCGTCCGAACAATTTCGTGTGAAGCTAGGCTATCCTTGGTTATCTTCCATGAAAGCTATTGCTTCTCCTATTCATAAGTGTTTGAAATTTCCCCATAATGGTGAAGTTGTTACTGTCAATCATAGTCTCTTTAAACCAGCTGAAAGAACTTCTAGCGTTCCTATTGATTATTTTTGGCCTAAACAATTCCAATCTCTTCCATCGCAGAGTGATCATCTTTTCAAATCTTATCAAAAGTGGAAAAAAGATATGATCCTATCTCTAAGTGAACCTAGAACACCCAAACTTGATATTCCTATCATTCTTGAGAAGGAAGTTCTTCCTTTGAAAGATAAAACTAATGTCTTTCCCCAAGAAGATTCCCAACCCATCCCTATGAATGTGATTATGCCCATATCTAATAAAGTTTCTAAAAGTAGACCTATACCTCCTCGTCATGATGGACTTGGTCTCCTTCCTAAACCAAATATTCCTCCTTCATATGGAGCAGTTCCTCCTCCTTCCTCTTATGGAGAGAAGAGAGCTTCCTCTTCTCCTATTATTCAACCTAAGAGACCACAACCTAAACACCCAAGTGATAAGGATGAGAACATTCCTCCTCCTCAATCCTCTCAACATCCTACTAAGACTAGACAAAATCGTTCTGCACGTGAACGCCGATGAAAGCGTCATCTTAGAGCTCAGGCAGCTGCTTCTCAAACTTTGCAATCCCCAAAAACACCTTCAGCTAGTATTATTCCATTTTCTCCTCAGCCGAAAATTGAGCCAAAATCTCCTAAACATAAGATGCATGATGGTCTTGATCCTATGCGAGTTAAAGATCCTATTTTTATAAATCTTGATGATGATATAGATGAAAATGTTATTCATGATGAAAATGTTACTCCTCTTTCTTCTGATAGTGAATATGAATATGTTGATGTTGATAACCATTTATCTAACGAATTTTCTAAAGCACTTATCCTAGCTCCTAGACAAGAACAACATGGCTTGGAACATGAACATAGCCCTTGTTTGGATCTTGTGATAGCTCCATCTGCTGTGTTGGATGTTCCTCCTCTAGCATGTTTCCTGCCTTCCCAAAATATTGATCAGCAAGATCGGGGGGTAGATGACGTGCTAGACTAGTTTCATTAGCATAGTAGACTCTCTCCTCCTCTCTTGATCTCTTTTGTTACTTCTTCTATGTGTTATTCTCATTCTTCTATTTGTTGTCCTTAGTGTTGTCTACTTGAGGACGATGCAAAACATTGAGATCTCTTTTGGTCTCTCTCATGTTGACTCAAAAGACACATGTGTTCCCTTCTTCTGGGTGACCTTCCTTGATTGGGGAATAAAGAACAATTATGCATACATACATATGATATACATGAATTATCATACAGCATACTAACCCCAAGGAAAGCGAAGTCACCTTGTGCTTTGTGTTTTGTGTCTATTATCCTTGGGCTTATCTCACACTTGGGGGCTAAATCCCTGTGATAACGTGCTCCTTTCCCTTCTCATTTCTTATATGTACCACTACCTTAAAGCAATAACCCCCGATGAGGCGTGTGCGATCGCTTTAACGTAGGGGGGCATACATATCATTCATATCTCTTCAAGATACTTGAAAGTTTCTTGGTGAACTTAGCTTTGCCTTGAAAACCTTTGGTATTTTTCTTGCATGACTCATAGTGAGGGAACCTTACTACTGATAGTCATGGTTCTCCCTCATGATCTTCCCTTTTACTTTGTCAATCGAAGTCGTAAGATCCTTAGTCCACTGGGGGCTTGGTGTATCTTGCCTCCTTGACGTGGTGAAAGTTTTTCAATGTTGTTTCCTTGTACTTTACCGAAAGTATGGGCGTACGCTTATACTCCCGCTAAAGTGGGGGCTAAATGTAGTGTCCTAAAATTGCGACACTTGCAATTTCGACTACATTTGGGTCTTCACGATGGCGGCGCAACATTGAAATTGAATGGAGACCCCGAAACCTATTTGCGACACCAAAAACTGCATTTTTTTGCACCTTGGCCTGATCCCTCCTTGCACCCTACTGTCCCGGGAGGTGGGACCATGGCGCCCAGTGCCCTGGTCCCTGGCCCTATTTTGGGCCCGGTCTCTTGTTGGGCATCAGGTCTTGAAGTTTGCAAATTGGAAAATAATGTTTCTAGGTCGGCCTAAGGTCGGGAAAATCAGTCTCTCAACCCTAATTGACAAGTATATAAACTACTTTTCCTCTCCTAGAAAGGAAGGAAATAAGCAAGAGCAAGACGCGGAAGCGATATTCAAACATTCAAACATTCAAGCATTCAAGCATTCCTTCAAGCAATTGAGCATTCTAAGTCTCCATTCAAGGCTAGGTGTTGCATTCAAGACAAGGATTCAACCATTGAAGAGGAGATTACATACAACATACAACATACAACATACATTACACCTTCGCATGTAAGAATACAAACATTCTTACAACAAGGTATCAGTACTTGTTTACATTACAAACATTTACATTTACAACATTCTCATTTCTTGGTTAATTCTAAAACTGGGGTTTGACCTAAACGAAAACCCCTAATCCCTAACCCCCCAATCGTCCTCTATTTTCTGTGTGTAGGTTGCAGGTACGCGGCTGTAATTGAAGGTCTGGAATCCTTGTGCAGAGACGAATAGATCCCCCTTCATTTCGTGGATTTTTCAGAGGACCGTGTGCACTCCGGGCGCCATCGTCCCGTCAACTTTCACTCAAATTGGCAGAACAACATTGTCTTGACATTTTACTACTAATTCCAGGTTCCTAGCTTCATCCTGTATCCCTATCTCTGCTTATAAGCGAATCTTTCTTACTTTACATGCATTCCTAGTCCAATCATTCTATCTATATTCTTTACAAAAGAGGGTATCCTTGTTATCTCAACCCTTGAAACTCATTTAAAATCCAGTCTTGCATTGTGTGAGATTGGATCTTGTGGGTTTCAACCCCTCTTTTGAATGTAAAGTCTCTCCTAAGTGAAAACCATCAACCCTAGTGATCTCCCTTCTCTCTCCTTGGAGTGGGGGGGGGAGAACAACTAGGGTTTGATTTTTCCGCTTTACAACAGTCATGTTTATCTCAATGAAATACAGTCATGTTAATCTCAATGCAACGTTTTCCAGCATCCTCCCTACGTGTGCCAAAATAGGAGCTTTCGAACAAGGTATGGACATCAATCAAAGCATAATCGAGAGAGCATTGGAATATAGGTCGGTTCTTGTCCAACAAGATTCAGGACGTAGGGCCTCCACTAATAAGAGAACTCATAGTGGGTATGGGAGGAAGTCGGGTCTTATGTGGTTCAATGCAATCCCCATTCCATTCGTTCGAGTTACTTCATTAATGTCATCCAAATTCTCGGAGTGGTTTTTTTTATCCAATAACAAAAATCGCAAAATGGGGTAGCATACACACGGCATGTGAACTGTATGACAGAATACCTCAAAGAGATGTCATTTCATGGAATTTTAAGATCACAGGAATGCACAAAATGGATTAATTCGAATAAAACCTTACCTTGCTTGTGCAGAGATCACTCTGGTGGGGGGGGTGGTTAGGGAGGCAAGACGGTCGCCGCTTGTGCTTTCAAAATGAAAATGTTTTGTGTTTTTTTTTTTAAATAAAATGCCCGAGGTCGTCGGAATTCCAACGAACAGGGGCATAGGTCATCGAAATTCTGACGAACACGGGCATTTTAAAAAAAAAATCAAATTTTCACACAATGCTCCATGTCCGTCGAATTTTAACCCCAAATGTATTAGTGATAATACATAAAAAGGGTTGTACAAAATATGATACTTTATAGCCTTGTAGGCTAAAATTGATTGTTGAGAGCATGATGTCATCAATCTGGGACATTTCATCCCCTGTCAACACCTACAAACTAGAAATTGGACCAAGCATTAAAGATAGTTAGTATATCTTGTATTGTTTTGAATTCAAATTGTACTATTCTATTTTAACATGTTACAAAATTTATACCTCGGCATCGAAGTTGCAGCTATAGTAACTGGGGGAGGAGTATGGGATACCGTTGCTGCATCCTGAAATGCATATTATTTGTCTCAATTTAAATAGATGTATAAATGAAAATTCATTTATGTAATTACAAATTTAAAGTGACCGATAAATAAAATGCTATGAATTAAAATCAACACACCTATGTCTATGGCTCATGGGCAAACACCATGTCCATCAACTCATCTGTCAGCGCAAAATCCTCAACTGTGTGGGCCTGACATCTACTCCCACAAATCATGCACAGATGAGATGAGGATCCATCTGCACTGGGTGCATCATCTATCCCCAAGCATATCCTCGAGCAACTGACACACATATGCTGGATAGGCTCTCTATTGCCACCTAATGGCTCATCATCCAATACAATAGGGTGTGCTAATGACATCCCATGCTGGATGATGGCACCAGTCAATGTTGTGGCCGCCTAAAGAGTTTGTAGCTCCATTGACTCTTTCAGCTCTACTGGGACAGCCTGATGCACCTTGGGTTTGGGTGCTAGGGGGCGGTGACTCTTCGTGGGTAATCGCCTACGGGCTCCAAGTCTATCTTGGGTAGAGCCACCACCTCTACCATGGAACTCTCTCATTTCAAAATAGTTTGGGCACACATTGAGAACAAACTCATAATATACTTTTCTTAAAAAATATAATGGCACCTCATAATTATTAGAAGGTGGATCATCAAAGACCATCCACGACCTCTGCCAAAAAAGATTCTTCATCTGCATATTGGTACACCAATGTATGGGAAACCTCTTTGCATTAAGAGGTAATGACTGACCAGTTTTGGGATCAACGAAAAGGGCACATATTTGTTGTTTAGTAATATTTTTGTTTTTTACTCCATCCTATGATAGCCCATCGGCATAGGATTGATGACACCTATCCCTAAAGCTTCCCCATTTGGTAATTTGTGTGGAAACAGCTATGGCACCACTAGCTAATGTTTCTAGGCTAGTGGCGAAGGATTGATGATGCTCAAGTTCAGAAGTTTTCAATTTAACAACCAGTCTATTGATTTTAGACGTATTTTGTCCTAATTGATTAATTAATTGCTCCTATGTTTCGGGTGTGTGGTCAAAAGGAGGAATTGGGGGTTGTTCTTGTGTGTTTTTAGGAGGTGCATTTGGTTGTTCTTGTGGGTTTTAAGGAGGTGCATTTGGTTGTTCTTGTGGGTTTTCAAGAGGTGCATTTGGTTGTTCTTGTTCTGGATTAGAAGAATCTGGTTTTTGAAACAAAAAATGAAAAAACCTAATCAAAATTAATGAAATTAAATTCAAAATGTAAAACAAATTGAACAAACGGGAAAGAAAGATAAAAATAAACAAAAACTAACCTTGATCCATAGCTTGGAGGACAAATCTAGCACCCCATTCGTGGTTTAGGAGAGGAAATGGAAAAAAAATGAAGTAAAAAACACGCTATTCATGAGTAAATGAGACCCAGTTTTTTTTTTTTAACTTTTTTTACCAGGCACCACGTACGCGGTTATATTTGGATTATTAGCGCATACACACTCATTTTCCTATGAGCAACGCGTACACGCTCATTTGCCTAGGCATAGCGCTCATTTGCCTAAAAGCAACGCGTACGCGCTATCTTCTCTAGGCTCAGGAAGAGGAAACCTAAGCACGTACGCGGGAATTTCAAATTTTAAAACCGCGTACGCGCTGCTTGTTTTTCCATGTTTTTTTTGGGTGGTGTCCACTTTTCTAAACACCATCTTTGTGAACATACACTTTAATGTTTTTTGCCTTTATCGAGTTGCTTTAAAAGGAATTTTAAAAAACTATTCTATTACTTTTCATTAGAACTTTCTATTATAAGAATTGTAAATAGATGCTTTAGACATATAAAAATGAAATTTTTTTAAAAGTAATTTTTTATAATTTTATTTTTTTAAAACCTTGCGAATAAATGTTTTGTATTGGCAATGTGTTGTCATTGACGTTAACCTAATGTCTGGCAATCTTTGTTGTCATTGAGGAGAAGATTGAAATATGTATTGTGGTCATTTATGAATCAGTTGTTGTGTGTTGGGAATACTTGAGAGAAATTGCGCCTATCTAACTTAGTCAGTGCCTTGAATATGCAAAGGGAGATTCTTTGGAGGTTTAGAAGAGGTATTCATAGCAGTATATCAGTCTAGACACATGGTATGTATAGATACACATGATTTATGTTTTATTTCTATGATGGGGTTACTTTGGTTGGTGTCTACATGATTAGGAAGACAATTGGATGATGGTTGATATCAGTATCATATTTTGTGTTTGAAGAAAATTGTCTTAAGTGTTGAAACAATGCATTTTCCCTATGTTTATGGTTCGTATTTTGCTCTAAATTTTGCCCCAATATATCCTCTAGTTGTACAGTTTAGGGTTTAATATTTTTTGTGTACTAAGGTCCTACTCTCAATTTTTCAAGTCATAATATCTTCTACAGAAAAAATTATAAGGGTTTGTACTCTGAATCATAGTCTATTGGTATAAGGTGTTCATGTTGGCTCACTAGAATGTTTTGCATTCTATTGTAGTGATTGGTATAGCTATGTATTTTTGGGAAGATGATAAGGATATTATATTGGATCATCGATATGAGTTTGAAGTGTGTTGGTGCTTCAGTGCATAATATTCTTCATGTTGATATCACACAGCCTCTTTGGTCTGTACAATTCTACCAGTTCAGTGATGTTATTCTTATGCATCAACACTTGATGATTGATTATTTTAGGAGGTCTATGTAGAATTATATTAGATTGTCTTTAGTGCCTTCATCTTGGTCCACGTAATTTTTAGGTCTCTCTTCGAAGGTAAGAAGACAAACGAACATTAATTTTGACAGTGGTGTTGATATTTGGGCCGACTAGGTATGTTCCTTCAATTGTAGTTGATCTTGACCTATTTATTTGGCTTTGAAGGATGTGTTGTAGTTTAATTGGAGCTCAGTTTAGTTCTAGGTTGATATGAAACTTAATTTTGAAGTAGAAATTGTGATGATAAACTCAAGAAGGTAGGAAAAGATATAGTAAATCTAAAGATTCAATTTGAAGAAGGAAAGAAGGTTGATGACTGTCTGGAGACTAAGCTTCATGACAAAATTGTTGAATGCACCAAACTTGAAGAAAAGATTGTTTATCTATAAAATAAATTGGAGGATGAAAAATATCAAATTGAGAAAGGGCTAAAACTCAAAGCTAGTAGTGATTTTCTTGATGAGATGCTTAGTTTTTAGGAACCATAGAACAACAAGGGTGACCTTGTTTTTGAAAAAGGAGAGAGCTCTAAGACTAAAGACACAAATGAGAAAGGAAATGAAAAGGCTCAAGATGAATCCAAGAGGACAAAAGGTGATGTGAACAATTTCACTCAAGTTTGGAACAAAAGGAAGTATTACAAAAGGTTGGTTCCTAATCAAGTTTCTCAAACAAGGTACTCTCAGTCAGTTAATGGTAATTTATTTTCTTGCAATAAGATTAGACATAAGGTTGTTTAATGTAGGAATAGGATTAAAATGAATTCTTTGAGGCCCTCAAGGCCTCAACCATTTAATGGTCAGTGTTATGCTTGCAACAAATTTGGTCACAAAGCTGATGAATGCAGAAGTAAAATGATGAGAAATTGATTCATGAATATGAAAAATACTAAAAATGCTCAATTTTGCAATGGTCATTGCTATACATGCAACAAATTTGGTCATAAGGCTACTGATTATAGATCGAATGTGAGGAGTGGAAATTCTCCATAGCATGGCATTACATGTTATAGTTGTGACACAATAAACGAGGACATATAAGGTACTCTCAATCTTTTAATGGTAATAATTTTTCTTGCAATAAGATTGGACATAAGGTTGTTGAATGTAGTAGGATGAACATGGATTCATTTAGGCCCTCAAAGCCTCAACCATATAATGGTCAATACTATACTTGCAACAAATTTGGTCACAAAGTTGATGAATGCAGAAGTAAAATATGAGAAATGCTTTCATGAATATGAACAATACTAAAAATGCTCAATTTTTCAATGGTTGTTGTATATGCAACAAATTTGGTCATAAGGATACTAATTGTAGATCCAATGTGAGGAGTAGAAATTCTCTACAACATGGAATGACATATTATAATTGTGGCACAATAAACAAGGACATATTTCTAAGGTTTGTTGAGGAAAGAATGCTAGGTCTTCTATTCTACAGAAGAAGGTAGATCCTATTCAAATGAAGAAAGACATGGAAAAGACATGGATTAAGAGCCAGAAGAAAAGAAAGACAAATTATGTAAAGGATGGATCTCTACCTCGGGATGGTACAGATGGTTCTTTCAAAAACTAAATGGAAAAGGTATAGGCTTATGGGGAGTTATATGTGCAAAATTTTCAAACCCCCTATTAAGCATGGATGTTCAAATCTTCAGCTTATTAGTCAAAGTTGATTTGGATATGATGGTGTAGTGATGTTGAGTCATTTGGTCTGATTTGCAAAGAAAATGCCTCTCTTTCGAAGGAGTGCAAAATAATTTATTTATCCTTGTTATTGCAAATGGGTTAAAACTACTAAAACCTAATGAACAATTAATGCATTAGATGGGAGAAGTATATAGGAAACACTTGATCATTTTTTACCTCATTTGAAGTACTGAAGAGTGTTAAAGAGCTAAGGAATGAAAGAGAATTCTAGAGTGTGCTACTATGCAAACCTTAGTTGTCAATTTTATAGGTATTTTTAGTATTTACCGCACATCCTAAGTTCAAAAGTTGGTGATGGCTACTCCTAAGGTTATAGATATTGTGGACAAACCCCGATCTATTTTCAAGAAACATCCATTCAATCCTTCCATGGACAACACAACCAGTGAATTTTTACATGTGTCTATTAATTTTGTCCACTCTAAGGATGTGTGTATTTACATTCATGCTCATTTGGATGAGTATGATCATACGAAAATGGGATAGTTCAGAGAAGACAATTTGTTGGAAGACCAATTTATGTTGAAACCAAAATATGCTAGCATGTGAGATGAAATTGGATGTCTGGAGTTATTTTCTCATGTTTATAAGAGAGGAGATGGTTTGCATAGTACCGAGTCACATACATGAAGAATTCATCTAGTTGGACCAACCCTACATGATAACTAAGAAGGCTAGAAAGGAGGTTACTATTCTATGTTCCATTGAAGAAGTCCCAACCCTAAAATATATGAAGAATAATGTGGTCATAAGGTTAAACAAAGCCAAATTTGACAAGTGGGCACTCACCATTGATGACATCATTGATTTGGGAGTTAGGCATGTTTCCATGAGGATTTCATATATTGCTTATCAAATGGTAAAAGAAGTTAAAGATGTTGATTTGTGTGATATACTTAGATAGTAGTTGATGGAGAATTTACAAAAGACCAAGGAAACAAGGTGCCCATTTTAATATGGATCCATAATTATCCATTTATTGTTTTTTTTAATGAGAGAATTGCTAAGAGTTAAAAACATTATCTAGAGAAATAATATATCAAAAAGTTCTTAGATTAGAGAACATATTCATATCTTTCTGGACAGGTAAGCTAGATGCAACCTATTGGGGCTTTTTCAAAACATCTCAAAATGAATTGAATATGAGGTACAAGATACTTGCACAAGTTGTAGAGACATATGAGGTGATCACATTTATGGTGGAAAAAGAAAACTACTTTATGGAAGCTATTGAGCCTAGGACTTCTTGGATCCCTAACTTTCCATATCAGGTATCTAAACCTAAATGGATTGGATATGCAGATTTATTGGTCAAGAAACCCAAAGACCCTAATGCAGAAATACCTAGCATCCATAAAGAAATTACAAATAATTTAATCAAAAAGAGGGTAGATGAAAGGTTTGAGAAGATGAAGGGTGATCTGGAGGAGAGGTTTGGAGTACCATCTAGGAGTATTGTTGAGGCATCTAGGATTGTTACTGGTGCCCCTCAATCACCCCAAGCACCTAGGAGAATGGGAAGGTCTACTACTGCTACTGTAACACTTCCTACACCAATTTGGTTGCTCAAACTCCTCCAAGCATAAAGAGGTCTATTATTGATGCAGGAGCACAGGTGTACTTCTTACCGAGAGGCAGTTAGCAGTGGAATTGCTTGTAGATCATGGCATTTCTTCATGTTTGAGAGTTTAGAAATGAGGATTTAGTTTTATTCTCTTGCGTTTGTTGTCTTTTTTGTGTTCAAGTTTCATGGTGTTTGTATTTATTTCCGATGAGATATCGATTTTGATATTGGCCCGGTTGATATGTTCTTACTGGTTAGTCTTCCAATGTGTTGAGCGAAGTTGGATCAGGTTGTGGTTGATTTCTGTGACTTGCATATCATTGATTTATGTTTCTTGTGCTTTGTCTGATGTTACTGGAGGACCACATGATGTTTTATGCATTTTGGAATTGATCTTAGTGATTTGAGCCAACATGTTATTGTTAGCACGTTCCATTATGAACCGGTTGGTCTTTGGGCCAACTTGATCAAGTTATTATTATTTGTGGACGATATAAATAGAAATTTTCAAATCATTTGAGAAGATAGAAAATAGAAGATAGAGATTGAAGACAAAGTTTAGAGATCGAGCGAAGATGTAGAACTGGCGAGATTCTGGTCCTATGGATTGAAGTCGAAAGGGTTGAGGTCCAGATTAGGGTTGATCTGGAAGAATATTACCAAAGGCCGATTTGATGTGTAGATGATTTGTGGATCTTATATATGTGTTGTAAGCATTGTTTGTATCCTGGATTATGATCCAGCATGTGGCATGTGTAATTCTTCAATCTGTTATAAGAATTATTTATATTGTTTACCGGTTATGTATTTTGTGATGTTATCGGTTGTTCTTCCATTTCTGGCATTGTGTTACCGATTACCGGTATATATTGCATGGCGTTTGTGTTAGGCTGCAAGGATGGGTTGTCCTTCATTGGATCTCCCTACCTTGACTGCATCAATTACTACTATCATAAAGCCACCTGAGGCTCCCACAAAGGAGAAGAAACCAAGGAAGAAACAACAAGCAAAGAGAGAAAGAATAAAAGTAGTTAATACTTATGAAAAAGATGATGAAGAAGAAGATGAAGAATGAAGTCCTTTGAGTTGAAAAGAAGAGAAAACAAGAGGAAGCAGGAGGAAGTTCTAAAAGAAAGGACAAAGGAAAAGGAAATTTGAAAGGAGATGCCAAAAAATTATAGAAGACTCCTCTGCAGACTCTTGAACAAGATCAGTTTAGTCTAGATGCAATTTTGAATGCACTTGAATGCCATGGAGCATTGGAGAGAACAATTGAACTATATTTGGATATGCCTTTGTACAATCAAGAGACCATTGAGAAAGAAATCATTATTTACATGATCAAGTGTAACTTAACACTAAGTGACATGTTTGACCAGCTTTTGGAGAGCCTTGCAGATGTTTTGATGGAGAACAGAGATGAAGTTGTAAATCTTGATGCAAAGTTCAGAGAATAAGCACTATTACAAGCTAGATTGGTATTGTCTAAGAAAGAGAAAACAAATGTAGTTTAGAGACAAGCACAAGAGTTAAGATCCAAACATAGGGTGCATAACCTTATGAGCATGAGAGAAGAGGATAGATAGGAAGTGTAGAGGGAAATCAAAGAGATACCTACAAAAAAAATTGAAGGAGATGGAGATAGAAATAGTGATAGAAGAGTGTTCTCCTCTGGGTGACAATGACCTAGAGGATCTCTCTAACATTCAAGAAATTGATGTGTCTATTTTTGGTGAACTAGTGATAGAGATAGGTGGTGATGTTGAGCCAAGAAAGGTAACTCCTCTAGAGAAGTCAAATATTGATGCACCTAATGCAAAGAAAGGGAACGAAGAGAGTGTTCCTCCTTCAAGAAATACAAATCAAAGTGTAGAGAAAAATGTTTTGAAGAACACTGGCAATGTAAAGGAAAGTGCAAAAAATAAAGAGAATACAAAAATGTTGAAGTTGAAAAGAATGCTATGAATACACACACATAAAGGAATATAGATGTAGGAAGAGAAGGAGAAAAGGAAAGGTCAGTGTAATGAATATTGATGATGGAGAGGAGAGGGAAGAAAACAATCCTAAGAAGGATACTACAAAGAGTGTTCAGAATGTGCCTGAAGAGACAAATAAGAAGCAAGAGGCTTCTTCCAATAATGCAGGTGTTGGTGATTCTTTTAAAGACCTATTAGGTCTCCAAATGCAGTTTGAGCCTGTGGTAACCCCACAATTATTGCATATACCAACACATGAGGGGCAAATAGATATGCCAGACATTTCGCCACTTCACAAGTATCAATTGGCGATATATTGCATACATCTGCAAGGAAGGATCTTTTGCAGGTACATGCGAAGAAAGAAAGTGGCATTAATGATGTAGTAAAGATAATTTGTGAGGGCTTACAAGAGGTAAATGTTAATGGATCTTTAGCTCTAGAACAACAGTTGAAACTATTTATGGATTCCTATAAGGTAATTCAACTCATGCAAAGAAGAAGGCAAAAGATAAAGCCTTAATAAATTTTAATGATAAGAGGATGACATAAGTTTTTGACAGGTGTGATAATGCACACAATTCAC